>NC_066619.1:106569746-106902246 GCF_025201925.1 Gopherus flavomarginatus | reverse complement strand
ATGCTGCATGTTAGTATGTGAACATAACATAAATGAATTCTGTTCATATTTCAGTACAAGAGCATATGATTTTAATTGATTTTTACTAAACAAAAGATCTCATCGTTGGTGACTGACAGAAAAATTAACTTACACATTTACTTTGTGATGCAGTGTCATACCTAACATTTATTGCTGCTAATCACTATTTCCTCCTCAGGATCTTCCCCCGCCCATGCTCCACACAGTATGAGCAGGTACCACCCTATCTTTCTAAATCTCTCAGAAGTGGGTGAGGGGCTGGAAGAGCTAGGGGCAGCTTGGAGAGCCAAGGTAACAGTGAGGTGGGGTTGAGAAAATGATGGGGAAGAGGAGAAGGGGAGCTTAGGGCAGACTGAAGTGGATGGGACAGTATCTGGGCAAGGGTGAGATGGGGATTTGGGGCAAGTCAACCTGCAGGTGGGGTTTGCAAATCCTGGATCAATATATCCCACTTCAGCCTCTGTCCTTCTCTGTGGCCATCTTTCAGCCCTTGTCCCCATATTGTGTGCCAACCCCATGGGGAACATGTCCTGCTCTCACTGTCTGACCTTTCTTTTTGTCAGTCTCTGTCACTCTTTGACTTCTCACCTCAGGGCCACAGGTGTCACCTTTTTGATCCCAGCTACTCCATACTCACTTGGATCCATCCAGCAAGAGGAGAAGTGGCAGAGTCAGCTTGGCTGCCTGCTATTCTTCCATCATTGTGGTCCCTGATGACTGGTGGAAAAACTAGACCTCTACCTCGATATAACGCGACCTGATATAACACAAATTCGGGTATAACGTGGTAAAGCAGCGCTCCGGGGAGCGGGACTGTGCGCTCTGGCGGATCAAAGCAAGTTCGATATAACACGGTTTCACCTATAATGCAGTAAGATTTTTTGGCTCCCAAGGACAGCGTTATGTCGGGTAGAGGTGTACAGTAAAATCCATGCAGCCCTGCTGGGTACATTACATTTCAGCAGGGCTGTGGGGAAGTGTGACAGGATTGCTAAATGCCCTAGGTGAGATGCTTTACCTTTGGCAGTTCTGAGAGCCTGCTTTTAATGTGTACTCAAGCCTGTGTAGGAGTGTGATTGTGCAGGGACTTTGAATGCAACCTATGGGTTTGGGGACAAATTTGAAGGAATTAAAACTTTATGGAACTACTGACAATTCTCTCTCATCTTGTGGAGACTTAGAATTCCAGCTAGTGGGAAAGAGGTTTACTACAGCACTGCTTCTGCATTAGCAGCTCTAGAGGAGCTCCCCTGCTGCTCCTTGATGTGTCATAAGGCTTCTTGCCTTACCAGTCTTTGCAGATCTCCTTAGTACACATTCTGGATTGGACTGTCTGGGTGCAGGATTTGGGTTTTGATTACTTTCCTAAGTCCTGAACTGCAACACCACTCCTACTTAAGGTCATGTCCATTTTTTAATGTCAGGATGCAGTGAATAATCTGCAATTTCTGTTGGTTTAATTTTAACATTTCCATTATTATTTTTCATTTGTATTGCAGTAGCACCCACACAAGAGTGCAGAGTAAAAGCTGAACAACTAAAGAGGATTGCTGTTGCTGAAAAAGTGCAGTGACCATTCTTCACTATGGGTCTGACAGAATTTCACTCTGTCTTTCAAGATCCACAAATCCTGGAATAGTATTTCTTTAGTATGTAGTTTTCTGTTCAGAGGAAAAGCCTAGCTAGCACAAAAGTCAAACCTCTACACTTCAAAATTAGTTTTTCACTATTTTTTTCCTAACTAAGGAAATTTAGTACACAGAATTACATTAGTGCCATGTGAAATGAGCCATATCCCCAAATGTGAATATCCCTGAACTTTGAGATAGCTTTGATTAAATTTGTATAGCTTGGAAAATGTCTAATTTTAAATCTGAAAACTCATGAAATTCAGAAGTCCATTTGAACTCCAGTAAAAAACTGTTACCAAACTGATAAACACAGAAGTGTATATCAGGTGGTGAAGAAATACTGGAAGGTAACACACAACATCTTAATAAAAACACTACATTCATTAGAGAGAAGCTCAATCTTGAAAATAGATATCTTCAGAATAAGGTGTGAGTTGTCAGAGTTCCTGAAACCACAAAAAGAGCAACACCTATAAAATATACAATAGGTTCTGAAGACTTCCTACCTATGAAACATACAGTAAATTCTACACAGGAAACGGTGATCCACTGCATAACTTATAAGCGTATGAACACAGACCCTTGAAAAGGTTCTGATAAAATAAAAACCCAGAGAAATATGCATATTTACTGTGTGTGTGTGCGCACGCGCGTGTGTGTGTGTGTGTGTGTAAATTTAGAGAAAAAAGATAAACAGAAGAAAAATTCTTTGAGTGAAATCCTGGGCTCACTGAAGTCAATGAGAGTTTTGCCGTTGACTTCAGGGTAGCCAATGTTTCACCCATTTTGTGGTTCTTACATTTATTTTCATTTCATAACATTTATGCATATCTTATTGGTGACTGGGGAAATTTGACAGCAGAAATACAGTAACCAGCCAATAATTATACCATAAAGGAGACTTACGTTTATTTGTCTACTGTAATCTTACTGGTTCAAGTTTCAGTATAAATGTCTTGGATTTTTCTTCTACTTTGAAGAAGTTGTATTTCATGGATATAATAAAATATAGCCCTTAATTAAAATAGTTATAACTGAGCCTATGTCTACACTTACACCGTCATGTGTTGAGTACGGGCCTACATGTGTAGCTACACGATGCGGTGAAAGGCAGGCTGTATCCACACTTGCCACAGCAGTATGTGTAGCTACACATTCAGTAAAAGACTCGGGCAGCTCTCCTCTGCTGGAGCCTTTCACTGGGGCAAGAAAAGGCTCTGCCAGAGGGGAGCTGCTGGAGCCTTTCTCCACTGCTGGAGCCTTTCACTGGGAGGATCCATGGATCTTGATCCCAGTTTCATGGGAATCCAAGCACCCTTTATGTTCCAGCTGCCATCCAGAAGCTTATTAATTACTGGGTTGAGTGGCAAATGGAACCCTAGCCCCACCAGAGGCACTGCCCCGGGAGTCCTGACTGGCAGAGCGCCTGGCCCCATTGATTGGTCTGGGTGTGCTATTTAAGCTAGAAGGAGGCACAGGGATTTGTCGGTGCAACTGGATGAATTACTGGCTGGCTGCTGCTTTGGACCTTGCTTTCTCACTTGACTGCTGAACTTTGCTTCCTGATGTGTTCCTGCCTTGTTCCTGATCCCTTCCCCAGGTCTTTGACTCCTGACTCCAGCTCTGACACTTTGCTCCACTCACAATTCTGATTCTTGGCTCGGGTTCCTCATTTTGGCTCCTGCTCTGACCACTAGTTCTGACTGCCTAAGCCCCATCATGACATTCACTGGAGCAGAGAAATGCTTCAGAAGTGGGAAGGCAGAGGGCAGTACACTGCTAAAAATTACAGTGTAGATGTGGGAGGCACTGCTTGGACATGTAGAGCTGCATAGGTTCTTTGCCCTGGGGGTTCAGTCATATAGGGCACTTACTCACCTAAGCCGTGTCCTACCATTTACACTGCTATTTATAAGTGTGCTAGCTGAGTGTGCAGTTTCTGTACTCTGCACGCTGCTGCTAAGTGTAGACGTACCTTGAGTTTAGAGGGTCCACCCCCTTTTTGCAAGCTGGCAAGGAAATGTTTTATATCTAATGGATGTATTATATTTACATGTAGTTCAAAATTTAACAGCAAATAACTTTTATTCAGTCTCATATCTATGGCATGGGCGTGTGTGCATGTTTATTAGAATGAAAAAGAGGATGTTATTTTGTATTGAACTTTTTTGATCATTTGATATATGCAAACATGATTGAAAAGCTCCTAAAATCTAACGTCCTAAAGCATATTACTTAAGTTAAAAACAGCAAAGACCCTTTATTCCTTGGCTTTACTCTTATCTTCTGGGTTATTTTCACCTGTCAGTAGTAGAGAAGCTCTGACAAATTGTAAAGTGAAGAATTCTACTTCACAGAAATCCTCCTTTCTGTGGTTGGCAAACCAAGTACCTGCCCTGTCACCTTCTCCTTGCTTTTTCATTTTTTTGTTTATGATCCCCCAGTCGTTGTGGGCTTGCCTTCTAGTGTCCCTGGGGATCAGAAATGAGGGAGAGGAAGTGTTCATCTATCTGCAACCACATAGTCTCAAATAGCTTATAGAGCACAACAGAGATTATTAAACGAACTGTGTTAGTAAGCTTGTTGACCATTTTTGTTCCCTCACCCTGAAGAGCTCCCTACCCCTCTGCTCTGTGTCTGGCTGAGGAGTGACCTTGTTTATCGTATTAACAAAATTAGTGCTTGATATTTTTGGTTTTATGTTTACTTGCAGGAACTAAGTTCATAGTGCTTATGGGCAAAAAGTTGCATAGTGAGGAATCATCTGACTATGTCCACTCTCCTATTCTTTAATCCTTATGCATTTTTAGTGTATTCACTTGTGAGCAAAGCCCTTTTGTTCAGACTTTGCTATTTGTCTGACGATATGCTTGAATGTGGAAACTGTCCAGCAAACATAACCAAATGGTTTCTTGGAGCAGAGTTTTGAGGGGTTTGGATTTTTTTTTGGCCAGATCATTTGATGTGTATATTTGGATGAAAGAATAATAAGTGTTAATAGCTATTCTAGCATCTTCCGTTCCTTATGGAAATGAGTAGTCCCCTTAAAGTAAATGATGATACTTTTGTACATCAGAGGCCTGATCTAAAGGTGATTGAAGTCCATGCAAGCCTTTCTAGTGATTTCAATGGATTTTGAATCAGGGCCAGGATGAGAAGAATTTGTTCCTATTCTATTATGCCAAGGAGTCTTTATAAAATGAGTTAATAAATTTACAATTTTGAAATAATTAATCCAGTGGCACCATGAAGATGTGTACATGACTTACTGAGTAACAGTTTGATCCAGTGTCATTAACCTTCTCTTCCATCTCTTTTGTTAAATTGGACCCTCATTACTTGTGTCACCTGCATTTACATTACAAGCTCCACAGGTCAGGGCTGTGTCTTTACTTATTTTTGCGAGGCAGTGGCTACACTTTTGGGCACTCTAAAATAATTACAAAAGTAGTTCTGAGAGCAACATTGCCACTGTTGTTTATCTTCTAGTTTTGTAATTTATTGATCCCAAGAGGCTTGGGATCTTCATTTTTAGCACTAATGAATTTTGGAGTTAAAGCTTTTTGTCAAGAAATCCTGTTTTTTCATGTAGGAGTTAAAATGACTGCAGTAGTAATTTTTCACCGACTTTCTTTAATGTTTGTATGGAGACAGACATTGTAAATTATGATAAATGAATTTTTTAATCTTTTCTCCTGATTTTAAAAATGTGTGATATTGTGAAAATACATTTACTTAGATCTTAGGGAGTTGTTTTTGATGGATCACTACACCTTTGATTCCCAAGGAAGGAAGCTTTTACAGCTTGCACAGATTCAAGTGACATAGATGATCTTGTTTCTGAAGTCAGCTTTGTCTATATTTTCTTATTACAATTCTATGGTTTTTAATGTTACTGATTAAACATACTTGTGCTATTATTTTCTAGGAATTTCAACAACCTTCTTTAAATGAGCTAGAGTGTCTTATAGCATCACAGAAATTTGAAATACAGTTTTTGCAGGAAAAATTGAAAACAGCAAATCTTAACCTAGCAAAGCATAGCTTTTGCAGCACAGACATCCTTGAAAGCAAAACCGTGAAGTCTGGAAGAAAGCATGAGGTAGGATAGTTTTATTGTCTTGTGTTGTTATGTCAAAATGAGGCTGGCAAAGCCAAACATTTTTGCTCAGGGGTCCAGATAACTGTTTTAATAACTGTCCATGCTGCTTATAATTGTAGAAGGTTGTTTGAAGGGTGTTTGTATTTTCTGCCAAAGACTTGCTAAAATAACTTCTGGGAGTAGAAAGTTTTACCTTATTAACATAGAATAAGGGGTTCTTAATTTAATTAAATTATTTAATGGCCAAATTCTTTGCAGGTTTCTTAAAATGAATATTAAGTATTTCATTCTGTTTGTTAGGATACCCTTTTTTCCTTTCTATGGAAATATAAGTAATAAGAATTTTTATTTTATAAGAGTTCGTAAATAATGCAACATTATGCCTCTGAATTTTTGAATATAAAGTAGTGTTATTTTATACAAAGTACTAAAACTAGAACTCCTTCAGTTTATAATCCAGGTATCTTTTATTTTGTAAAGTACTAAATTGCATCTTTCTAGATCATTTGTTGTTTTATTTATGATTATGTTCCTGCTCCTATTTAAAGTCATCATTACCTATTAATAAAATAGATATTAAAATAATTCTAATGGTTGAGTATTCATTTATGGTATTTGTGTAAACTGGTGTGGATCAGCCAGGTCAGCAATTTACTTTTCTAAGATTTTGTTCTTGAGGTTTTATACAGCACATAGGGTGAAAGACATTTATGTCACATGGAAACTCACAGAAACCCCCCTGTCTAGCTTACAAAGTGGGATGGCATTCTGCTTTCTCAAAGATGTTCCCTTATGAAGATTACCAAGTAGCTAGTATTCTATATTATAGGACCTTGAGTCGCCAGCTCTGCCTCGTTATTTCATAGTGTACATTATGCTTGCAAAATACTCATTTTCAGATCACTTGTTCACAGGAAGCTAAAATTTTAAATAGGTTTGTCCAGTGAGAAAATATGATTGTCCCAATTTTTGGGATCTTGTCTCTTTCAGGTATATTAAAATCAAGGGATGGAACAAAATAATTTCTCTATTTTCTTCTTGTTCTTCTCTTTTGGACTGCTATGCAGAACTTCTAATTTTTGTTTTTAGTGTGGTGAGACTTTGTTAAAGCAAGGACAGGACTAATCATGCAAATAACAATACCATTGCCACCTGAGACAAATCTTAAAGAACTCAATATCAGTATTTTAAATATACATACCCAAGTAATATTATAGAAAATGTCCATCTGGTATAGAACACATTACTTCATTCCTCCACTCGTGCCTGCTATTCCTGATGAGTGCTTAATTTAGTTCTGTTTACAAATGTGTTTTATTCCCAGATTGCTTTCAAACCACTAGAACAGGGGTGGGCAAACTTTTTGGGCCAAGGGCCACATCTAAGTGGGGAAATCGTATGCAGGACGGGGGCAAAGGGGTTGGGGTGCGGAAGGGAGTGCAGGGTGTGGGAGGGGGTGCGGTGTGTAGGAAGGGGCTCAGGACAAGGGATTGGGGCAGAGGAGGGGTGTGGACTGCGGGAGGGGGCTCAGGGCAGGGGTTTGGGTGAAGGAGGGGTGCAGAGTGTGGCAGGGGGCTCAGGGCAGGGGGTTGGGGTGCACAGGTTTGAAGGTGTAGCAAGGAGCTCAGGGCAGGAAATTGGGGTGCAGGAGGGGTGCGGGGTGCAGCGGGGAGCTCAGGAGCAGGGGGTTGGGATGCAAGAGCGGTGTGTCAGGGCAGGAAGTTGAGGGGCAGGGTGCAGGAGGGGTTCGGGCTCCAGCCCGGTGCCACTTACCTAAAGTGGCTCTGGTGTGGCAGCGGCGCAGGGCTGGGCCAGGGCAGACGCCCTTCATGCCTGCTCTGTCCCCAGCCCCACACCACTCCAGGAAACGCTGCAGCCCCTTGGGGAGGGGACAGAGGGCTCTGCGTGCGCTGCCCTTGCTGTGCCTCCAGGTACCTCTGCCAAAGCTCCTATTCCCAGCCAATGGGAGCTGCGGGGGGCGGTGCCTGGAGGCAAGGGCAACACACGGAGTCCTCTGCTCCCCTGCCCAGGGGCCGCTTCTGAGAGTGGCACCGAGCCTGCGGTGCCACGGGGGGCAACCCCACGGGCCGGATCCAAAGCCCTGAGGGGGGCCAGATCCAGCCTGCTGGCTGTAATTTGCCCACCCCTGCACTAGAAAATAATCTGTTAGGACTGCAAAACATCTATAGGCTAAGGTGACCATATTTTAAAAAATAAAAACAAAACAAGACCACTTTTGTAGAGCTTTTTAAGGATTGCAAAATGTTCAAATAAGAGAAAAACTACCCCTTTTTATAAAATATGCTGGTAAAACTACTCCCAGCTTCTGACTCAACGACGTGCATGCTTTTCAGAATGGAAGACATTTTTACAGTAACTTTAGTGTTCTGAATGAAACACTGAACAGTTGTTAATATTTACTTTGAGGAAAAGAACACCTTTAATGGTGTCCACGCTCTTTTTGGTGGTGACCTTTCTCTTCACTCCCAACACTGTTCATCACACTGAATCATCATTCCACTGGGGTGTCTGTTCCTAGTAAACATAGAGCAAATAAACACAAAGCAAACTCTACTCAGTATAGGAATATCTCAGACAAACTTTTTGTAGTTATAAAAGCCAAACGTTTTGATTGATGAAATGGAGTAAAACTTGGACATGTTCAGGTGTTCCAAAAGAAGATTGTGCAGACAGCATGAAAAACGGGGCCTGTCTTGGTAAAATTGGGACATGTGATCATTTTACTATCCACCTGAGCTATGTCTTGGAGTGTGCTTTGGTGTGTATGTACGTATATATGAGCTTTTTTTGATTATTTCAACTGTAGAAATTCACGTACTACATCTTGCTGCACTACAGGACAATGAGAACAGTATTTCATCCAAAAGCTATGTTTTCTGAAAGACAAGGGACCTGATGGTTAAACGTCTTGTTAAATTTGCATGTTCACTGTCATTTGTCTTGTCATCCCAATGATATGGTCTTGGACATGCAGATCATGATTGTCTTTTGTTGCCGTAAGCAATAAGAAATCCTCATTTCTCTTCTTGAAAAATAAGTGAGAATTCAGTCACAATGGTTATAAAATTCACCGTGAAATACAATATGCCCACAAATTTACCTTTCTTGCTCTCCTTACAAACACCCCTAACTTGGCCTACATGAGCCCCTGACTCAGTTTTTGTAATATTCCAAATAGGTGACATCAAATTATATCTTTAGTGCTCTGACCTTAGTGGCAACCCATTCTGATGGATGTATCAGAATTAGCTCTCAGTTGCCCAAGGCATCAGCCAGAAGGCCAAATTACCATCATCTCATGAGATTTAGGTCTAATTCACCAAAGCACCTTGATCCAGCAAAGTATATGCTTAACTTTATTATTCATTATTAAACAACCTGGTAAAGTTTTGGTTTTTCCCATGTTACGATTAATGGAGCAAACTCATCGTACAAGATTCTTGTGGAAAAAGTGGCACTTTGTGTTGCCTGTATTTCATGTGATTTGCAGAGAAGTCTCATGTATAGAGATTCAGTTCTAAAAGTTGCATACCCAGTTAGAAGACTATCCATATAAAAAAACACTTTCCTTCTTTTCTACAAGTTAAACAAAATCTTTCATCTTTCTGTCATCAAACCCATAGATATTTGTCTTTCCATTAACAGTGAAAAGTGAAATTACATCTGTTTCTCACATTACTTAGCATATTTTTCTGTGGATCTTCTTTAAGACTACTTCATGAAAGCTTTCAGCATTGCCTTCTTCTCATTCAGGCTGATCTTTCTTCCCCCTCTCTCCTCCTGAAAAAAAAACAAACTAGTTTGTTTTTTTTCCAAAGAGCCTTTTTTTAAAAAAAAATTTAAAGCAACCAAATCTATGTATATAGTCTTGGTGTAAATGTGTTTAAAATACTGTGTAATTTGAGGATTGATTTGCAAATTAAAGTGCCTAAACCTGGCAGCAGAAGCAACTAAGTTTGCAGTTGTGAGGCAAGGTATTACAGAAGCCATCTCCCTCTTGAAATCAATTTGAGTATTGCAGCAGCCCCAGGCAATCACATTTACAGCACCTTTTACTACACAGCCTACTCTAACTTGGCTAAAAAATTAAACTTCAGTTTTCTGGCAGACTGCCTTTGAATTACCTGACTGCAGCTGAAAAGCCCAGACCCAGTCTGTTCTCTTCACAGATCTCTGATCAGATTACTTAACAGACAACAACATATTCAAACTGAAGTATGTTCAGTAGTGCGGTTCTTACTAGTCCCACCACTTCTCATTAGGCATTATTTGTGTCTCTGTCATCAATGGGGATACTTCTTTACTTTTTCTATACTGTGAGTGACCCTGTGTTGCAAGAAAAAAGTTTCGTGACTCCCCTGCCATCTAGCCATCAGGGGAGTATGATCTCTTCTCTTACCTTCTTTCCACCCTTCCTCCTGACTGGCAGTTCAGTACTGCTGTGCCTATCAGCCAGGCCACCACCAGCCTCCCTTGTTCTCCTTGTCTGTGGGCAAGAAAAACAATATTATTTTTTGTGTGCTGGTCCCTATGGTATTCACTGTGGAAGCATATGTGCTCCATGCACCCTGGACTGGAAATTCTTCAATAGACGTCTCCGTTGGTCGGAACCTGCATTTCCTCATGCTTCCAACTGAGGGCATAAGCGGTGGCACAGACCGACCACGTCTCATTTCTTTTTTACCACTTGTAGTCAAACGCAGAACCCTTCTGTGTCTCTACACTGCAAGTGTTCCTGCTTTATCTTTTTAGGTTTTAGGAATTAGTTTTTGTACTAGTTTAGTTTAGTTAGTTTGGGGATGAGGGGGCTTCCCCCCCTCTGCTCCCCCACTTTTTGGGGCACCTATTATGCCCAAGGTTCCAGGCTTCAAACTCTGGCTCAGTTGCTTCTTGGGTGTTTCTGATGAGTGATTCATACAAGAGCTGTCTGTATCCCCACATCACTTGAGATGTGACATCTGTAATGCTTTCTCACTGTGTACTAGTGCACTGTGTTCAAGAGTTCAGACTTTGGAGACAACTTATGGCGTTCTCAGTGAGGCCTATTGAGACGCTGGGCCTTCCTGATCCCCTTCTACCCAACCTTAGCCTCTTGGTAGCATCTCTCTGGCTTCAGGATCAGCCAGTTCAGAGTCCTCCTACAAGCCCAAAGACTGAATTGGAGACACAGTGAAGGCAAAGGTAAACATTCTTGCAAGAAGAGGGATAAATCACCCCACAAATCCTCTAAAAAGAGGTCTCTCTCCCTATTTTATCTGGCACCATGTGAGACTCCGTGTCCCTAAATGGGTGCACCCAGAACTCACAGATAAAGGCAGGTATTGGTAATAACATAGCTACCAGCGCTGCAAAAACTGCACCCTGAAAGGGCAGGACCAGTTCCAGCAACCTACAGAGACAGAAGAGACCATTCTCTCTATGCACTGGCAGTACCAATCTGGTACCAAGATGATGCTGGCAGATCCAGCCATACCTAAGACACCAGCCAGCTCTCCTCCAGCAAGATTTTGATAAATTTTTCTTGAGGATCTGGCAATTTATATGGATCCTCTCGGATCCAATCCTGCTGAGAGATTTCATGATACTGTCTACTCGACATTCTCTGTTCCCAGCCTCCAGCTGTGAGGTGGATGGCCTGACACCAGTGGTGCATTATTCTCCAGTTCCTGTCCCTGGTCAGTTGGAGTCAGGTCTTGTGGCTGCACCACTGGAGTCTGATGACTCTTACTCATAAGAAGAAAATGACTTGGAACCAGCTGTCCCTCTGGCAACCCAGCAAAGTGGTTTTCTGCCCTGACAGGGCTTCCAAAATCACCTGGATGCCTTTGCACTAAATATGCCATAGCAATATTTTTCCTCCAAGTGTCACTCAATGGTGCGGCCAGTGTCACACTCCATAGCTACCTCAGAAGTCATGAGACAGGCCTCATGGTTGCAGGCATTGTGGTTCCCCAAGGAGGTTCAGGCAACAGTAGAGGATCTTCTTTTTGAGGGTAACAATCATTTTAGTGAAAAAATTGATGTCATTTCACACCCCAACTACTCTTGTACTACCTTCTGCTCCTTAGAGATACACAGAAAAATTTCAGGCTTCCTCCTTCTAGATACCACGCACCGCCTTGCTCTTTCCACCAAAAGACCTACCAGTCCCCCAGAAAACAACAGAGGGTCCAGCATAACAGGCACACAGCACTATTCTACTCCTCTCTTCAGTCCCAGCCACTTGCCAAAATAGCATTTTGACAGGATGCCTGAGAGACATCAACCAGCCTTCTTACCACCTGTTATCCCCATTCCCTTTGGTGGGTTTTCTTCTCCCAATGTGGCACCTTATCACTCTGGACAAATGGGTCTTGGACATTGTATTGACTGACCACACTTGAGAGTTCCTGTCTCCCCTGCCCTCTGCACACACAACCCTCTCACTGTCCCTTTTCAGGGATCCCCTCACGAGAGGATTCTCAAACAGGCGGTGACATTTCTACCCCGTATTAGGTCCGCAGATATCCAGATCAGATCAGATAACATGATCACTGTCTCCTGTATAAACAAACAGAGAGGAGTGACATCCACCCCCCACTCGCTGTGCAGAGACTAGTTCAGCTATGGAACTGGTGCATGCAACATCGAATAACCCTCTTAGCCGCGCACATTCCAGGATAATATATTCCCTGGCAGACAGCCTCAGCAGACATTTGCCCGGGGATTACAAGTGGGAGTTTCACCTGTCAGAAGGACGCAACATCTTCCATCAGTGGGGTACCCCGTCCAGGGATGTTTTTGAAACCCAATAGAACAGGAAGTGATTGGTATATTGCTTCTACTTACACTGAACAAGACCCTTTTCGAAGGCTCCACGATTATTTGTTGCTATCAGTGAAAGTAAAGAGAGAAGCTGTCTTTTCGAAAAGATGCTCTAAGTGGATTTCTATTTGCAGTCTCCTTTTTTATAATCTTAAGTGAAGCTGCTGCTCCTCAGACTGTCAGGGCCCAAACAACTCAAGCCCGTGTGGCCTCAGTGGCTTCGTGCAAGGAGCTCCCATCTCAGAGATATGTAGATCTCTAACTTGAGGTTGCATTCACACCTTTAGCAGACATTATGCTTTTATTCAATCTTTGGTTGGAGATGCTTGTTTAAGTTCAGCAGTCCTCCAGTCTGTGGTGCAACACGTTTCCTTGCACCCTCCTCCTCAATGAGCACCTCTTGGGCATTACCCACAGTGAATACCGAGAGGAACTTGCACTTGAAGAAGAGTGGAAGCTTATAGCAACTGGAGTTCTTGGAGATGTATGGTCCATATGGGTATTCACGACCCGCTCTCCTTCCCTTCTGCTTGGGTCCTCTTTGGATTCGCAGTAGAGTAGGAAATATAACGTAAGTAAACTTCCCCTTTGACTTCTAGATCCAAGTTCTGGGCAATCAGATTTTTTCTCAGTCTTCTGTACACATATGAAGATTAAGAAAGAAGTTAACTCACTGCTTTTGAAAAATAAGGTGTCCTGTAACTCTTATATTGTAACATTTTAAATTCTTATTGATGCTGCTAGATATAGGTATGCAGTAACTAGATACTATGGTAGACATGGACTTGCGTTTGGTATGTGTATATTTTCATTAGTGTGAAAAACACAAAGGCCAAGATTTTCAAAAGTGAGTATTCTCAGTTTTTGAGTGCCTAACTTCAGACACTTTAAAGGGGCTTGATTTTGCAAAATCTTAAATGTTCCACCCTTTAATGTGTCTGACTGATCACTTTATTGAGTAAGGCAGACAAAATAATCAGTCACTTCTGAAAATATTGGCCAAAATTTTATATAAAAAAAGTATTGACCAATGATCTTGCTTTTTCATAGACATCTATTCTCCTCCTAGGTAACATGGCACCATACTAAATATATACCACATTGTGAAAACTATTTTAAACATTAATGCTGTGAGCTTCCTTATAGCTCCAATTTGTTTTCCAGCTTGCATAAGAACTGCTGAAAACACAGGGAGAGTATGGCATCTTGTCCCTCAGTTCTGACAATTTCAGATTAGGAATTTCAATATGTTGAGTCTAAATGCTTTATATAGATTAATACAATAAGAGTGGAATTCTTTCTGCCATAAGAAGCAAATAAAGTTACACTTTTTCACATGGTCTGCGCTCCTGTTTTTGATTTATTTTATTTAGGCATCTTTCAAATGCAAGGAACTTTAAAATACTTAAAATTAACCACAAGTATGTAGAATCTGATATTTTTACTTTCTTTAAAATTGTATGGATATTTATAGGAAAAATCACGAACTACAGTGTGTGTGTGTGTGTGGGAGGGGGTGTTAAACTTAACACTGCAAGACCATTGCCAAAGGAAAATGAAAAGGGTCTTTCAATTTGTATAACAGGATTTGGGAAGATAAACTTATGGGGTAGTATATTGCCAATATCTGTGAAAACCAGAAAAGTGGTTTTTTGATCTATTTTGACAGTATTACAAATGCTTTTGTTTATATATTGTTTGGTAAGATAAAATTACTGATATGACAGATAAAACACTGACATATACATACATAAGAATTAATAAAGAATACTCTGATCTGGTGTATAGTAACTGAGAATGTTATCCAAACTCTCTTTGTTATATACCATTTAGTTATAAAAAATAAAAATTGTAATGACTCACCCCCCCCCCCCACTATTTGTCCGAAGTTATGTAATTATATGTGGTTTAAATAATTTTAATAATTAATATATCTCTACCTCCATATAACGCTGTCCTCGGGAGCAAAAAAATCTTACCACACTATATCGAATTTGATTTGATCAGCGGGAGCGCGCAGCCCTGCCTCCTCGGAGCGCTGCTGTACCACGTTATATCCGAATTCATGTTATGTCGGGTGGCGTTATTACAGGGTAGAGGTGTAATTTAATCATAATAATGAAAGTACATGTCAAATTTTAATGAAGAGAGCTAAAAAAACTGCCCTCTAACACTAATGATATTCTGTATTCTGACTATTTCATAGTGATGAAGTTTAAAAATGATTACCTCATGGATATTAAGCTGCCGCTCAATGTTTCACTGTCATTAAACAAAGTTATTCGGAAAATCAGTATGCCTAATCTGAAGAGGACTTTATTTGTTTTATATAAGGACATATGACATAGTCAGAACAAGAATGCTGCCCAGTTTAAGTGTTACTTTCATATATTCTTTTTCCAGATTGCTATATGAAGCTGTACATAATATAACCACATATTCTTGTCTCTAGTTAGCCACATTACAGTTAATGACCATATGGTCATTATGGTATAAGATCTACTGTCTGTTGTATTTATATTCCTCAAGCATATTGTTCCTTCAACTTCACAGTGTGTTAAACTATTTCAAAGGGAGAAAAATCCTTTCCCTCTTGTTTCTGGTTGTCCTATCAAGTGTAACCTTGGACCCTTATAGAGCAATTAGACCAGCCTCTATCCCCTCCTTTGTAATGAGGTTTCTTGCATTTTTGAGTCTATAACCCTTTAGTCTTCCCTAATGGGACATCATTATTCTGAAAGAAACAATGTAAATGTAAATGAATATTCTCATTAACAAGTCACAGAGAACCCTTTAGTGGTAGCGCTGTGGTAATTCTGCTTGTTATTTCTCTGGTATTCCATGCAGGATTTTTTTATAATTCATTATTAGTATTCAAAATTACTTGTTCTTTAATTTTGCATGTCTTTCGTAATCCAGTGTTCCAACTAGTTCAACCATGTCCTTGTTTTATTCTCCAGGAACCACCTGTGAAACGTTCAAGGTCTCTGTCCCCAAAGAGCTCTTTTAGAGAGTCAGAGGAGCTAAGGCAGCTTAAAATAGCTGAAAAGAAGATTGAAAACTTAGAGAAGACACTGCAACTAAAGGTGAACACTAAAAAACTACAACTCTTCAGCTACAAGCTTTCGTAGATATAGATATATCAAATTAAACATACATTTAAAAAGTGTTGGATGCACACGTTATTATATAGACTGTAACTGTGTGAGCATAAACTGGTGTTCCTCATTAATCCTCATGCTTAAAATTTTAACTTCTTACAGTGAATCTTGTGTTGATATTTCTGAGGCCCCAAAAACCCTAAAACTGAAGATATTACATCAGTAATGCACATTGATTTGACAGATTGTCATAGCTCAGGATTAGAAGGTTGCAGCATGAAAATGTGTTTGTATGCTCTTAGAAATAAGTAGAAGCAGACCATAAAACAGGGAACAATTAAGATAGATAAGGACATTGATGAGATACTAAATACATAATTTCTTTGCATAGCTCTTCACCATGGAGGAATTTGTGGGAGACACCTACTTTTATCTGGTATTAACAATAAGATTCTATATTGCTGCAAAATCCTACCTCAGCAGCTCATCATGGTGCAGTGGTGGCCCTGGCCGTCTGACAGCTATGGTAGCGGGGCATATGCCCTGGTAGGTCTAAGCATGCTACAAAGGAGTTGGACTATTCAATCCAGGGAGGGGGATTGCTTTCTCAGAAAAAGCGCATCTCCTTCTCCTTAGAGGTTGAAGGCTAGCTAAGCTTGAGGAGGTACCCATGCCTGCCTGCCTAGCCAATGGGATTGCTTGAAGTTAATGGCTAAAGCAACACAAGTAAATGGGTCTTAGTTCCCTGCGCATCATCGAATAATGCTATGGTAGCGGAGTGGAACATGAGCGACAAGAGGCTGCTAAAAATGTCAAGTGCTAGGCCAACATGGAAAAAGAACACCTTCTCTGTGTGTACTTACAATTGTAGGTTGCTGGTGAGGGAGGAAACGTTAAACCATCTGATGGAGGAGAAGAAAAAGGATAGGATGCAATATCCTTGGTGTCTGCGAAACCCAACGAAAGGAGGAGTTGGAAATCAAGTAGAAGAATGGAGGCTCAGAAAGGGAGATGGTGCTAGAAATGTTGGAGGAGTCAGATTTATCATCTGTAAGGATTGGTCTTTAAAAGTTGTATCATGCCAGCTAATATCATCACGTATTGGTGTGTTGCATCTGAAGATGCAGTCAAAAGCTTCCCTCAAGGTTATCCAGGCCTACGCTCCCACAAGTGCAAGTGCGGACAAAGAAGTGGAAGAATTCTATGGAGAGCTCAAAAGAGCCCTCGTGCAAAAGTCCATTTATGCTGTCATGATGGGAGATTTTAATGCCAAGGTCGGGTGAGGGAAAACTGGTGAAAAGTTCATAGGGAGATACGGGAGTGGCGAAAGGAATGAAAGAGGAGAAAGGCTGGTAGCGATGGCAGAAACGAAAACTGTATGTGGCAAACACCTGGTACAAAAAGAAGACTGCAAGAAGATGGACGTGGATAGTGCCAAACGCAAAGAGCAAGAATGAAATTGGCTATATTTTAGTCAATAAAAGGCGTATCATTCAAAACTTCTCTGTGGTGCAGCCTTTCAACACTGGCAGCGACCATCACCTGCTTAGAGTGAAGTTGATTTTTGATGAAGCGGTGGAAAAGAAGGCATTACAGATGGCAAATAGGAAACAGGGAATACAGATCTGTAGGCCTTTACATCTGTACCTGGTATATTGATTGAAACGATAATTAGGAATATAAGACATATAAAAGATCATGATATAGTTGGTGTGGCATTGCACCCCATATTCTTCATAGTAGTATTGTTATGATTATGGCATAACTATGATGCATTTTATGCAAGATGGGTCATGTAAGATATCATTAAAAAGGTTATGATTCACAATGATTATCCTATTTGTATGCATGTATCATTTTGGTATCTGAAATTAGGAGTATTGTCTGTGCATCTATTACAAATGTGTTGACATGTGGGGAATGCCCACTAGGCAGAATGGAATCAGTCTAGATGGCTGGCTAGGAAAGGCCATTGGAGGAAAAATAGGTCTTAGAAGATGCTAATCCCTAACTGGGGAGCCTTCTTGAGGATGTTACAAACAGCCTCCAAGTCATGGCTGCTGTGTCCCTATAGGGGCATGTGACCAAATCACCTGGTAGTGGACTCCATCTTGGAATACCAGTGTTTTTCCACTGACCGGGTGTAGGAACCAAGAGGGGAGACAAAGCGTTTCTGCCCTATACAAAAGCTATTTAAGGCAGGGGAGTGACATCATCATGGTTCTTCACTGACTCCCCACCCAAAGGAGACTGCTGGCAACACCTGAGGAACAAAGTCTGGACTAGGGGAAAAGAGCTGAACCCAGGCTAGAGGGATTTCTAGCCCGTGAAAGGAATACCTGGGATTTTCAAGCTACAAGCAAGTGCAGTTTGCCATCAAGAATCTCTGCAAACTGCCTAAATCAATAATTAGGGTGAGAATTTGCTACTCATATCCAATCTCTTTAGTATATTAAGCTTTGTGACAGAGCTCCGACCTTGTCCCTGTGGGTCCTGTGTTTCCTGGTGGATTTTTGCTAGCCTCAGAGGCTCCCTGTGATACTCCACATAGCCCTTCTCTCTCTAGAGGCAAGGGTCACAGCTTACTGAGCCATTTTCATCATACAATGGAGGTGAGGTGAAGCAATCCTCCCTTGCACAGTCTCTGTTGCCGCCCAGTCTCAGTGATTAAACAAGGAGGGGAGAGGTAGAGCCTGAGTCTACTCTTTACTCTGGGCTCCAGCCCAGGGACCCTAAAATTAGCAGCTATAGTAGCTGACTTTTTGGAAATAGGACATGTACAATTCCCTGGGCCATTTCCTCACAGCAGCCCCCTACTCAATATCTCCTTCACCATTACCTCAGGGCCTCCTTCCTTACACCTGATATGGATTTGTACTGCTTCATTCCTCCAACAGCACAGATCCTTCTTATCGCTCCTGACACCCACACCTCACTGACTAACTGGGAGGCTTTTAAGTAGTTCCAGCTAGCCCTTGATTGGCTTCAGGTGTCCCAATCAATGTAGCTGTCTCCACTGCCTTCTAGAAGGATCTTAATTGGCCCCAGGTGTTTTGATTAACCTGGAGCAACTGCCATTTGGTTACCATGGTACCAGGAATTTGTTTAGCCTAGGGCTAACATACCTGTTCCTCACTACATTATTGTAGCCATCTGGCCTTGCGCCATCAGAGCTTCAGTTGCATTTTTGTTTATTTGCTAGATAATCTGCTTTGATCTGTTTGCTATCCCTTATAATCACTTAAAATCTATCTTTTATAGTTAATAGACTTGTTTTGTTTTGTCTAAAACCAGTGCATTGAAATCATAGCTTGGGTCAGAAAGCTGTGGATATTCCTCTCCACATTGAGGGAGTGGGCGAATTTCATGAGTTCATGCTGTACAGTTCTCTGTGCAGCACAAGATGATATAATGTTGGGTTTTCAGTCTGGGGTTGGAGGTGCACCTTAGGAACTGGGCAGTGCCTTAACTGAGCGTTCCCATGCTGAGCTGATCTCAGCATCTGTGTGTAGCTGCAGGTAGGTGTGTCCCTACCTGTATGTTTGCTGGAGGGGGCTTGAGGGCCTGTCATAGCAGAACAGTGTAAAGGGAGCCCAGCCTCAGTTCCAGGTAGCACCCCATGGGGAGCCCGTCATAGTTGGGTCTAACCAACCAACACTGTTTCTTCAAAGGGAAATCAAATCTCACTAACATATTGCAATTGTTTTAACTGGCCAATATAAATATTTAGTAAGATGGAACCAATTGAAATTCAACTGGGCATTTAAAAGGCCTCTGAGAGAGTCCCACAAGTCACTGCTGAAGAAACTAAATATCCGATGGATTGAGAAGCAAAGAATTGTAATGGATCAGAAATTGGCGAATAAATGGTCAGTTTTCATGATGCCAAAAGGCTAACAGCAGCATGCCTCAAGTGCTGATATATTTCATAATGATCTGAACAGTGAGTGTAAACCAACAGGCAGGGATACATTCACTCACATATACTCTGTCAGAAGGCAGGGACCCTAGGGGATTGGTGTTTGGCTCAGTGAACGCATTCTTTTCCCTTTGGCTGGCAAAGAAAATGTTGTAGAAGACGATTATAAGTCAGATACTATAGGAGCAGTACAAGTAGTCTCCGTTCAGGAGATAGCGTTATCTGTTGGTAGATCTCCAGAAACTCCATAACAAATGCGTTGTTGTTTGTTATTTTCTTTTTCACCAGTTACACTGGTGGTCAGAAGAATATGATTAGGCAAAACCCCAATCATGCTTGTTGTTCTGGCACAGCACTCAGAGTTCCGGGATCTTAAATAGAAGTCTTCTGACTTTTGTATATTTCCACTTGTGCTATATGTCATGTCTTGCATTGAGCTGTGAAAGTGTATAACAAAACCATGTCTGCTTATGGGCATGGCACATTGATTTCTGTCTGGGTACATGTATCGCTCTCATGATTGTTGTACTTGAACGCTTTCGTAGGAATAGATTCCAGCATCCTTGCAGCCATCCAAGAAAGAAGTTACCATCAAAGAAACATAGTCTTTACTCTTCCTCCTGAACATATCTGAGGAAGGTAGTGACATTCCCCTCTCTTAGAGATACAGTATCACCATTTTTTAGACTGGTCTCAGAGTAGCAGCTGTGTTAGTCTGTATCTGCAAAAAGAACAGGAGTACTTGTGGCACCTTAGAGACTAACAAATTTATTTGAGCATAAGATTTCATGGGCTACAGCCCACTTCATCGGATGCATAGAATGGAACATATAGTGAGTGTGTGTGTATGTGTGTGTATATATATATACACACATATATATATATACACACACACACAGAGTGTACAGATAATATCTGTTCATTTTTTAGACTAAATGTTGATTGCTTGGAGACAAGGATGCAAGTTTGCCTGAGGATGCCACCAGAACCATATCTTAGGCCTTGTCAGCACTTAAAATGGGTTACGTGTGTGTGTGTGTGTGTGTCCGTGTGTCCAGTTCTCCAGATGGAAAAGGCAATCCAAACTCTTTTCTTCTGCCCAAGGTAGTGAAAGAAGGAAACAGTAGATATTATATATTTGGATCTTAGTAACAAATTTTATAATCTGAGTTGCAAAATTCATTTCAGTCTGCTTGCATAGGAAAATTATTAGGTTCACTCTTATGTAACATCTACAGTAATGACCTGATGAGGAGAGCAGCATGGTAATGACATATGTAGATTACATTAATTCATAGGTATTATAGACATCTGTTAGAACAAAGAAATAATACAAAGGGACATGGTGTTCCAGCTAGAAATGTGGGCAGAAGGTGATAAAATGAGATGTAACTTGGAAAAATGAAAGTTACTGTGGAGAAGGGAGGAGGGATGGTCTTATGATTAAAGCACTTGCTTGGAAATCAGGAGGAGATCTGGGCTCTATTCTTGGTTGTGTCATAGACTCCCTGTTTGACCTCAGGTAAGTCACTTAATCTGTATGTTTAATGAGTTGTTCAGAAGCTTAATTCACAAATATACTGTGAGATCCTCATATGGAATATGATGTCGTAGTGCAAAATATTTTTATTCATCATTGATATTATGCTGAAAGAAACTAGGGGGTGATAGGAGACAGGAATTAAGCTTGAAGTCTTATAAGGCAGCAAAAAAGGCCAAAAGCAATTTTGGGCTGTATATGCACAAGAACTGGAAAAGTAAAAATCTCACTCTATATGCCTGTGGGGGTGACTGTATCTGAAATATTGTCACTTCTTGGCACTTCATTACCAGAAGATAGTGACAAATTGGAGTTGTGAAGAGCTGCACAAATAATCAGTAAGAACTGATTTATGGAGAAGGATTAAATGCCTGATTTTGCCATACTTACTCACATTGATGAGTACCGTAAGCAACGGGATTGCTTGTGGAGTAACTAAACTACTCAACCTGAGTAAGAGTGGCAGAATCAGGCCTTCGGGGGGTGGAGACTGTAACTGTACAACTATTAGAAGGCGAATTACTTATGTTGGTACTACAGAGTATAACTAGGAGTAATGGGATGAAATTAAAAGTGGGAAAATGCAGACTGACTATCAGGAAAAATGTTGACAGATTTATTATACTTTGAAATAGTCTCCCAGTGGATGCTGTGGAAACCCTATCTATCACTTGGCCCATTTAAATCCAAAGGGCAACATAGCACTAGAAAATATACTGTAGAGAACAATCCTGCGTTGGTAGAGAATAGAAAAGATGATTGAAAGATATTTTTATCTCTAATTCCTATCATTCTATGGTAGAGGATTCTTTCAACCTTGTTCATTCCAGATTAAATGAAGATTTATGCCAGGAAATTTAAACATTAAAAAAAAAACAAAAACAAAAAAAAAAGATTGAAGAATTGCTTGATGACAGCAATTCCTGTAGGCTTTGCCGTTTGTCTAAAGTGGGCGTTGTAAGCTGTGACTCCAGAGGACCTTACAAGCCCCACAAAGGTGGACTTTTTACTCTGACTTCCTCTTTTCTGTTTACTATTCTGAAACTAAGGTCCCTAATGTAGCTTTCCTGCCCCTCCCACTTGACCCCATAGTAGCAGCATGCCTGCTATTCTCTCATTATTGCCATCCCCTTCTGGGCCATGCAGAATTCAAAAGTCTGCAATGAGTCATTCATAATTTATGAAGCTGTGAGTCATTGGACAACGTGCACTTTGCAAAGGGTGCATTAGGCTGTGGCAAAAAATGCACCAGACTGCTGTATGCATATAACAAATACATACTGTTTCAGAAGCCCACCGCCAAAGGCATCTCAAGGCCATTATTATATGTTTTTAGAAATTTTTAGGGCCAGATTCTCAAGGCCCCAAAGCTGCATAAAGGGGCTAGAAATAGGGAGGATCTTGTCATCTGAGAATTACCCTAGCCATGCGGGAATGCTCTGCTGGTGTATAGCTGGCATATTTTATTTACACCACCTGCATGCACTGGTATGCATGGTTGTGCCAGGAGCATGAAAGAGTTGGCTGAATTGCTACTGCGTACTGGCATTCTGAGATGGCCAATATATTGTTGGGGCCTATTACCAGCTGTGCTAGATTAGAGCAGCACACAGGTCCAGTGCTAGCATAGTCCTGGGCTTGAGAATTGGGCACCTGCAGTTGGCTTAGACTCATAGACTCCAGGACTGGAAGGGACCTCGAGAGGTCATCTAGTCCAGTCCCCTGCTTCTTTACACTTCCCCACTTCCTGCACCCAGTAGACCCTGGGCACAGCAAAGAATTAGTTAACAGTTTCCTGTAAAAAATGAGGCTTTGGGAATCCTACAGTCTGTACATTTATTACCGTTTTAGTATTAATACGATAACTTCAAGTATTTTGGTACATGAAACTTCAAAACCAGTGAAAGGCACTTTTACTCCTTCAGTACTTATAGAGGATTTTGACATTTGTAGGTTAATCTGTTTTGGTTGTTCATATTTTTGACACTTAAACTGGAAAATGTTTTGACAGCGAACAGTGAATTCTGGCTATCTCTAAGCTGGGTGGTGTGTCTTGCATCAGACATTCCTAGAAAAATTCTAACCCTAGATGTAGTGTGGCATCTGAAGTCTCAGTTGGATTGTGTTTCCGTTTTGAGTACGTGTATTGAAAAATCAGGCTGCTGTTGGGAAGCTAGCTTCAGCATAAATATGGAGAGACTAGCACTTCTCTATACTACTAACCATGTTTTTATTTTTATTGTTCACAGCTCTAGGTGCTAGAATATCTCGTATTTATTGTCTCATACCGAAGGTATTCCCTGTTCTTAATCAGTACACATTTACTAATAATGTATTTTGATGATATTGATATGAAGAGGCAGGTGCTGCAGTCGCTCTGCAAGCAGAATCCCATTGAATTAATTGGGAATTCACTGCATAGTACAGCAGAAGAATTGAGACCAAATTTTACTACAAATTACTATTAGTTTAATTTTGTATTACACTGTAGGATTTAATTTGTTCCATTCTGTAAGGAGTCACTTAAATGCTCTTGTGTTATATTTGTAGCTTTGTTTATTGGGGATGCAATATTAAGGTGCGTAAAAACCTTGTTTATATGTAATCCTGGAATATAAATCAATGCATACTCCTTTTTTTCCCCATTCTGCAGAATGAACTGTGTTTTCCCAAATGATCACGATCATATTAAAGCATAGGTCAATTCCCCCCCCCTACTTTTCCTGCTTAATACTGTATAAGAGGTCAGAGACTAAGTAATATGAGAATAAATGTATATAATGGGTGAAATCCTGGCCTCCTTAAAGTCAATGGAGTTTAGCCATTGACTTTAATGGGGCCAGGATTTCATCTAGTATATGTATAAAACATATGAATGCTGAGTAGCCCATAATATTAACAAATGTATTTTTGAGTAAAATACAATGGGGAAAATGCCTTTTCAGCCTATATATTTCCATGTGTATTAAATCAGTGCCTCTATGGGAAGAACATTAAGAGCTTGGGTAGTAAATACTTGAAACTGTTTAAGCAGCATGGAAAATGATGAGATGCCATATTTACTTGTAAGTAGTCATGAGAAATAGCAAACCAATTATTTGAAACTAATTACTATGATTTTCAAACTTTCTGTTTAAATTTCTTAAGATCATAAAATTGTATGTGTAACAATTGGAATTTTAGCTTAGTCATGCTGTCAGTATGGAACTCTCCATTACATTTTATCAGACTCTTACTTTTTCTGTTTGGTGTTATACAGACCCAAGAAAATGATGAGCTAAGAAAAGCCCACGAAAAACGCAAGGAAAGGTTGCAGATGCTACAGACCAACTACAGAGCAGTAAAAGAGCAATTAAAGCAGTGGGAAGAGGACTACAGCAAGTAAGTTACATAGCTCATTGAAAACATTTCACCTCAATATTAAATCTGAATGAAGTTATTGTACAGGTGTTCTAAAAGTGAATTTGATTCAAATGAAGTGATTATGTGATGATCAAGTCTTTATCCTTTATTAAAACAGAACACATGACGTACAATCGTATGATTAAATTTTAAGATTAAATCATAAAAGTAAAATGTCCTGAATTGACATCTTTACTTACTTTGTTTAAGATCTCATTTTAAACTTGACTGCTGGACAAAGGTCTGATAGCGTTGCTTATTATGCCTATCTAATTCCCCATGGGATTAATTTGTGGACTGTATGTTTTTCAATTTCTATAATGGAACAATTGTTTTTTATGTTGCAAACTATATTTACAAATATATTTATTAAATAATATACAAATAATAATCCCTCAGTGAAACACTGAAAAATTCAAATATTAAAAAAGGATATTTGGATTGACTTTAGTTATTGAAAGGGGAAAAAACAGCATATGCCTCAAAAAGTAGAATATTCACCTTTGCCAAACAACTCTAAAGATATTATTTCTGGTCATTCTAGAAACAAATTGTTGATTATATTATAATTGTAAATAAAACTAAATAATGAGAATATTAAAACTCTGGCAAGTACAAGTTTTTAAATGTTTGAAAATCTTACCATAATTGGCAAAAATTCTCATTCTAAAATCTGAAAATTATGCCTAAAATCTTGTGTGTTAATTTAGGGACATCTGGGACTATAGATATATTACAGTATTTCAGTTTTAGAAATTTTAAGGGCTGAAGTATTTAGGCCATGTTACAGGAAAACTCTTAAGCAGTTGTCATTGGGACTTAACTTGCTTAAAGTTCAGCATGTGCTTACATGCTTTCCTGAAAAAGGATGTTTTCCATTATCCCCTGATCTTTTCTTGGTTTGCTCGTATTAATCCAGATAATGTCTAATGAAAGATTCATGGTCAGATTCTCATTGATATTAGGATTTTGTCTGCCCATCAGAGTAAGCCCAGGTTAGTAGAACTTGAGTTAGCAGACCAAGGTTTGTTAACCTAGGCCTGGTTAGAAATTGTTGAAATCTGGGTCCCAAACTGGAGCTCCAACATACGTATTGCATTATGTGGGCTCAAGTCCAATCTCCCATATGCCAGACTTTCTAGTGCCCTCCTGAAATGTGGCCTCTGTAGCCTTTTGTCCGTGGCATAACTTGACTTCTGGGAAAACTTGACTATCCACCAAACTTGGCTGTCCAGAAGACAAAGAAAGTTTACACTTGGGATTGTGGGATACTTTTGGCAGACTTTCAGAGCATGAGTCCAGTGGGGCTGCATCTACACTGCAAAGCAATATAACTTGAACCCTGGGTCCTGACTTCACTCAGGCATGGACCCTCCAATCTGTGGGGCCCTGGAATCCTAGGTTAGTGTTATTTGTGTGTAGACAGAAGAAGAGTTAGACTTGAGCCTGAATTCAAACCCTGGGCTTACACTGCTGTGTAGACATATTCTAAGGCTCCATTACACCTCTCTAACCAAGTAAAGAGACCTTAAAATGCGTGTAAATATAATTTACTCTCACTTCTAAAGCTGCTTTGTAGTGCCAGAGTGATATGAAGGGGTCTTACTGTAACTGAGAATCAGGTATCAGGTATATTCCCAATTCATCTGTCCCTACCCCACTTTAGTAGATTCCCACTCCTGCACAATACTCTAGCATTTCTAGGGAGGCAGGCAGAGTATTTAAAATGTAAAAACTTATCAAGATGAAAATTTCGAAGATTTATGAAGTTATTCAGTACTTTTTCTCTAGGGGAGGAAGGAGGTTTGAAAGATCAAAACAAATGACATATAACTTTGTTTAAACTAAGATTGAGATGATTCAATTCTTTAGTAATAGCATGCAGAACTTTTAACCTCAAGGTGACTGTTTTAAATTCAGTCCAGGTTGCAGTGACTGAAATGTTTTGAATGGTAGCTGATGAAATGACATGATGGTCTATGCCCAGTAACTAATATACAGGTGTCTAAGAGACATCCTTGGTGACAGAATCAACAAAGAGGGCAAGGATTGAAAGGATGCACACACTGAACTATTTTCATGTCCTTAGGTAAATAAATTTAATTTCAGTTTTGATGTACACTGTGGCAGTCAGAGGGATGGTCCATTCACTGTTGTATATATGGCCAATGGATATACTTCGGTTTCAGTTGTGGTCAGGGTAGCATCTTTCACCAGTACCGATTTCCTGTTTAATAAATAAATGAAGCCCGCTGTTGGCTAAATGGGAACATATTCAGGATACTCAGGTTTCAGTGCAACCTTAATATTCTTGGCTACAAGTTATATTGCTTCCATAGCAACTCGTACCAGCTGATTTATAGAGGAGGGTACTGGATGAAGCCCTGTGACTTGTCCTCCTGAATGGAGTTTATAAACAGTGTCTATAAAGTAAAGGCATAGCAATGGCCATGATATAACTGTAGAAATTTAAAGTGGGTTAAAAATTAAGAAAGTCACACATTAAACCATTATTTGTTATCACAAGGAACCCCAAACCACTCCTGACATTTAAATTGTGTGTTAGGAACAACTCAAAATCAAGCCCTTATGCAATTTCTGTTTCTCTGTAAAAGGTAGAGGCCTGATGCTCCTTTGATTCCTCAAGAACCTGCTGTTTGGATGGCAGCTGATGGAGTCCAATTCTCTTGTCAGTTGCACAATCAACTTCCATTGATATCAGTGACTGCAGGGATGGTGGGGCCTTCCACTCTTTTGTAGGTTATTCTTGCCTTGATAAGAATTTGGCACACAGTGAGAATGAAAAGCATTTCCGGCAGGAATAGTTTTATTTAATTGTTCTCCCTGGCATCATTGTTAATTCACAGTAAGGGCATTTAAGTGAAATAGAAGTTTTGAAATCATTTCTTTTCTTTTCTTTCCTGTGTTTCCCCTAAATTCAGCATCTCTCTTTCTCACCCATGCTTTATCAACAAGAATGGGCTGTCAGCTTGCTCTAAGACTGGATACTTGTGCCACTTATAGATTGATTGACAGGAGGTGCTAGAGAGCTGGTGGCTCATAACCTTTTTGGAGACTGTGTACAACATTGTCACCTTGTACTTTCTCTCTGTTGACTGACTGACTGACTGACTGACTGAGGGAGACACTGATCTGCCACACATCAGTTCAGAGCGTGCTGCCATACCAGCAGGCTATCTTTCAGAAGCTATTTAATTGGAACTTTAATTTCGATACACCAGATTTTAGGACTCTTATCCAATAAAATACAAGAATTACATCCACTAGATGTAGCAATTTCAAGTGTGTGTGTGTGTGTGTGTGTGTGTGTGTGTGTGTGTGTGTGTGTGTGTGTGTGTGAGAATGACTGACTGAGAATGGAGCCACCTTTAAAACAAAAATCTTTTCATTTATTAGCAGAACTGAAAACACTAAAAGCAAACACCAGCGTGCAGATCCCCACCAGCTTCGCCAAGAAGATTCTGATGCTGTCTGGAACGAGCTGGCATATTTCAAAAGAGAGCATAAAAAGCTATTGATTGAAAAGTGAGTTTCCTTTTTAAATGATATATACATGGAGAAACGTGCTTGTTTTCTGAAGCTTTTTCTCTTTGCGCCACACAGAGGAATTCCTTACATAATTCCAAGATTAAACCATTATCTTCTACCAGAAACAAAAAGGGGGGAAAAAACATCAGATTTTTTTTTCTTAAATCAGTGACAAGTTACAAGTTTGCTAGCACTAACAGAAACTGTATTACATGATCTAGGGATTGTGTTAATTAATGTGGCTCTCATCTGTTGGAGGTGTCGCTCTTCATTAGCCTGTATCTTATACACTGCCGTGCTTCATTTTTGGAATGAGGTGGTGAGGGGATAACCTAGCCAGCCATCCTTGTTTGATCTCCTTGATACATACGCAGTGCAGAATGCCTCTGCTCTCTTGGTTCCCTGCCCTGTCCTACTAATCCCAGCTGAGCTCATTATGGTGTAGCCTTGGAGCCAGAGCTGTCCAAGCTAATTACTGGTAGCAGCAGAGCTGCCTGTTAAGGGTCTGGTGTGGATCTGCTAACACAGTCCTTGATAGTGACCTGCAAAAAGCACGAGGGAGTTGCTCTCTTTCTTGCTGTGCACTGCCTGTCCTTTGGGTTTAGTGCTGATCCCTTCACACAGCTCTTTTAGCTGCAATAAGTGTAAAACTTGGTGAAGGAAACTCTTACTTTAGAAAACATTCAGTTTGCTTCTTTGATCTCAAAATTCATAGACTATTATACTCAGCCTGGCAAAGTAAGAAAACTTCCTTTTATACTAGACAAAAGGAAGTTAGTACAACATAATTAGCCTTCTCATGCTATTGAACAATTTCTTTAAGTCAAGTTGGTCGTGTTGTTTAACAATCAAGATACATAAGGAACTTTTATTCAAACTTTGAGTAGGCTTTTGTTTGTCAGTATGACAACATTAATGAAAATTATTCTCTCATTTTGCCTCCATATATATATGCACTCTATGGAGCTTACCAGAAAGGCTAAATTAATAAGTCTCAGCTTTTAAAATTCTCTGTCATAGGTAGGTGAGTCCATGTACAAGTGCATGTGTTCAGCTCACACATCCTACGTACAGTATTGCCAGTATAAGTACTGCATGAAACTTTGTATTGTTAATTTTTGCTGCCTACTCTGGTGAAATCATTCTTGTCACCTCAGCATTTTGTCTTTTCATCTTATTTCCTAGTTCTGTTTAGCTATTTATATCATGGCCATCATTGTGCCTGTTTATTTTATTTATTTTGATCTTTATGCACATCTACCAGAAAGGAGCACCTATCCCTTATTCTAGGTGCTTTCTGACAGTTAAAGATGCAACTATATAATTGCTCTTGTAATTTTCTTTCAACCACTAATCACCATATCCACCACAGCCAAAAATAACCTACTAGCCAAAACGTATTACAAATCTTCTACCAAAGCCCTGTGTTGGTAGGAAAAACAAATGGCTCATGCCTCGTGCATGCCCTGGCAGTGAATAAACTTGGACTATTTCAGATCAGTAGGGGGGTGAGTTCTAAAGCTGAGGGGTGTTCATGGGGAATGCCCTGCCAGCTATATTCTCCCTCCTATATCAGTCAAGTTCCAGGTCTGGTACCTCCACTGACCACACCTGTGGCAAAATAGCATAGAGAATTGGCCTCATTTCTGTTTAGGATTTATAGGTCAAAACCAACAGCTTAAATTCTGCTGGATACCTGACAGATAGCTAGTGTGCTGCTCTGGTCTCTGGAGAGCATGTGGTCCAGAGGAGGTTGGGGATGAGTTCCCTTGAAGAGGTTTGTTGTGATTTACTGCTGATTTCGAAGGCTAGTCTTTTGTTAGTCAGTTAAAGAATAAACAAAAATACTTCCTACTTTCTGCATGTCATACTGAGGTTCTTATTCAGTGTTGGTTCTGATTTCATTCAACTGTACTCAAGCAAATTCCCATTTGGAGGACTGAGTATGCCTAAATAAGGTATTCAAGATGGGGTCTTGTATAATTTTGTGATTCTGCCTGGGGTAGAGACTCATTTGCAGATTCAGATTTCTTTTAGCAGCTGGATAAAGAATTTATGTGCATGCAGAGGTGCACCAATTATCTAAATGGATGTAGTTAAACTAGTGCAAAAGGTTGTATGGTCACATTAATTGACCAAATTTATCAAGTTAGCTTAAATTGATTAGGAACAGATCTAAGTAAGCCACTCTTAAATTCAAGTATGAGTATCTAGGTAGGGTTTTTCCATTTGCTTAACTAAACTGGTTTAAAAAATGTTCTACTTTGGGAAATCCTTCAGTGGGGGAACAAATGAGAGAACAGGCTTCAATCTTGTATGAAGGCCTATAAATACAAAACGCCACTCTGCAATAATCCCACAAAGGGGTGTACAGGCCTGATAAATCTCCTGCAGCATGATCCATGCCCTGAAAGTAAGACAAGAATCATGTTAGGATATGATAGGAAGTCACACATCACTGAAGTCAGGAAGGTAGCTTCTTTCTTAAGTTTCCTCCTTATCAGAGTCAGTATATGATGATTCCATTGACTGTAATGGGAGTTGCTGAATTTTCATCTCATTTGAAAACTGGGCATTTATTCATGCCAGCAAGTAAGCACGTAGCAGCTGAATTTTAGACACCTGTTTTTTGAAAGTCTTGGTCAAAGTGTTTTTGACCAAGGGTTTGTTTTTTTCTGGATTTATGAGGTGCAGAATACTCGAGGCAGAGAATGTTGATCACTATGAATCTATATTTTGATCTCTTAAAAAGCCATCTCTAAAGCTGAGGTAGATATGAATTTTTTCATTTTTCTTCCTGAAATCTATTATACTATCATACTTTTCTTGGTTACACAAACTATTCTGAAACAATTTTACAGATGCAATATTTGCTGTCCTAATCCTATAAAACAAGACATGCTTTGTTTCTGCGTGCTTGTTAATCCAGTATTTGGCCTGTTGTTCCATGTATTTATTGTTACACCTGCATTAGTTGTAAGAATATGTCATGGCCATCACTGTGCCTGCAGGATGCATGGTTTATTCTGTGTTTTGTAAAGAATAGTGTATGTTTATTGTGCTGTCTACATACTTATTAATAGTGGAGTAGGTTTTCAAAGACACTGCCTGTAAGGGCCATTGAACTTAATAGGAATTATAGACATAAGTGCTACTTGAGCCTTTGAATGTCTATTCCAACATTAATTACAGTCTATTATTAGATTTTACAGTTAGTTAGTAAAATCAATAATCATGGGACCGCACTGTTGGTTCAGGTTCTCTATGCATGTATTTCTCCAGTAATGAATATCTCCTTCTTAACCCTTTTCCATTGGAGGGATGAGGATTCTTGCACTGTTACTGTAATTGACCTCTGTCCTAAAAGGGTGAAAGAAGAATTCTCAGTGTATACAGAAAATATTTTCATTGACAATTTTATTTGTTTTTTTCCTCTGTCATTTTCAAAAAACATTATTCACTTTCTTCCAAGATACAGTACATTATTTCAGACTTCAAACTGTGTATCAGATGTGGATGGAAAGCCACATTTTACAATTCATGCTTTATAAAACCTCATCCTTTCCATCCTCCGGAATGAAAAAATTGCATTGGTCCAAGATCTGAGACTTACTGTATTGAGACCTGGATCAGTATCAAAAAAGCACCATTAGTCCAATTGAACTTTGACAGGTTTTATGCCTGGTATCCTGTAAACTACCAAGGCTAGAAACAAATGCACCTTGTCCTTGAAAAGCTAGGAATCCTAGAGATATCAGGTGCTAACCTCTTTTCAGAACTGAAGGGACAGGAGAAGAAACAAAAAATATGGCAGTTGGAATAACCTGACTTTACAGTATGTCTGTCATCTAAATTACTGAAATATATTTTCATTATTTTTCTTGTTAGTGGATGTTAATTTCATAACATTTCAGTAATGCTATAAAAGTTAACAGGCCAAATCAAGTCAATGGAGTTAGAGGTAGGATGAATAATGCCCCTTATTTGTTCTGTTTGATAGGGCTGTGGTCACTATCCCACATGAAGTATGAGATACTCTTCAAAGATTATATTGCTGTTGACATCAAAAGCAATTCCTGTTTCCATGTTCAGGATCTACATGAGCCCAGTAAAGTTAAGCAGAGACTATATGGGATTTCATCACTCCCTTCCACCCTAAGTCAAATAGCACAGTATTCAAGTTGCCTTTCAAACTTCACTGGGGAGCATGAACCATAGTGTCAGTACAAAAATTAGCTTTTATTTAAGTTGCATAAAACAGCTGAAAAACTTGAGCAGGTTAACATTCAGTATAAGTAATCACTGCTTACGCTGGCACAACTTGTGTTACTCATTGCAAAAATGGCTGCAGAATCCAGCTAAAAATCAGTAGCAATAAAATTAGTTTTGCTTTCAGTAAAGTTAATTTTTCTGTTTTTTTTCTTCTGTTTGAGTACAAATATTGCAGCTAGCCAACTTGTAGCTGAGCATGATTGGTGCCCAACAACAAAAACAATTTTTAAAAATTATCTGGTAAGATATCCATTGGTCAAAAAAAGTGACAATTGCATTGATTGAGAGTGAAATTTTTAAAAGTACTAAATTCACTTAGGATCTTAAATCCCATTGAAAGTAACTTAGGCATTTTTGAATATTTTACTCCAATAGCTCATTTTTACCAATAATATTGTTATATATTTTTGAAATAAATTGCCAGTTATATTTCAGCAATAAACAATATCAGCGAACTGGTGCAGATATATTACTATTTTGTTCTGAGAGTGATCTGGCAAGGCTGATAGGATTAATGACCTACATTACATTATTAAGCCTTCTCTGGCACTCTTGTCACAAGTTTCCACCAGATCTTGCAATTACTTATTAAGTCCTGGTTACCAGATAAACTGTGGTCTCAATCTGTATTTGGAAGTATTTTATCTTAGTGTTTCTCTTATTTTATCCAGACTCTCTTGGTGCAATGATATGGGATTAGCCAGTCTGCTGATTTTTGTTGAAAATACGTAGTCCTGTTAAGCCCCCCTAAACAACCTTAATAGGGTTTTAATTCTGCTTCAAATCTGAAGAGGCAGGTGTTTCTGTGGAAAAAATAGTATGCGGTCATGTAATTAAAGACTGTATTATAATGCATATGCATAAAGAGACTGAATTAAGTCTGCAAGGGAAACCTGAATTCTGACATTGTTGTGGGCAAGACTAGATACCAGGAAAGTAGTTTAGCTAGGCCAAAACTTTATTATCATATCTGGAAAACTATCTGGCAATATCCCAGCAAGTGCAAGGCAATCTATTCTTTTGTAAATCATACCACCTGGGCGAGAGGCTGCCGTAAGTGAAGAGGCTGTGGTAAGTGGATAGCCTCTCCAGAACAGGGATGGCATGGAGTTACCAGCAGTAGTTTTTACCAGGTAACATCATGGTTTTTATTGCTTTGGGGAAAACTAGTTAGTTGCATTTTAAGGCATTTTCTATTTTTAAAACTGGATAATTAATGCACACCACATTATACTTAGTTTTAGGTACATATTCAGACTGTAGTTACATAATGCAGTAGATTTATAGATTAATTTAGGGTTGTACAAATAAAAAGTAAAACTGCAGTCAGTGCAATACTAATGCATGTAATTATATTATTGAACATTGGAACGTGTGTACATTTTGGTTCAGTATTTTCTCAAGAAAATTATACGTCATGACTTATATTTCAGTTTTTAGTAGTATATAAGTAAATGTCAAATATATTCCATTATATGAAAGCATCAGTAATGCAGAGTTGTAGGCTTGAAGCGTGCGGAGTTGCAGATTACCACTCCATTTGGCCATGCAGCATTCCGTAGCAGAAGATAAAGTTTGACGAGGTAGATAAACTGAGCCTATTTGTCAGTTTTGAATGGATGTATCCAAAGTTTGAAAAGACACATTCTGTGCTTCCTGGACTTGCTGGATGCTGATGCAATTATTTCCACCAGTTTCCTGATTTAAAATGGGTTTCATCCAGTGTTTACTAGCAGCCTGTCCTAAACTAGTTTTTCCCAGAAAATTGCCAACACTGGTCCAGAATCTGTTAATTTCACTGTCCTGCTGATACTCAGGCAAAAAACAGACACACATACAAAAACAGGGGGCAGAAATACTGACAGTTTCTGTCTGCAGACTCTGGAAGACAGCACAGTGTCAGTTTACAATGGGTTCTTGATTTTTTTTGAAGGGCTAAAAACATTAAGAGGGAGAAATAATTCTCTCTAGATCCATATGCAGAAGAAGATCCTTGCTGCATGGATCTTCCTATTCTGTGTGGGTTTGTGGGCAAGTGAATGCCTCTTGCACCTGTTCCCCTGCCTTGAACCTTGCACTCTGTCCTCCACCTAAAGGGAATATAGTTTCAGGCTGGATTATCTTCTCTTTCTCTCTCTCTCCTCCTCCCCCCCCCCTCCACTGTTTAGACACTTTTTGATATATAAATTCAAGTATACTAAGAAAGGAAAAATGGTACAAATTAAAAGATTAAACATATAGCTAAGGCTGTAAGAAAATCATGGGCTGCGATTTTCTTGCAGGAACTGCAATCTGCAGTACTCACCACACTTTTGCACAATGCCACTCTCTCAAATTTTGCCTGGCACCCCATACATCATGACCATATGGGGCATAGGCAGATAAGGAAAGAAAGAAGATTGGTTATCAGATGGAATTCTAGGCATCAAATTCCGTCTTCTGTCATCCTTTTGTAAGCTTCAATTGATGCTATATGTTTCTGCTATTTTAATCCTTAATTGTTGGCACATCTTTGGTTTTCGAGCAAGTATTAATATAAAATTTAACGCACACAACTAACTATTGACAGCCATAGGACTATTCTCTTTGTTCATTGTGCGACTGGACAGTGAGGTGGGAGACAATTTTTGTCATCGCTTTGTGCTGGATAGATGTTATAAATCAGACAGGCTTTACTTAACACCCGTAGATATCACTTCCTGCTATTTTTATCCATCAATAAATGAATGGGTCTGGAAATAAGAATGATAGACATATGTTTCTAGATCATGAATCTAAGAAATGAAGATTGACAGATTAGGGAATCTGTATAGTTAAGTACCAGATTTCCTCGGACAAGTAGGACTGCAATTTTTTGTGTAAAGTTTGTAGGTTTAAAATCTTCTTCCTGAAATGAATACCAGTAAATCATCCTGGATAGTTTGAAAGTGCCTAAAATGTAAGTGCTGCTAGTACTTTTTGCTTTACTCTTTCTTTTGTTAGTACTATTCCCAAACATATGTAATGTCTTTTGCTCTCTCACACAGTCTAAATCAAACACCAGCTCCAAGGTTTGCTCTTAACTCCCAACGCGGTTAGTTGACACACAAATATACAGACATGCTATTTGCAGGCAAATATTCCTGAATCATACCATTGTAGGAACAAAGCAATTTTTTTTGTCAAAATATTATTTGATTCTTGAAAAGTCAGATCAGGTTCAGGCCTGTCTCAGGCCCTAACAACTTTTTGGTACAAGAAAAATTCAATACAAGCATACTGATGTGTCAGCCCTGTCCATCTTATTTTGTGACCCCTATTTAAAGATTTTTAAGGGTGAAATTTTTCTTTGTTGTACCTAGCCCATTGAAATGAGTGGAATTAGTCCTGCTGTACCTTAGTGCAACAGAGTAGAATTTTCCCCTATCAGAAGACTCATTGACAGGTAGTAGCAGTGGCTTCTCTCCAAACAGTGGAGGAGCTTGCAACATTGGTATACAATCCTCCTGCAGAGATATATTTATGAAAGATTATGATTTGGAGACACTCCCTCATAAGGGATAGTGTTGTGAGTGTGGGAATTTGGAGATGTGCTCTGTAGGCGGGGGTTGGGAACATTGCATGATTGTGTGCAGCAGTTCACCAGAGATGTTCTCCAGTTTGTTTTATTAAAGTTTTATTCCTTTCTCATTCGCTGGTTTATTTAGTAAACCCCAAGATTGTTACACCTCCGACCTCTTCTTTTATGAAAAAAGGTAATGCTTTTCACTTTGTCTTGTCTTCCTTATAACAAGTCTTAATTAGGATGCTCCCCTCCTCCACCATCTGACCTAAGATCTCAGTGTGGATGGAAATTCTCTGGCACACTTTTTACATCCAGAGGACACTGAAGACCTACTTGTTCTGGATGCAGCAGCTTAGAAAATCCCGTTTCCTCTTCATTATCTAATAAGCTCCCCACTAAAAGATTAAAAAGCCTCTTCAGCCATCCTTTCCTGCACTGACCTTTTCCTGCATTTGGCTTACCTTGCAGCTTGGCAATTCCTCCTTGCCCAATCACATTTAAGGCTAATTTCCTTAGAGTCATGGCCACTTCTGAGGTTAAGAGAAGAGAAGCCTTCCTGACTGAATTCAGCTAGGCAGCCATCTGAGCTCTGTCAGCACCTTCTCCAAGTACTACCACTGGATTTGTTTGTACCAAGGGATGTAGTGTTTGTGAAGAGTGCTCCAAAGGAGTGCAGCCTTAAGGGTGCAATCTTTGGGGAAAGAATTGGCATTCTCTTGGCAGTTCATAACTCCTCTTGAAGTTACTATCTAGTTAGTTCATGTCTGACATGCTATACTTAATACAGCCAAATCAAGTGAGCTTCATTCACAAAAGGTTCCTGGTTGACACTATTTATTTTTATCTATTTCTTTTAATTTCTAATAAGCTCACCTCCATAATAAAAATAAATGAGTCAAATCAACAGTGCAAATGAGGACCCCATCATGCTGTAGAACCCCCGTTTCTCTTGCCATCCCCCTGGCCAAACACCTGGGAAAATGGATAGGCTTTGTATTGTGCCCTGAAGGTCAACAATTTTAGAGCCTTTCAAAGAATGCCTGTACACAAACTTCTGAATTGAATTAGTTTGCTGGATGCAATTTTCTGATTGGACACTGAAAAAAAGGTTAGACCAGATAGAACAATTGTACTTGTCCAGCTATGGAAAAGGGATGATTCAGTCAGTTTTATTTCCTAAAAAAAAATTAATAAAAAAGACTGTACACTAATCCAAGGGCAGTGGTGGAAAATAACATCCTTTTCTTAGATGGTTTTAGCCTTGCACACCAGAGATTCTTGCTCTTGCCACTTTTTTATTGGTGTGTAAGAGAGTGTAAAGAGTTTCTTCTTATCCCACCCTGTTACTTAATGCTGGAATTCTGCTAGGAGCTGCAGGTAAATGTGTGCTGTCTCACTGGGGCAGGTCTGGCTTGTTAGACTTTACCCTGCTGGAGGTGTGGTGGCAGGGCCGCCCAGAGGATTCCTGGGGCCATCGGCGGCAGGCATCTCCGGTGGACCTCCCACAGGCGTGCCTGCGGAGGGTCCGCTGGTCCTGTGGCTCTGGTGGAGCATCTGCAGGCATGCCTGCGGAAGGTCCACTGGAGACGCGAGACCGGCAAGCGGCATGGCGCCCCCTGTGCGGCAAAATTCTAGAGCCGGCCCTGTTCGGCGGCGGGGGGCTTCCGTTCCGGGACCCGCCGCCGAAGTGCCCCGAAGACCTGTGGCGGGGGCCCTCCGCTGGCGAATTACCGCCGAAGCGGGACCCGCCTCCGAAGTGCAGCCTGCTCTTCGGCAGTAATTCGGTGGCGGGGGATCCCTGCCGCAGGTCTTCGGGGCACTTCGGCAGCGGGTCCTGGAACGGAAAGGCCCTCTACCGCTGAATTACCGCTGAAGACCGGGTTGCACTTCAGCGGCAGGTCCCGGTTCGACGGTAATTCGCTGGCGGGGGGTCCTTCCCCCCGGAGCAGAAGGAGCCCCTCACCGGCAAAGACTGGGAGCAGAAGCAGCTCTGGGGCCCGGCCCCGCAAGAGTTTTCCGGGCCCCCTGGAGCAAGTGAAGGACCCCGCTCCAGGAGCCCCAAAAAACTCTCGTGGGGGCCCCTGCAGAGCCCGGGGCCTGGGGCAAATTGCCCCTATTGCCCCCCCCCGGGTGGCCCTGTGTGGTGGTAGCCCTCTGACAGTAAGAGTTAGCATATGGAACAGTCAAGTCCTGAGGGACAGAGCCCTTGAAGCTCTGGCTGGGGTTTATATACAGTAACTCATCACTTAACATTGTAGTTATGTTCTGAAAAATGCGACTTTAAGTGAAACGATGTTAAGCAAATCCAATTTCCCCATAAGAATTAAGTAAATGAGGGGGTTAGATTCAAGGGAATTTTTTTTTCACCAGATAAAAGACTATATTATATCTACATCTATATCTACACACATTATAAGTTTTAAACAAATAATTTAATACTGGTACATAGTGATGATGATTGTGAACCTTGTTTGAGGTGGAGGAGTCAGAGAGTGGGATATTTCCCTTACTGTTAAATGATGAACTAGCAATTGGCTGAGCCCTCAAGGATTAACTCTCTCACTCTGCAAGGCAGCAAGAATTGAGGGAGAGATGCCCATTTCCCTTAAGTATGCTGCTTTGTTAATTAGATCAGTTTGCTGAGACTGCAGCCCTGGTGTGTGCCCCTGCTCTATGGAAGATGGGGTAAGCAGGGTGCAGGAGCAGAGGGGAGAGGGACACCCTGACATTAGCCCCTCTATTTCTTCCCTCCCCCGGCACAGCAAGCAGGAGTCTCGGGGAGCAGCTCCAAGGTAGAGGGCAGGAGCAGCACGTGACAGTGAGGGGGAGTGACACAGGTGAACTGCAGGCAGCTGCTGCACAGGGAACTTAGGGGAGTGGGGAGCTGATAGGGCGAGCTCACTGGGGGGCTCACTCCAAACCCCACCAGCTAGCTGCAACAGGCTGCTCTTCCTGCAAGCAGTAGACAAAGCAGGCCACTGCCAAACAATATTAGAAGGGAGCATTACACAACTTTAAATGAGTATATTCCCTAATTGATCAGCAATGTAACAAGGACCAGGACGACTTTAAATGAGGAGTTACTGTAGTTATTTTGAAATGATCTTCTTTTTTTTTTAATATAACAAAACCCCAGCAAGTGCATATCTTTTGTTTAGAGCAGTGTGGGGGCTCCATATGGTATCTTTATAACCACAGACAATTAAAAATAATGAGTATTCCAAAATTTTGTTCTTTCAATAAAGCATATTATGCCCAAGCTCTGGTTATATGCAGGTGGTAGGAGCACCTATGTATCCTAATAATTTGATAAGTAAACAAGTATATGTTGTAGATGATTTAGTGCTGATTTACAGCTGTTAGTTAGAACAAGTCAGGAGTAAATCAGCTGAAAAACTGGTGCTATAGCTCTCTTTTTTCTGTGTTACCTCTTATAATGCCCTGAAAGAATTAAGTATTGGGGTATCTGGAAAATAACCTAATGAAAGAGATTGTCACCAAGAGTTTTACACCACTGTAAAGGAAAATTCAGAATGATGTATGACAGTGGAAACCATTGAAACTATCATTGTGTGTCAAGATCAGTATCTTTGCAAATGAACCCAATGTCCAGCATAAATTATTAGTGTAGATAGAATTAATATTGTTTGGTTTCAAAATTGCTAACCAATACTGTGGCACAGTAGGAAGAAATAAATGAAGAAAAGGTATATGCAGCGACATGTGTTGTGCTTCCTTACCCCTCCTAGTGCTCTGATGACTTTTGTTGGAACAAAAAGGATGACTTTCATCCAGTTATTGATAGTAATCAAAATGTGTTGATGTTGCATGCAGGATATTTGTCTGCAGAATACAGTATAGTGTTGGGGCTCCACTGTTGATCTACCTTGTTAGCAGGTGTTGGAAGCCTGTAGGGAACTGCTGATGGATTCCTGCTGACTCATTGCACTAGACAGGACTCATTAACTTCACTTTGGCTATAAGGGAGATGGAAGTGACTTTCTGAGCATATAAAGTCTAGGTTCTAGCCCTTGGGGAGAATGCTAAGAAGAACCAAGCCCGGGGAGAAGGTTTGAGCTGGAATTTGTGATTAGTCTCTTTGTGAATGAAACCAAAACCTAAGAAATAGGTGTGTGGAATGTATTTTAAAGCTTCCCCAAGTTTTAACTTTGTTCTCAAAATAGTTAAGAAAACATTTGTATCACATAGATGGAGCTACAAGACGATTATGATCAGATTCTGCCACCCTCACTAATTTTGAATTGTACCATGCTCTTTGAGAAGTCCCATTCATTTCAGTGGAGCTAGTTCCAATAAGCTTCAGGCTGGAATTCAGTGTGCCAGTTTTAACCTATAAAGTCTTAAATGGTTTGGGAGCTAATTACGTGGGAGCTCATTTCTCTCCCTCATGATACACTACCATAGTTGAAAACGGCAGAGGTGCTAAAGCTGGAGGGGGACTTGCTGTCAGGGAGTTCTCTGGAAAGGAGCCTCCAGAACCCATATTTGTTAACTTTCCAGGCATGCTGCAAACCCCATATTTTCCTCCTCTTTGTTAAAGCTGTTGAAGAGGGGTTGGGCTGAGTGAGACAAGTATGTTTAGTGGCAGTCCTTGTGTTTATAATGAAATTTTTAATTTTAGAGAATAAGTGCCTAGAGAACTGGATGAGTTTTTGTAGCTGTGTTTTTAAATTTAGAAGCAATAAATAATACCTGCACAGTAAGGTAATCTTCAGTGTGAGTAAAACTGGTAGGATTTAACCAGAAAGTGTTTGGGGGTGCCCTTTTAGGGATGAAAAGAAAACTTTTGAGACAAACCAAACTGACTTATAGACTACATCCTGACTATTTCTGAAAGTATATAGGGATACAAAGGCTGCCTAGAAGATGAGCATTTGTGCAGAAGTTAAAAAAGAAGTACTCCAAGTATAAACATATAGGTGGGTATATTCAGAAACTGGAGTGCATGTTTGTATGTTGATTATCTCTGCATCAGTGGTGCCATTTTAAAAAGTAACTTTCACTCAAAGCTCTCCAGGACTACAGAACTAAAAGCTGCTGCTTCTCCTAGGCCTCTAGTGACTGTCACCTTCAAGAGATAAAAGGAAAATTTGAAGATGAGGTTTTTAAGAACAAAAGCTATAATTCAAGATGGTGGATCACAGTACTTATATCTATGATTGGTGGCTCTTTTCTGAAGTGATTATGTGGTGATGGCTCTGATTTGTGCTATGATGCTTGTCATCTCAAAACTGGCTAAGCTCACACATTGGTCAAATGCTATGCTGTGGTTTCTTGGTCCAAAAGGATTTTGTATTAACGCTTTAGATCATTGTCTTTCGAATCATTTAAAAGTGTTGTGCCACCTTACCTGGACAATGGTGACTCAAGGGGTTTTGCTACTATTGTAATTGTGGTGATGGGGGTGTGTGTCTTGTTTGTTTATTTGTTTGTTTTTGTTTTGTTGTATTTTTTTTTACAAATAACAGGTCAACTAAAGACTGAAATTTTGGTGGACAAGAAGTAGCACTGTTTTCTCAGGTTCCTGTGCCTTAATCAGTTATGGAGAATTGAAGGAATTGAGGAGTTATTGCACCAAAACATGAGAAATTAGAGAGGGAATGAACGTCCTGGGTCATCATCAGTGGTTTAGGAGAACAATGATAAGTGAGACAATTGCAAAATTAGCACCCACTGATACTCATGCATGCCCCCTAGAATCCACTGTAGGTGACAAAAGTTGTGGCCACATGGAGCAGCATTCTGCATGACTAAATGGAGTTCAATGTTTCCCGCCCTGATAAAAAAAAGAAAGAGAAATGAAGACATTTTCTGCAGAACATTTAGAGTAGACATACTTTTCTGAGCCCATTCAGCTTTACGCTGTAGATCTTCTGGCTCACTGGATTCAAAAGTCAAGTCTCACTTCTGGTCTGTCTTAGTACAACTAGCATGTAAAATTCCTTAATAATTTTGTTAATATTATTAATCATATTTAAGGTTTTGTATACTCTGAGGCACTTTAGACATGAATTATGCTACAAGGGCCTCAGAATGATTCAGCGCTTCATACATCCACATCCTTGAGTCCTGGCCAATCAGAACAGTATTCCTTGTATTGTTTTGTTCTGATATTCTTTCTCAGCATCCAAAAATTCAATTTTTTTTAAATACTGCAAACTTATCTTTAATTGTGCATAGTGAGAAGCTAGAAGTTCTGACAACACTTAAAGAGGTGATTTTGCTTTTTGGTACTGAAGAAGGCAATTCTTTCCTTCCCTCATTTGGAGAAGAGTAGAAATAACTCTAAATCTGAGATGAGGGTGGCGGGACTGGCCTTGAGGGAAGTCTTTATTAGAATTAACTGTAAAATACCTGCTAAAGAAGCTGAGTGAGAGTCTTAAAAGCAGACACTGGTTGGAATGCCCCTGTGGCAGTTGGAAATCTTTTTCTAACCCTGTTTTGTTATGAAAATCAGCTAGTCATACATTATATTCCCTGATTCATGGACATGTTTAACTCACCTAACAGGCTTGATATGCAAGCTGTTGGACAAACGTATGTATGCGATTTGCCCATCACTATTGGATGTATGTAAATACATACTTTACTTTACAGAATCAACTCAAGATTTATTTTTGAAAAATCATGATACAATCCAGGTATCTTGTATAACAGTCGTTCTCTTTGGAAGGGCCCAATCTAACTCCCATTGGCTTTAGTGTGAATCTTTCAATTGATTTTGGTGGGAGTTGGATTGGGCCCCATGGTAGTTTCAAGTACCGAGATGGTTGTGCTTAGCAGCATCCTGCTCACCCAGGTTGTGTGCACACAATCTTGGCAATACTAATTGCTTTCAAAAGAGCTTTGAGAGATACTTCATATATAAAATTAAATTCTGTTCTGTTCTGATGTGTTTGTGTTAAATATTTGGGGCATTTTTCAATATTCCTTAATATGTGAGTGAAGCATCCATCTTGGGTGGAACATAATTAACAGCATATTTCCTTTCCAAAGAATGTTTTAGCATAGTAAAACTGTAAAAAGGTAAAAGGAAATAAAAATAACTAGTAAATAGACCTGTGATCACAGCAGAAACCAACATTTTGGCACATTTCAAAACCTGTTTATATCGCATTCAGGTAAACAAAAACTTGTCCATGTGAAGATCACATGTAGCTATAGTCCAAGCAATTATTAATTAGCTCCAGAATATCACAGCTTTTAAAATGGTTCACCTACTGAGTATTATCATTAGAGATATGATAGTGGACTTTGAATTTAATGAAATTTAACAAAGTTTAGCAGAATGGTTCCTTATTTTCTTTTTATCTAGTTTACTAATGGCTATTACTAGTAATGAATCTCCTTTGCCTAAGGTCTATCATGGATACAGAGATAAGATATTTTATGCATACCCTCAGAGACTGTACTATGCAATTTTGTGTAATTTTTAAAAAAAACCTATAATTTGAATTTATATTCAGTTCTCTTTGCCTATTTATTTAATCAGTTTATCTGTGATTAGGATTATATGTGCAGATCTTTGAAACTTGAATGCCCTTACAGATTTTATCTACTCAGTATGTCAATCTACAGCACAGTATAATTTGTTAAAATAGTTTACAGTATTTAATATTCATTAGCACAGAACCCATACAATTTTTATGTGTTGTAATAGTCTTTGTCCTGGAAGTTTAATGTTTAAAACCATGTTGAGTAATGGTATACACTACATAAAACAAATATAACCATGACTTTAAAATGTAGCAGCAACCTTAACTGTTTTAGGAGAATAGTAGCTATATATGTGTGAATTTACCCCAGGCTCATAACCTGGGAATCATCTTTGACTCCTCCTTTCTCTTTGAGCTGCACATCCCAGCTATGTCCAATCTAGCCATTTCTTCCTCCATAACTTTTCTGAGATCCAAGCTCTTTCTAACCACACAGTGAAAAACATTTTTCAGGTCCACATTTCTCATCTGGATCACAGAAACCTCTCCAGCCTCCCCGATAATTGCTTTGCCACCTCTAGTAATGTATTTAAAACCCGGTCATCTTTCTTGCCTGATCTTCTATGGCGCTCTGCTCTTTGAAGCCCTCCACTGGCTCCACCTCTTCTGCCATATCAAGTTCAAACTTCATGTGCTCTCCTGCAGGACATCTCACAGCTCTTCCCTCCCTATTTATCTGCTCTTTTCTTTTACCAGCTCAACCCCCCATCCATTTTGCATTGTGTTTCATGTCCTTGCATCACTTCTATGCTCCTCTTAGCAGCCACCTTTGTGCCTTCTTTTATGCTCCTTCCTTTGCATGTAATAGTATCTCAGATTTCATCTGTAACCTTCTCTTCCTTCAAATTCCACTTTGGTCAGGTATAGTTAAAAACCTTTGGGTGCCACCACAAGATCAAATAATAAATAAGAATATTGAATGCAATGTGTTAAAGCTATGCAATTTAAATAAAAAGGGTAGGAACTGGGAGAAGTTAGGGTTCCTAGCGCAATGTTAACTCTGCAATATTGAGCATCCTGTATATTTTCTGGCATGGCATATATTTAACAACTGAAACAGAAACGTAGAAAAAAACACTGGAAAATAGTACATATGTACAACATGACCAAGTTAACATTGTCATGAGATGCTTAAAGCTGAACTGAAAAGTCAAAAACCAGATTCCCTTTTACTACTACTATTTTATGAAGTATAAAATAGACTACCTCAAAGATTTTTAAAGTAATTTTTCTTTTGCCCTTTTTAATATTAATACTATCAGGTTCTCATGTTTCTGAATGTCTATTGCAATATGATAGGATTGCTTGTAGAGTGATGCCATACAAGGATATAACTTGAGCTGCAGTTCCTCCCATTGACTGACAGGTGAGGGGATACTGAAGATCAACAGTGTAAAAGTGGCATCTCTTTTTTTCTTCAGTTGTTCAGAGTCTGCTGTGACATTAGAAGGAAGATTGGTATTGTCATCAAAGGAGAAAAGTTAGAAAATTACTGGGTTGGTCTTTTGTTTTCATTTAATTAAAGCTTAGAGTTTGTGGAATATTGCAGAAATATAGCAAAATTCGTGGAAAGATCCTAAAGTTGTGGAACCCATGATTTTATTGCCACAATAAGAATGGGCCCAAAATTTGTGTCATATTCAAAACCAACAGTTCTTTTGGAATATGTTCAGCTTTGACAATTTTTTTGATGCTAGTGGCTGGAAGCTGAAGGAGGCATATGCTGACGTTGAGTTGAGAGCTCTTCCACATTTCAAGCTACAATCAGGTGGCATTAGTGCAGAAAAATTCTTCAGAGAGACTTCTTTCACACTATTGTAGACTCTTCAAAGGGTCAGCCTCTCAGCTTCTGTTAGTGCTGTGGATCTTTTGAGAGTCTATAAACACCCTGCCGTTTGTTCACCACTTGTTCAGTGAAACAGAAGAATTCCACACACACACAACTGCCTTTGAGATAGTATCAAAACCCAATATGGTTCTCTATTCCAGGGTTTGATTTCTTAATTGAAAATATATCAAACAATCCAATATTTTTATGTTTATACTTGTCTATGATAGCCACAGCATGTATTAGCTTCTCTTCCAAAATAACACTGGGATCTCTTATTCACAATATCTAAGCTTTGAGGCTGCCTTCCTTTCTTTCTGGTTACAGTAGATTAGTATTCTGCATTATCCCACAGCTTATTTTTGATTCCTGGAGTGAAAGGATTGCAGGGGCAGTACAGTCATCTCTGGATGAAGGGAGACAAAGTGCCTCGTGTCACTAGAATCACTTTGGTCAATCTAGAATCAATGTGGATGGGCTTTGAAGAGAATCCTATCCAGACTTCACTGGAGTACGGTTGCTATGACATGGAGCCTTGAAAAGGGGACCAGTGGGGGATAGTTTGACAGAAGATCCTGCATTGAGAACCCTTGGAAAATAATATATGAACACTTCTTTAGAGCTCTATTTATTAGCATTTTTAACAGAGGGAGGAGGAGGAGAATAACCAGGGTATAGTTGTGCCTGCATATTACATTTGCAAGCATGTTAAAAAGCATTTGTGTGCAGCTCTTAAATAGACTTCAGGTCGGGAAATATTGTTAAACATTGCAATTTTCTACTACTAAGTTATCAAGATAGTTTTGGAACAATTGGTATGGAGGCCAAGGGAGCTGCTTCATTTTAAGTCTTGTTCATCCCATGTCAATGATTCCTATCTACTCTGTATACTAAAGGCCTCATAAATGATGTTGGAAAGACATATGTCTGCAAACAGTCATGGTAAAAAGATACACCATTAACTGTATTTGCTTCCATGCCGTCCTCATTTTCTGATATTCAATACTGAGCGTATTGTATACCAGAGATGTAAAGACTATCCATCAGTTGTTTTTTCTATTATTTCTGCCAATTACCATAAAATTGATCACTACGAAAATAGAAAAGTTTGAAAATGTGACATTCTAGTATCGGAATATTGAATTTATTCAGTCTTTTCCAGGAGATAAGGCTAAGCAACAGTCTGTATCTTCAGATAATTTAAACATTTAGAAATCTGTTCTATGCCAACTGAATAGAGATATGATTTGTACCTCCCAACACTTGTGGCCCTGAGTAAGTATATGAACAATATAATCATGGGCAGTAGAACTGTAAAAGGCCTATTATTTCATCTAAACCATTCCCTTGCCAGTGTGGGAGCGATCCGTGAATACATCTTCTGAATGCTTTTTACACTATATAGAAATACAGTTTTACATCTACTTCATTCCCTTCTTTCACTAATTAAGCATGTAGGACCTGATGAAAGCATCTAGGAATGTACTTAACTTTAAGCACGAGTAATCTCATTAGTTTCAATGAGACTGCACATGTGCCTAAACCCTATGCTAGATAGGGACTTTAAAATTTATCAAACAGAAACTCTGCCTTTCTCTATCCCCTTCAATCCTCTCTTATTCATTTACTTGCATTTTGTCAATCCCTGAAACTCTTTCACGCCACGCCCATTTGCTGCAATCCCCTTTGAAAACCTCCTAATATTCTTCACCTCCTCTTCATACCCTGTATGTGTGCATATATGTGCCTATATAGATAGATGGGCCAAATTTTCATTATGCTAATGCCCCTTTGTCAAAGTGTCATAAAGGGGTTTCAGCATAAATGAAAATGTGATCCCCATATGAATGTATATACTTAGAAGGGAGGAGCTGAAACCACTAATGTACGTAAAATTGCAAAATCTATATCTGAGTTTTGTGAATTTACTGGCAATTGTGTTATATCAGTTTCTACTTACAGTAGCAAGGACAAAAGTATCTACATTCTAAAACAAAAGCATCTGTATTTAAATCATATATGTTCCCTTGCCAGTAATATTTATTTTGATATGTTCTTCATTTAATTTTGTTTCATATTTTTATTAGGATGTGTTTGGCTGTTTCTCTGTACCTTCTTATTTGCCTATGCTATTTTGTAGATTGAATCTTGAAGAAGAATTAGATCAGATGAAAGTACGTAGATCTATGGATAAGGCTACAATACAAGAACTGAATCTGTGTCTGCAACAAGAAAGAGAAGGTAAAAAAATTCTAATTATATAATATTTGATTAGAAAGAAAATATTTTATTTGGGTTTTCTTTTCTCTCAATATTTTTTTTAATTTCTGATTTGGAATTCTGCCGACACATATATGTTCTTTTTTTAAATGTACAGTTACACTTTTTTAGTTCTCTACATGATTCATAAACTAGTAATCATTCATTCTAAAAGGAAATAGTTTTCCAAAACTTTGTATCCTGAGAATTCAAGATGACCAGTGCAGTGTCCAGATACAAATGTTATAAAATCTGCAATATAAGATTTAGAATGTTTATGGCATCCCAATAACCAAATTAATTTAGACAGGAACCAAAATGGTGGAAATATATGAAAATGATTCCCACAAGATTGCTTCTGTTTCTGTATCCTTGCCACGTCACTGTTCCTATCCTCATCCCCCTACTTTCACCCTCTGCTTTACTTGAAATATCTAGGGACTACAGTGAGGTTCAAGAGCACTCATTTTAGTAGGACAGTCACTGCTTTTCTAGAAGGTTCCTGAAGCTCAGCAGAACCAGTGGGGATATCCCACAGGTCTCAATGTGAAGAAGCCCCGTTTTGGGGAACTGCAGTATTAGTGAGTAGCCTAATTTTTCCTTTTTGTCTGCTGCTGGCTGCTTTCCATTTCTATTTTTGCAGAAATGTTGGCCAGGTTGGTAAAACAAAATAAAGTAACATTTTTTAAAAAGCGTATGTTTTACAACCAGGCACGCAGTTCCAAAAAAATCTGTGAAAGCATCCAGCTGCTAAAAATGGCAAGTGGCTGGATTCTCACCTGCTTTCTAGTTCCTATTTTCATCAAAACAGACAGGGAGGACTGATTTAAATCAAGGCGATTTAAATTGCTAAGTGGAAAGCTCGAATTAAATAATTGATTTTAATCAACTTTTCCATTTCTATTTCAGTTATTTTCTAAAGAAAGATGCATTCTCATTGGTTGATATAACCATTAGTTGTAAATCAACATAATTTAAATAGAGCCTTTACATTCGATTTGATACATCATTTTGCTACTTAGGAGGCTACACCATAACTATATACATTTATTTAAGCAATTATATAGCTTAATATTTTCAGATTGTTATTTATTTTACATTTTTAGTATGTTAGAAAATGATGAATGATATATTGCTTACTTACTGGATAATTAACTTTTTGCTTATGATTATACAGAAAAGCAGCCATTACTTCCAAGTTTTTGAGAGACTCATGGATTCAGTGTATTTACTTTCTATTTAAATGTTTTAAAAGATTATAATAAATTTAGGCTTTAATAATTTTGTATTAAATTCATATGTCATTTTAAACAGGTTGATTTTTCAAAAGAAAACTAAGCAAAATCAAAGAAATCTTTTTGAAATAAAAAATCTGTTTTTTTAAAAAGAGTTTTAAAAATCATCAATTTTTATCTACCCTGAAAACACATATTGAACTGGAGGAAATAATGTAAGGATTTAAAATATTGATTTAAAAATCACTCACCTTGTTTTTTCTAGTTTAGTCCACCTTCAAACAGAACCAGGAATGGAAAGGCAGATAGCAGCTAGGAGTGAGCTGGCTGACTGTTGAACAATAACGGTGTCACTTTCTAAAAAAATTCAGACCTCAGGAATTGTAAAGTCTTCTAAAGTATTTAGTACTTGGATGCTTAAAAGAACCCCAAACCTTTACAGAATAAAACGTCTTTATTTTATGAAATATATATTCCTCTCTCCTTAAAGAAAATTATACACAAATTTCAGACTACGCCAATACAATGGTCACTTGCATGTCTAAGGTGATTGAAAACAAAAGGTTAAACACAGTCGAGTTGTGTGAGTATTCAGTTTAATTGCATTTCCTATCAATTGTTGTTGCTTACCTGAACACTATAAATATTAATATTTTTTTCTAGAGATAAGTAGCTGGCTTAAATCCCAGGATATATTTTAAGTGAAAAGTCTCATTAGTGTGTCAGAATGAATTTATTACAGCTTTGTGAAGGTAATGTTTACAGTTCAGTCTCAAAAATGACTCACTCATCCACACTACAATGATGAGCTGCTTCTCTTGTGCTCCTCCTGGACACTTTAGAAGGTGCAGAACAGGAGAGAACCTGGTGTAATAGACAGTTTTGCACAATGTTTTCTGGTTGAACTCCTAGTAGCTTGGAGCCATAGAAAACTTGATGTTTATAAAGTTTCCTATGCTAACTGAATTTTAATGGTGTGATGGAGTGTACAAGATTTATAGTGACCATTGAAGGGGGGTCTCCCTACCCTGCTGATGATCCTTGGAAAGCTTTTGTCAAGACAGACAATGATTGTTTTTAGTTAAAGCCCAACAAAGATTTTCAGCATTGACTAAGAGGCACAGCCATACAGGCAGAAATTAGAGGCAACTAAGTCTAGTAAAGTGTAGAAATGAACCTTGTTAAAGTTTAGAACCATGAGATGATTGTTTGGAAGTTAGGACAGAGGGCTTGAGAGATACTTGTAGATACTTCTGTTTGTTGGTGAGTTTGTTTGGGGGTCTTTTGTGTGTGTTTTAGGGTTTAAACCACATATGGGAATTATCCATCTACATGGGGCTTTTCAGTTTTGTGTTTTGTTTGGAAAAGAATCTTTTAAAAAAATTCATAACCCTGAAATCCCAGATTGGGGAGAGTGAGTGTTTCTTTTTTGGGGGGTGCAGGGGGCAGTGGAGGGAAGTTGTTTTTAAGTTTAAACTTTCTAGATTCTCAGACTATGCCCTACTACAAATTGTTCCTTGTTTTCTTCTTTTAAAAAAAGAAGGGAGTTTGCAGATCGAAAACTTAGGTGGGAGTCCTGCAGTTACAGACCTCCTCCTGTGTGCAGGACAGGAATGCAATTTCTGGATGCGTCCTAAAGTGCGCAGAAGAGGAGCTCTGCTGCCACAGAAAGATGGGCAAATAAGAGCATTCTTTTTGTGTACCTTAGGAGGCAAGCTCATAGGTAGGTGTCGAGTTTCCTAAGCTCCACTGGAGCAGGGAACAAAGGTATACATATTATACATATTACAGCCCTACCAAATTCATGGTCCATTTTGGTCAATTTCACAGTCATGGTATTTAAAAAATCATAAATGTCATGATTTCAGCTATTTAAATCTGAAATTTCACAGTATTGTAATTGTAGGAGTTCTAACCCAAAAAAGGAGCTGGGGGGCGGTCTCAAGGTTATTGTAGAGGGGGTTGTGGTACTGATACCTTTACTTCTGTACTGCTGCTGGCAGCGGTGCTGCCTTCAGAGTTGAGCAGCTGGAGAGCAGTGGCTGCTGGCTGGGATCCCAGCTCTGAAGGCAGAGCCACCCCCAGCAGCAGCACAGAAGAATGGCATGATATGGTATTATCACCCTTACTTCTGCACTGCTGCCTGCAGAGCGGGGTCCTTAGTCAGCAGCCGCCACACTCTGGCCGCCCAACTCTGAAGGCAGCAGAGAGACGCAAAGGTGGCATGATATAGTATTGTCACCCTTACTTCTGCAGTGCTGCTGGCAGGCGCTGCCTCCAGGGTTGGGTGCTCGGCCAACAGCTGCCGCTCTCCAACCACCAAGCTTTGAAGGCAATGGAGAGGTGAGGGTGGCAATATCCCAATTCCCCTAAAATAACCTTGCAACTCCCTTTTCGATCAGGGCCCCCAATTTGAGAATCCTGATCTCCTCCATGAAATCTGTATGGTATAGGGTAAAAGCACACAAAAGACTAGATTTCACGGGGGGAAACCAGATTTCACTGTCCATGATGTTTTTCATGGCTGTGAATTTGGTAGGGCCCTATGTATTACACTTTGTTGGGTAAAATGTTACGTATTAGCATCTGGCTGCATATGTTTCCCCGGTTGGCTTCTATGACAGATAGATATTAATCACAACCTAAATTTCACCACTTTTGAGAAAATTTGAGGTGAACCCATTCAGTCATTCAGTAATTTGAATGACTTAAGTCATTTTTTAAAGTGTGGGGCTGGTGTCTAGCTTTTCTCAGCGTCCCCTCAGAAATAACTCAATTTTAACTGTTCATACTTTCAACAGAAGTAGATTTAAAATAACAGCTGTAGGAGATTTTAAATTAAGGTTTTTAAATAACATTATTGAAAAATAAGCAAATAATGATAATAATCATTTTTTAATATTGCATGTTATGTTCTTTTACACACACACACACACCATGGGGGTCTAACCTTCAGTTTATCTGAAAAAATGAACACAGCTTTAACTATGGAGTCAGACAGCACCTTCAGAATAATAAATATATTTATATACCTACACCTACACACATGTGCTACAGTGATAGTAACACAATAAAAGCATGTTTAGGATCACAGAAGGTGATGTGTAACAGTTCTGTGTACAGTTTTGCACAGTAATTAAACACACAAATTAGATTACATGTTTTAGTTTTTAAAGTTCATCATTTGTACTAAAGTAAATCTCACTTATAAATCACTTAGGCCATGTCTACAGTAGCAGGCTTACAACTTCACAGCTGTATCAATACAGCTGTACCGCTGTAAGATCGCTTGTGTAGCTGCCCTATGCCAATAGAAGAGAACTCTCCCATTGACATAATTAGCCATCTCCAGTGAGTGGCGGCAGTGGACATGGCACCATACACACCAGCACTTCTTTCGGTGTAAGTGATGTTGCTCAGAGGGATGTTTTTATCACATCCCTGAGTGACATAAGTTATAGCAACAAAAATGCCAGTGTAGACATAGCCTTAGTTTAAACTGTTCATTCAGCAGAAGTAGTTCTATGAAAAAAAACTAGCAGAAAGAGCAGCAGAAGTGAGGGAGAACAAATACCACTGACAGAAGAATAGTTTTAATTCTGGAGTTAGCAGTCCAGAAGCAAACCATTTTAGGAGGAGAAGTTTAAAACTATTTTCTTTGAAGGTAGATTATAGCCTGTCTAGTCTTTCCCATTATCCTTCACGTACTGAGATAAATTAGCTAACAATTCCTATTTCCGGGACTATTCCACCTCATTTATGATGATTGTGCATAACCAAGAAGTAAATGAAAGAAAGCCACATGGATTGATTCCATAAAATACGTAGAAGAAAACTATATTTTTAAAATAGAAAAATAAAATCTATAGTAAGAAATATTTTTGTCAGTGTTTTATGTAAGGGAAACTAAATGTAAATAAACTAAGTTATTTAAGTATTCTCATAATACTCCTTTTAATTTTGTAGATGTAAGCCAGTTTATCATTCAGAATAAAGACAGACTTTTTCCCCTAGAGATTGTCTCTTAGTGTATGTCTACACTGCAACGTAAACCCAGGTTGAGCCCAAGATCAAGCCTAACCCCCTTTGTATCTACACTGCAATTCCACTAACCCAGGGCTCAGACCCAGGATCCCGGGACCCTGCAGGCTGAAGAGTCTGAGCTTGAGTTAAGCCAGGGCTTGGGGTCCAACCCCGCTTGCTTTGCAGTGTAGACACAGCCACGCTTGACTCGGATCCTAGGACTCAGCTGGAATTGTATCCCACATTTCCAAGGAACAACTTTCTTAATCCTCTGTGTCCCAACTATCTGTAACCTACTCTATTGAAAATGGAATTTTGCAAATGGCAGCAGATTAGATCAGCATTAACATTTTCTCTTTTGATCACCTATCTGCAAGCATGCTATCAGAGAGCCTCCTGGGTTTGCAATGGAGAGTGAATTGATCAAGCGTTTTGCAAAGTGAGCTGCTTCCTGGTAACATGCAGGGTTGGTAGTAAAATTTTCTGACAGTGCAACACAGTCCTAGGGCTAGAGTGGCCATGTTACTGGATGTGAGGGCGCTAAGGACTCTGGGATATGGTTACTTGGGCTCAGAGATTATTCATTGCAGTGTGGATACCAGCGCCCTAGGTTCAAGCACAGATTAGAAAAGTCTTAATATAGGGTGAAAATACAATCTAGACGCTCAAGCCAAGGGTTCCTTAAAATGGGTCAGCTGACTCAAGTCCCACAAACCTTAGGCTTACACTGCAGTGTAAACATACGCTTATTTGAAAACTAATGTTCCACTTTCCTAGTCAAATCAATATGAAATGTACCTTGTACCATATGTTAGCAATATTCATGAACAGGGTGATTCAAATGTATGAGTATATGCTTTTTGATGTGCCTCAAATAAACACTAAGAGGTGGTGTCCCTTCAAAATTAGCTTGATGTGGACATGGAAATAATGAGTGTGACAGATAATGCAACCACATGCAGTACCTTTGGGAACTATATTGTTCTCAATTTATGAATGTTCCATGTATCGTTCTGAGCTAGGGATTGTGTCCTCCTGGGGGAGGGTTACTACAGCTCCTCCAGGAACTAAAAACCGTGCGGGTGATTATTGCAATCCCTAGAATTGTACACAACTCCAGAGCAGTACCTGCCCCTGTGGTGGTTTGCAGATATTGGCTCCAACAAATACCAGAAGCCAAGGATTCAAAGAAAGAGCTTTTGGTATAAAAGGGCCAGCTTGAACAGAGAGAGGGACTTTTATTGGGGTGAGGGAGGGAATGGACCTGACCTTTGGTTCAAGGCTGGATCCAACCCTACTGATGGGTTGGAAGGACTTGACTCTGCCATTGTCCCCAGAGGACTGATGAGCAACTTCTGGTATGTTTAATATGCATCTAGATCTTTTATTGTTGTATATGTTTTCTCTATATGCTTTTGTCCTTAAATATATGTACTCTGCTTTGACAGAGGTGTTTGGGTTGCTAATAAATCACTGACACTGTTCTTGGAGAGAAACTAAAGAGTAGACACTGGATGTTTGTCAGACATGCTCAGGATAATCACAGGGAAATGCAAAGGGACTGCAGCCTAAAAACCCCAGTCAGAAGGGAGTGGGATGTGGGTCTCTTCCCAGAGAGAGGGGATGGCTGGAGGCCCAGGACCTGAGGGGCATTTCTGGAGCAGACCACAGAGGACAGTTAAAGGTACAGTGAGACTTGAAACTATGACAGTGAGAGACACATGCTATAATGTGGTTAAATGCAGAAAGACTGAAACTCCATTAATAACTATTCTCTAAGTAGAGTAATTAACCCAAGTTACCTGGCAGGGTTGTTCCAGTGCAGGTTAGGCACCAATGGCCCTTGATGTACTGTAAGCCTGAGCATAAGTGTGAAGGCCATGCCCATTCGAAAGTCTTTGGCATGCGATGTGACCATGACTGGATATAGGTTTCCTGATCTCCTCTCCTCCTATTCACTGGAGGCAGCAGAGAGAAGATGAGGGGAACAGCAAGCTGCACTGGACATAGAAGCATATTCACCACTTCGCAATCTGTGCTGAGGAGTAAACCTCCAAACAATTCACTTAGTTACAGGGTCCTCAATCACACTTTCTAAACTACCGAGCCCACCAAAGTTGCTAGTTGTGCAATTTTACAATTGTAATGTAAATCCCTCATCCCCTTCCTTTCCCTCCTCTCCAGTCCTGGATAACCTGGATGCCAGGAAGATGGGAAAAAAAAAACCACATAGCAACTTGACAGTTTTCTAGATAGCCAGTTTTGGGGTCTAGAAGGGATTTTTCCTATCAGCCTAGCCCCAGCAACATAGGAGATCCAGTAACTAGGATAAGGGTGGGGCTGAAATGGGAGCCTACAATGGCTACCCCATCTGGGAAGCAAACTGTACACCCCCCACCACCACCAGACAGGAGGCAGTAACCCAGCCTCCCACACCATCTCTGCTGCCCAGTGGCAGTGGCAATAGACAAGAGAAGCAGTAGAGCCTGGAACTAGCTGCAGCATTCCACCCCCACCCCTTCTGTCTTTCCACACCATGCAGCATGAGGAGGAGGGGGTTGGTAAGAAGAAGGTTGGTGAGGAGAGTGAAGCAATTGTCCCGACCTGCCAAAGATGAAGTGTGGAGGAGTAGAGAGGGGCACATGGAACACTCCCTCAGCTATTCTCCCTTTGCTTTATCCCTGAGGGTATTTCCACTGGTCCTGACCCCACCAGTGCCCCATGCTGACTAGCAAGGTGAGCATTAGTCCTGGACGTTTCATTGATTTGTCCAAACTAAAATCTGTAAGACACTTTTTTTCACTCGTTGTCTTTCTTTTTAAACTGCTAATTCGTTTACTGCATGAGTATGCGTCTGATGACTATCTGCTTCCTAATGGTGAAATTGTATTGCTGTTACTGTTGTATTACCATTCCTGCAATCACCTCAAAACCAGATGTGCTGATTTTAAATAAAATGAAGTATTCAGTTCAAAAGGTGTTTGTTCATTCTGTTTTCTCAGTGGGACATAATTATGCTATCACATATGACAGTTGTCACTTTATAATTGAAGACTGGATTCTATGGCTTCTGAGTGTCCCTGACTCAAGAGTTTTACTTGGATCTGCCACAGATGAGCATATGTGTGCTAGGTAGGCAGATATGAAAGTGACTGCAGTAGCAGGCAGACAGACAGACAAGCTCTAGGCAGTGTTTTCTTTCATGGCCAGGGCCAGCTCTAGGCACCAACATTCCAAGCATGTGCTTGGAGCGGCACTTTCGAAGGGGCGGCCCTCTGGCTTTTTTGTTTGTTTGTTTGCTTTGGCAGTGGCACTCCGGCCCCCCCTTTTTAATTAATTATTTATTTATTTTTGCTTGGGGCAGCAAAAAACCTGGAGCCAGCCATGTTCATGGCCACACTAATTTCAGTGAACCATTATGTAACAACACAGGGATGGAATAAATTTATTTTTTGCTTGTTAGAAATGGCCATGCCTCCGTAGCCTGTAGCTTCTCTTTAATTTGTGTTGCTACTGACGTCTATAATATTCCTTAATTTGTGCAAATAATTCTTTCAACAATCTTCCAGCAGTATTGTGGATTCTGTGTATGTAGATACAATATACTTATTTGTGGCTATTGGTGCAATATTTATTTTAATATATCTAACTTTGTAATAAACATAATTTGTCCTTTGATCAGTATATTTGACTAGAAAAATCACCTTATTTTTAGTGGAATACAGTTAATATGGATATAAAAGCTACTATAGACATTCAAATGAGTGAATATTTAGAAAAAGATTTAAAGTATTTCCATATGAACTTTATGTGTTACTTAAGAATGTTGTAAATATATGCAGTTCCACTGTGCTGGGGGACTGTACTTGGAAATAACATGGGAACTAGCAGATTAATATCAAGGTAAAGGTACATATTCCCCAGATGCATAGTTTTACCTTTTTCAGCTTTTATTATCTTTAGAATAGTGCTCCATTTATTTCATGAATACAGTAGTTTTAATTGGCTGTGACATGTTCCAAAGACAAAAGAAGGGTCTAATTCACTCTAACAAACTTATTAGTCACTGTTTATATCAAGAGGATTGCTAATCTACAGAGAGTAATGCTGTTTTCTTCTACTCCTGTTTTGTTTAGAAATCAAAAGTTTTTAACTGACCTGCAGTGTCTGCTTCTGGTTTAAAATGATATTTCCAAAGCAAATCAAACACAGATATTTTTTCCCCTAAGAGTAATTCTTTCAGTTAGTGTAGGAAAAAAAATTCCTAAACACTTGACTGGCATTTCTACAGTCAGGTTTTCCTGTTTCTCAACATAATTTTCTACCTTTCCTAAAGAAGTCATTCCAATAATTACTGTTCTTTTTTTTTAATAACAATGAAATCAACCAAAAATGGAAACTAAACACTTTTTGTTCTGATTTACCTTATAATATTACTGACATTTCCATTTTATAGGTGTGCTTCCTTTAAGAACATTTTTTTTTTTTACTTGCCCTTATTTTGGGAGGAATTTTAGTAATTGAAGCATGACCATTGGAGTGGTAAACAGAATCAAGTTCACATTTACTAGTTTGTAGTTTTCTAATTGTTATGAACTCACAACATTACAACAGAATGATTTGTGTGCTTTATCCTGTAAAACATATGATCTTTCACTTAACAAAAAGGGGGTTTAAAGTTTCAGTTCATCCTAATTCTGTTGCTGTTTGCTTTGTTCACCAATCGCTCTGATCTTCCTGGCAGGGGAGAAGACCTAGAGAACAAAACTGGTAGTGACTGTGTAGATAAAAAGGCAATGAATTCTGCTTTTAAGGCATATAGGGAATAGTCTATAAAAGAATGAAAATGGGAATAAAAGTACAGCATCTTTAACCTGCAGATCTGTTGTACCTTTGAAAAGCTTGTACTGTGGGGAAAAAACACACTGTGATGCTACAAAGATTCATAATTATGTGACATAAAACTTTGAAAAAAGGTCACTCTTTAGAGACTGACCGAAAGGCTTGACAAGAAAATACACCAGATTATTTATAATTGGAAACTAAAGAACACATTTCCTTAAACTGTGTGAGTATTGTTTTAGTGGCAGTATGTGTGTCACAATATTTTATTTATTCTCTGACAGAACTACTCTTTAGACTTGGTGAAGATGATGGGGTCAAGAACAGTACTCCAAAGAAGAATGTGAAAGAAACAACAGATCAGACATTACAGAAGGTAAGATATTGAGCCCAGGAAGTTAAATCTAAATTTTAACGTAAAGGATCATACGTTAAAGTCAGAATTCATGAATTGAAGCTCTGTGTTCTATCTCTAATTTTCTTTCATAATTCAAAAACACTGACTGCCAAAATTATGTCAAAAATCAATGTTAGTGCAGTAGATATTGATGCATCATGTGAGATAAATGCTGTTAATATCAGAGCAAATTAAAAATGTGTTTAAAGACAAAATGAACTGCAATAAACCAACACATTATCGAAATTAAAATAGGAGCATCTGCTTATTATTCGCAGCTTTTGGGTTCTGAAATCTTTATTTTCCTTTGCCAAAGTTTATTTAACTGTACACATTATCAGATGTCAATCCATACAGCTGTTTTGTTAGAGAATCACATCTGTGCATAACAGTGATTTGGTAATAAATTCACTTACCATATTTAAATTTTAAAAAAATACTGTTTTGAAAAAAGTTCTTAAATATGTAACCTCTCTCTACAAAATGGTAGTGTAGATATATTTAATAGGTTTATTGGTTTAACAGATATACTGTGCAGCATCTGTCATATTTTATTTGTAAAATAATGAGGTATTCTTAACAAATCACAGTTTTTGTATTGACATTTTTGCTTTGCACAAATAGTTTTATATGTTAACAGGCATTCACTTAAAAGGGCACGTTTGTATTTTACCATATGTTTTTGTTTGCTGCAAAGAAAATGCATTTTTCGGATAGGCCTATTCCTTTAGCTTGTCTTTAGCTTGTCATTTGGCCTAATTATATTGGTCTAGTTAATTAAACCTTTAAGAGCATTGTTAAATTGAATAAACACAAATATGTACATGAAATGTCAGTATGGCTATTTCTATTTTTCTTATATTTGTGAATTAACTTGTAGGAAGTACAGTAATTTACAGCAGATGACGTGATTGCATATACTTGTAACACTTGCCATATGGTCAGGTAATGAAGTCTGTCATCTCGTTATTACTGAATGACAAACATCATGTTAAAATAATAACACGCATAACAGGAAATGCTCACATTCATTTATCTTAAGGCGGAGTGAGTAATTGAAATAATTTGAGCATTACAGTCTAGGATTTCACACAGTTTATACTAGGTTATTATCTATATTTCAGAACTATAATTTTGTTTGCCAGGTGCTGTATAATTTTTTATCTCTATGGATATATACTGTTGTGATGATACCTTAGGACAGTAGTCAGGGCCGGCTCTAGGCACCAGCCTAGCAAGCGTGTGCCTGGGGTGGCAAACGGTGGGCCATGGAGTTTTTATAGCATGTTGGCGGGGGCAGGAGGAGGGCGCCTCAGGAAAAAATAAAAAAGTTGAGAACCCCTGCCTTAGGATATAGACCCAGAAGATATTTGCTGTTTCCTTTCAACTACCATAAGTGATTTTAAATGACAATGAACGTTAAAGGTGTTTTAAAGAACTAAGAAATGAAGAAAGCTCAGGTTGGAAGTGCTTAATGAACAGTGAGTTAATGATAAGTACTGTATTGGCCTTTAACCACTGGAGATGTGGGTTCAAATGCTAATCTTAATCATAAATACAATGGGTAAAATTGGTAAAATCTTAGCTTCATTGAGTTCAATAGCAAAATTCCCCTTGATTTCAATGGATTCAGGATTTCACCCAATGAGTTTATGCAGTCATAGCCTAATTCTTTGTTCACTGTAAACCTGCCACACGTTTTGCTCAAGGGAAGTCCAGCAATGGATAAGCATAGATATTGAAGGTCTGATTTCAAGCTCATTGGTAAAGATACGTTAGGATGTTTGAACTTCACTGTTCTTAATTTAACATGTGCACTGAGATCCTTCACTGTCATTTGAACTAAATTAATCCATCAGACAAAATAATTCTATACGCTTTAAAACAATTAAAAACCTTCAGCCAAATACAACCTGTCAGTACTTCTAATATTTCTTTAGAAATACTGTTCAGTTTAAAATTTGATATTGTTTTTGGCATTCCACTCTCTTGCAGCGTGCTGGCACTGGCCAATATTTTATAAAAAGAGTTTCTAAAGTTAGGCTGCTAAATTCTTGTGTAGGTACCTGATTTTCCAAAGAGCTGAGCACTCAGCAGCTCCCACCGAAAACAGAGTAGAGAAAGAACTGTGGTACATCAGTTACACCTCTACCCCGCTATAATGCGACCTGATATAACACAGGTTTGCATATAGCTCGGTAGCAGCAGGGCTCCGGCGGCACTTTAAAGGGTATGGGGCTCCAGCTGCTGCAGGGAGCCCCGAGCCCTTTAAATCACCCTTGGAGCCCTGCTGCTGCTACCTCGGGGCTGCAGCAGCAGGGCTCCGGCAACGCTTTAAAGGGCCTGGGGCTCCCCATGGCCAGAGTCCCGTGCTCTTTAAATCACTGCTGCAGCCCTGCCACCGCTACCCTGATATAACGGCGTTTCACCTATAATGCAGTAGAGATTTTTGGCTCCCACGACCACGTTATATCGGGGTAGAGGTGTACTAGATAACTGACAGTGAGATTTTTCCACAGATTTTTCCAGAGTTGCATTGATTTTCCCAAAGACACTTTGGAAAAATCTTATCTGAGTAGCTGTTACTTTATAGGGGCCTAGTTCAAATTAAACTTGCTGTTCATTGCCAAATATTGTGGTATTTAGTTTAAACTTTGACCAATGGCACTGAAGGACAGTGAGAATCAGTCTATTAGAGGTAATCCTGAGTTTGTTTAGACGGTATAGTACATCAGCAACAAAACATATGGATCATTTGGACATAGCAAGTCTTTAGGTATGAATAAAAATAGTGTTTGGTAAGCTTGTAAAGAGATTTCACTGGGATAGTCTGGATTTTCCTATACTGCAAATAGAAAAGTTCCTAGTCTTCATATTCTAAAGTCCCTAAACTTTTATTAAAATTTCTGGCTGATTCTGAAAGGATATATTTAATATTTTTAAATAATTACATCAAAGAGTTTGATTATTTAAATACCTTGTGCAAAATTGTTTGTTTTGTATATAGCTTTTTTTTGAAAATTTTGTGCAAGTTAAATTAGCATGTATAACCAAATCAGTAATGATCTCGGAACACATCAGCAAGGTTTATTGGCATACTTAGACTTCTGTGTCACTTTGTCTGGAATTTTAACTCCTTTTACCATCTGCCCTTTGCTCAACAGATGTATTATTGCCGTTAGAATGTATTCATCTACACTGCCTTTGAATTATTTTTGAATTAGACACTTTAGATTACTTTTGTCCTTGTGCTAAATGTAATTTTATTTTCATAAAATAAATGTAATGTTAAGATATAACAGTTTGATTTTGTGCTATTTAAAAGTATAAAAGCAAACTATAATGTTTCACTCTAAAACTCAATTTTGTTAGGTGTGCCAGTTGGAAAAGAGATTTAGAGCTCTTGAAAGGGAATCAAAGAAGCTGAAAGAAATAAACAAGCAGTTAACTAAAGACAAAAATGATCTGAAAGCATCTATAAAATGTCACAAAGAAGATGCTGACACAAAAGAGAGAGAGTTAGAGAAGCTACTGAAGAAGCTTCGAGAAATAAAGAAAGACAAAGCAGATCTTCAGTTAGTTTTTGATGAGCTGGAGAGAGAAGTTACCTCTCTGAAGAGGCAAGTGGCAGAAGCGAACAGGTTGAGAAATGAAAATGAAGATCTGTTCTGTGAGGTGCAGCAGTTGAAAAATTCACTGGACAAAGCCAAAGCAGTGGGTACCGTGGCCACTGTAGGAGCAACCCATGGGCAATGTAATTGTAAGACAGCAGGAACCAAGGTTAAATTAAAAGCAGCCAAGAAAAAAAGCTCTCTGGGACGTCACCAAGCTTTTCTCAATCAGTCTATCAAGGTTATGAGCAATGTATTTGAGAACTTCAATAAGGATGGCTGGGAGGATATGAGTGAAAGCAGGTACGACTCTCATTAACTTAGCTCTGTAGAGGGGACACCGTGCATATTTAAAGCACTAGCAAATGGAGATTGAATTTCAACTACTGTCGATTTGGTATTCAGAAAAAATACTGTCAGATCTTTTGAAATATCTTGGGAGGTCTTGTTCTGAGCTTATTGACTGAAATTTGCATGCAAAATTAGCCACAACTGCATGAGTATTTGAATAGGTGCCAGGAAACCCAAAAGAAGGCAATGCTTGATTTCTTCCAGTGATGCTATTTTCATGCAGTCATGAGGCTTGAAATTGACAGTTTGGCAGGTTGATTTAATTTGCTGGCCCTTTGCATATTCACCACTGACAGCTAAGGATTCCCAGGCAAGCCTACTAAGTCGGTTTAGTTATCTTGTGACATGCTGACCCAGGAGGAGAAACATTTTTTCCCCTTAATTTAGTTAGATAAATTTTGAATGACCCATTTCAGCTTGCTAGCAGATGTCTACAAGCTGTTTAACATCCTTTAAATTAAGAACCATCTACACTAATTATTTCATGTATGTTTTATGCACAGTCATTGTACTAACTTTAATTGAATGGTGGTGAAAAATTAGTTCTTTAAAAGTAAGTATTACTGCACATATCCCCAATCTTGAGTCACAAGCCCCCCAGCAAATAGCACTGACAAAACTCTTAAATGTTTAGAATTCTTGCCTCTTCTTCTGTCTGTCTCCCCACACACACTTGAAGAGGCAGCTGTAAGCCACAAGGGCAAATGAATATAAAATGCCACATAGCCTCCCATTTTTAGTTCTCTTCTTCCCAAAAACAATAGAGAAGCAAGTTCTAATTCCACCTTGGGCAGAAGGGAGAGGGCTCGGGAATCGATTTATCTGTCCAGACTAGAAGCGATAAATGGATCCCTGCTGGATCAGTTGCTGCCCGCTGATCCGGCGGGTAGTGTAGACATACCCTTAGTGAGTGGCAAGTTAGTGCAGGCTATGTTTTCACCTCAGCTGTCCAGAAATTAAATGTTCATGTAGGCAAGCCAGAGCAAATCACTTAACTTCTCTGTTCCTCAGCTTACCCATGCATAAAATGGGGATAATGATATGTAACCAACTATGCAGAGAATCTTGAGAGCTATAGTTGCAAAGCTCTACGTAAGTGCCAAGTATTGTTGTTGCTATTGTTGTTTATATTATGGTCTGGGTTTTTTTTATATTTTAATATTGCAGGCGTACTGATTTAATGCAAACGATTAAAGCTGGTGTTTTTTGTTGTTGCTATTATTAGCAGTATTTTCTTTTTTTTTAATTTGCTAGTTTTTGCCTTCTGTGAACAGTTTTGTTAATCATAATATTGTTCAACAAGGGAAAGTAATACAGTGACTTCAAGACGTGCCCCAAATAACCAGAAGATACCCTCTTTGACAGTTGTATCCTGAGTGTTTCCTAGATTGCTCTTGGCAATGATAGCCCAGAATGCAGGATCTACTGAAGGAAATGGCTTTATTTAGTTATGTCTTTTCCATGTGTAAAAATACAGTTCTTTATTACTGAAGGCTGGTTCTAAGTTTCAGGGTTCAAGTCTTATATTTTCTAGATGACAGAACATTCTTTCAAAGCATTCAGCTGCAAAAGAACATCAACACAATTAGAAATCCCTCGGTGGTAGTTCAGCATCTTCAAAACATTATGTTACTTTCTGCTCTTCACAGTCTGAGAGACACATTGATGCATCAGAGGAAGCTTTTCATCATACAAACACATCTTTTTAGACACTCTGCTTTTGAGTTTGAGGCAGCTCCTCCAGTTAAGTGGCCTGATTCTCTACTCCATTATACACCAGTTTTATGCCACTATAACTCTACTGAAGTGAACAGCACCTTCATATAACATCCTGTTGGTTTTGGGGGGAAAAATAGAGTAAATGTATCTTGTGCCAGTGGATGGGTCAGACTTTATTCCCCCACCTTTTCCACAATTCTAGTGGTAAAGCTGGTGATGATCAAGCAGAAAACTGGTAAGGCGTGTAAGCCTCTGCCCCAGATCGTCCTTTCAGATGCACTGCAAATCTCGGGGGGGGAAAAATTAGGTCCCCTTCCCATCTTGTAGCAGTAAGAAGAACTGACTTGAAGGCAGGGGCTTGTGAACACCACCAACTGTGGCTGTTTAATCATCAGCAGAAGGTACTGCAGAAACTCAAGGACCAGCTGAAATGACAGTGGAAATTTCCTTTGGAATAAAGTGATGCCTTTAAAAGCCTTGCAAAAACTATAGAAAAGAAGGGCACACTAGGTCACAAAGCAAGTTAATTGCAGAGCCTGGAAGAAAACCCAGGTATTAGGACTTGCAATTGATCTGTTCAGTAAGCATTTCTAAACGGCAAGTACCAAGTTTAAAGAATTCAGTGAACTCTAAAGAGCTGCACTTTAGATATTTCACTAAAGCTTAATTTAACAAATTTAACTAATCAGCCTTGCAAATATAGTTCAAGTGAAACAGTGAAGAAGTATATTGCCATTATTATTTTGTATTAAATGAGTACAGTAGTTTGCAGAACACAGAGTATTACATGTTTCCTGCCCCCAAATAATTTAGATAACTGACACACAAACATACCCATAATAACAGAGGAGGATTGTTTTTTGAATCTCTCAGATTAACAATGTCAAGGTTGTTGACCTTTGCCAAAAGTTGACCTTTATTTTAGATATTTGTTATGCATCAAACCTGTGATAAACAGCATGCATGTGCCCGATCAGTCAGAGTGGGTCTTAAAATAAGCAGGGTGGGGTTATTTTTAGTTTTGTTTGTTTGTTTTTGTTTTCAATAACAATTAGTTTTAAGAGGAAATGTAGTACATCTTTGGAACCAGGTCACAGGACTTACAATATAGTGTAGCACAGCTTTTTGATTATGTCAGCTTTCTGGTCTACAACAAAAAGCACTTGTCACTAGTATCATGCATCCTCTTTTAAACTGTAATTACAGAAGACTATAGATGGAGCTGTTCAAGTAGAATTCAGTAAAAATTGAAATTAGCAAAATCTGAGATTTCTTTTCATCTGTGAAATGCTTGTTACAAATGTGTTATTTGTAGGTATTCATTAGTTGAATCAAATTAATATTTTCCAGATGATGCATTGTTCACCAACTGTTTTTAAAGTGCTTAAGACAGTTCGCATTTGTAATGTGTGTGACTAATCACATGGTATATTTTGTGATCCCTTATTAGATATTTCAACTTTTTAACAAAGACATTGATTTCCCCCCCAAATATGCTATTTTAGTGACTCTGAAATACCAACTTCTGAAAGCTTGGGATCAATAATTATGAAAACAGTCCAAACCGTTGATTCACTAACAGACACAAATGATCAACAGGAAAAATATCAAATACAAGATAATCAGATGGTCCACAATATTGCACATTTAGAAGACAAGAGCCAACTATATCACAAAAAGGTACAGTATAACTTGTGCATTAAAATGTATCCTATGATTTTCAAATAAGCAATTTTTAGTAAATATTTTTATAGGTTACAATGCTTCAGTGTTTCCTTATACTGAACAAATCAGTCTAGTAGAGCCATTACCAAACATTATTGGAAGCTGAACATATAGCCAGTAGTCTATTCCTTGTGTATATCTCTAGCTGAGTAATTTCTTAGGATGAGAATTTCCTACAAGATGTACTCACACGACTAAACAAAAACATGAATCATCAATAACATATGGGCTAGCAAACATTTTATCTCAATCAATTTCAATTTATGAATTATCAGTATTTTCAAATAAATTACCCTAGAATCATTGACTTCTTGTTTGCAATCCTGAAGTGGAAGGTGTGTTAGCTATTTCATTTCTTGTTTGTCTGTGGACGTATAACTTGGGTTTAAGTTCTCAGTGGTACCAATAGTCACTCTGACAGTGACTTAAATTGACAGTGAAAGTCCCACAAAACTTTTTAGTTCTCAAGCATCCTGGCTTGGAGGGAGTACTGTTAGTGATAGGTGATTGCCCCCATAAGGAGACAAAAATAGATTTTCTATCCTCCTGGCACCATTGACTTTTTGCAGGAGCAAACACGGATCAAACAGTATTTCTGGGGCATCCAGGAGCCTGTTACTCCCAAGTATTGCCTCATAGTAGTGTTTCTCACATGATATTTGATCTACTTTGAAGATTGATGCACAAGATCTGAGAAGTGCAGTTTAAACCATTCAGAATTGTTGATTTTGGCATTGCAAAGGCAAAACCTTGAAGTTTGGATTTTAGGCCACTTGGCTGCATTTAGTAGTTGAACTATGCTTTTTGTCCTTATAGCTGAATATTTGACTGCAATTTGTTTTTGGTTTGTCCCCCCCCTGGATTTAATTTGAAGAAACAAAGGAATAAACATATGTAAAAATAAACAAACAACAAACCCATCAGGTTTAAAGTATTATTTTTGTGGTAAAGAACAAAAGGAAGTAAACATACCTTTCTGACTGTCAGAACTTGAATTTTTTTTGTACTGTAGATCTTGGTTCAAAATTAAGAAATATCATTGTAAAATGTTCAGTATAACCAGGAGTAGTTGTCTTGCCGATAGGTGCCTGGATTTTCAAAATCTATGCACCTAACTCCCATCAGAATCAGTTGGCGTTAGGAGCTTATGCCCTTTTGAAAATACCGGTAGATACCCACCTACCTTATTCGGTTCCTTTAAAAATCTGTCCATGTCTTTATGATATTAAATTATAAATTCCTCGCATCATGTAGTACTCTTAGGGTTGACAAACTGAGAGACGTTGTCATTTCTGCCATCCTTCCTTTCCCTATCACCACGTCCATGATATTGATCAGAGCTGAGTGGAAACCAACATTTCCGGTCCTTAGAAAAATTCAGATTTCCAAATTGGAAGAAAAAGTTGGAAATGCAAAATTCTCCATGGAACACACATTTTTAAAAAATTCCATTTCAGAAGAACCAAAACAGATTTTCTGGAAAATGTCCATCTAGCCAGATGGCTCCCCATCTCTGCAGCAGCCTACCTACTGGGGAGCAAGAGCCGGAGAAACTGGAATCTGGGGTGCCACTGCTCCCCAGAAACTGGCTTTCTAGGGCTGGCAGGAATCTATGCAGCCTAGTCTCGTCCTTGGTGATCTGATCACCCTTTGTCCACTACAGCTTTCCTGTTCCTCTATTCTTGTGCCTACTAGCTCAAGCCTGTCCACAAAGCTAAAACATTCCTCTCGCTGGACTGGGGCTGCCCCCAATTGAACTCTTCTACAGCTGTAGTCTTTCTGTATTTACCTTCTGCGTGGAAGAAGGTGGGATTTCTGGCCTCCATAACTCGAGGGCAGCTGGAAAGCAATGGAAGGGTGGCTGAGGGATGGCTGGGCTCTCTTGAGTGAATCATTCACTGTGATCCTAATGGAAGAGCTAGCCAAGGCAGTCTCTGGGGTGACTAGAAGCACAAAAGTTTTATTGAAACTTGAACAAAATCTCAGTTTCAGTGAAACTGGCTAGTACATGGGGACTATTCTGGTAAAGCAGGACAGGCTGGGTAAACCATGATGTCTTGGTTCATGGCCTACAGGAATTTATGAAGGTCTCTTCAGATCTGAAGAAGGAGGCATCAGAGTCGTAGCAGCAGACAAATTGACTTTATCCAGTGCCCCGTCTAGCAGACTAGCAACTGTGAAGACCAGTGTTGAGAAGATGGTGCCAAGAAAAAACTGGAATGGCACTGTCATTGATGTCCCCAGTACCAAAGCTGACTCCACTACCATCACAGACACTGGTACCAAAGCAGACACCGACACCTCTGGTACTGAAGACTGGCACTAAGAGGGGCTACTCTGAACACCAAGGCAGAGATTCCAGATGGAGCTCAGGATCTTTATGCAAGGACAGACCATGAAAAGCCTCTGGACAGAAATCCACCAAGTCCCACACTGTGTTGAGGACTGGTGATAAGGAGCAGCCTACAGAGGACGAATCCTCTGATACTGACCCTGGATTCAGCATCAGACCCCTCATCATAGATGCCCATATCCGATGACACACCACTGGAAAAGCCAGAACCATCATCAGCACCAAGGCACCTGCTGGTACCCGGACCAACCACGGCACTGCGAGCATTGTAATCCTCTGCACTGCCCGTGGAGGAGATCTGTTCCTCCTGTCCATTGCACTCTTACTTGAGATATTACTGTCACTATCTTGAAACTCAGACATTCACCTTATCCTTAAGGTTGTTTTCTGTGGCTTGGATGATCAGTGAGCTCCAGGCCTTACTCTAGACCTCCTTACACATCCTTTAATAGTGACAAGGTGGTTCTGAGATCACACCCTAGCTTCCTCTCTAGGTCTTGGAGTTCCACCTAAATCACTCAGTTAACTTGTCAGTACTCTTCCCAAAACTACATTGATGCTGGGTGAGAGAAAGCTGCATACTTTGGAGGGTTCTAAACTCTTGATTTGTTACACTGTCAGGACTCAATCTTTCAGACTGTATCCAGAACATTGAAATGCCTAAACCATTGCATCACAGAAGCTCTCTGAGTAGATCACATCTGCATCTCCACCTCTTACCAATTAGCTGGTGAGCTTCTCCATCCAAACATCCAGGTGCGCTCGCACCACCAGGGCACAGGCATTTAGTTGAGTTTGCTTCAGAAATGTACCGGTATTTAAGATCTGCAAAACACTGATATGGAGCAACTCGCTGACTTTCATTTAACATTGTGCCCTTAGCACGGCAGCTAGGGTGAATGCCAAGTTTGGGACAAACAGTTTTTCAATATCTGACTGATACAGCTGATGCATCTCCTTCCCACCATTCAGAGTGAATACTTGCCAGTCATCTACAGTGGGATCCACAGTGACACATGTTTGAAGAAGGAAGAACAGTTACTTACCCTACAGGAACTGTGGTTCTTGGAGATGTTGGACTTAGTGTTGATCCCTTGGCCTACCCTCAATCCTGGCTCTGTGGAGTCCTCCACTAACATGGGCTGTGAATAGCAAAGGAACTGATGGAGGGTCACAGCTGCTCCATCCTTTGTGCCCCATATGGGAGCACAAAACAGGCACATGCATGGGCCCAACAGACACTGCTATTCAGAAGTGTCTGGGATTTCACAGGAGGTGCTGCATGTCTCAAATGGGATCCATGCTGACATACTTTAGGGAAAATAACCATTCTTTGCTTAAGGTTACATAAGAAGCCAATGGCTGAGCTGGAAAGGGAGCTCTGTTCTCTGTGGTAGTGGACAAATGTATTCAGTAGACCACAGCAACTCTCATACAGTTATTTCAAATCTTTGTCCATAGACCAAATGTAAAATGGAGGTGCAATGCTTACCTACCATTGTAAAGTACTTCAAGATTTGAGGACTTCAGTAGCTCAGACATAGGTTAGGGGTTTGATACAGGAGTGGATGGGTGAGATTCTGTGGCCTGCGTTGTGCAGGAGGTCAGACTAGAAGATTATAATGGTCCCTTCTGACCTTAAAGTCTATGAGTCTATGAGTCTATAAGATCTATGTGAAAAAATATCACCATATTATTAGCCAGATTCTTTTAGATGGGACCACTAAGGCACAAAGAGTAATTTAGTTGGAAAGCTGTTACTTAGTGTGTTAGATATTTGCTGTTGAAACAAGAATCCTAGTTATAAGTCTAACAATTAATTTGCTGTGACTTTTTAGCACTTTTTCCTACCATTTGGGCTGAAAGGAACTTCTGCACAGACATGCATGGCTGTCTAAATTACCGAGGCATTTTAGATTATTAGATTAGATTGAGCATCATTGTTCACTGTATTAAATCTTGTGACTTATGTTCTGGTTATTTACAATTTAAGAAATATATAGTTCTTTACCTACACAAAAGAAAAATTGCAATATTTTGGGGGGAGGGATAGCCTAGTGGTTTGAGCGTTAGCCTGCTAAACCCAGGGCTGTGAGTTCAGTCCTTGAGGGGGCCACTTAGGAATCTGGGGCAAAATCAGTACTTGGTCCTGCTAGTGAAGGCAAGGGGCTGGACTCGATGACCCTTCAGGGTCCCTTCCAGTTCTAGGAGATGGGTCTATCTCCATTATTATTATATATATTTTGAAAACAAATTAAAAAACATAGGGAATACCAGAAACAAAACTTTATTTCAGAACTGATTAAGGACTTAAAAGCAAAGAAATGAATAATTTATTTTTTTACCCACTTCTGTGCATGTATTACTTACTTATATTCCTACTGCATATGGCAAGCAACATTGTTCATCTTTCTGCTTGTGTCAACTGCACATTGAACAGGTTATTAGCCTATTTAGATTAGAATCTAGCAGTAATTATCATTTTATATTGAGATATTCTAGGACTAATCTTTAAAAGTGCATGCACCTGATTTAGGTGTAGTCAAACACAGGAGCTGGGGATTGTGTATGCACATAGGTGTTGCATGCTATTTCTAATTTGGACTTTTGCAGAAGTGTACGCAAGCATTTGAATCTTTGAGCCATTATCTTGTTACTTAAATGCCATGAAAAGTGGGATATTGTAAGTCCAGAAATATTAGAACCTCTTTCATCCTAAAGATGATCAGTGTACATTTTATTTAGAATGATAGATCTCCCATAGCATCATACAGTGGTATTGCAGTACACTTTTATCCCCTTGCTTATGCCATAGTTGGGATCCTGTGAGAATTATTTTCTTTGTAGGACAGTGCTCTTCTTTACAGTTTTAAAATGTTTTTTCCTACTCCCTATGGAAAGAAGATAAACCAGTACTTTTCACTATAGTGCTGTTTGTCCACACTTCTGCATAGTTTTATTTATTTTAATTTTGCTTATTTGAGATGGGGAGTTTTGACATTTATTTCCATACAAATCAGTAAGCTCTGGAGTGTTAACAGTAGATATGTCAAAGTAGAAAGCTGCTTAATCTTTGTGCTTCTTTATTTAGGGCAACACACAGAACAAGGACGTTGAAAAATCACATTCCCAAAGGAGGAAGATCAGTCCTCTCATAACAGCTCATCCATCAGTTATAAACAAAGGTAGGAATTTTAGATACATTTGGGGCCAGATCATGAAAGAAAGAAAAAGATACGCAAGGGTGTTTTTGCATGCGTATTGTTTGCATGCAATCACCATTACTGTGCACATACCCAATTATATGCTGTTTTAGTATTTGCCTATTGAAATGTGGTATATACATATATTTTAAAATTTGGTCCTTTATTTTAATGAAGTTCTATTCAGAATAGTGATTATGTAAAATGGCATCTTCTTGCTCAGCTTATCTAATTTTTGTTTCTATCTCCAACTTATTGATTTTACTGACTAACTTAAGCTTTTACTACTTTCTATTCCTTTTAGTCCTTGAGAGCCAATACAGCTGTGATACAGAATGAGCTGTATTCTGATCTGGCTCAGACCTTAAAAAAATCTGTTAACTAAGCACTGATTGTAGAATCTTTATTGTTGGTAATGCATCAATGAGAAACTTGGAATCGGGTTTGACTTCCAAATCCCAGGCTGAATTTGCAGAGCTAAAAAACAACCCTTTATATGTAACCTGAACCAGCTTGATCTGGAAGTCATTGAGAGACAATAAACATGGAACGCTACAAGCTGCTTTTAGTGTCATTTTTCAGACAGAACCACACTTTGGAAGGCTAATGAAAAACTAAAAGCAATTTAATAATTATGTCATGACCTTCCAGTTTGGTGACCTGCCACTTTATGTTTAGTAAACAGAGAGAAAAGAAGAAATATTGTGGTCCAGAAACCAGGCTGCTCTGTTTTATTGCGGGAACGAATTAAGTCCTTGCAGCAGCAGATAGCTGTTCTGCAGAATGCAAAAAGGACAGCAGTATCTTCGGTCAAAGAATTTAAGGAAGTCAATGAAAAACTAACATCTCAACTACATCTGGCTGATCAAAGACTTCAAACCAGCAGACGAACAATACAGGTAATGACAACTCTATGGTAAAATGTAACAGAAAGATCACATTGCTGAAGTCTGACAGCCAAATTCACCTCTTGTATAATTCCATGGAATTATGTGGGAATTTAATTTATGCTCTTACCTTGTTGTGGTCAATATTTTGAAAGAGCATGTTTGCTAAACACGTTACAAATGAGCATATTTTATACAAGTGTTTTGAGTCAGTTACCCTCTACAGATGGTTATTAAAAAAGAGGCCTTGATTCCATTGAGCCCTAACTAGGATACCCTGCCCACACCCATTCTTGTACCAGCACCAGTGATTTGGGGGATAACGGACTAGCTTCAGATGCTGGAGCAGAGTGGAACAGCTTGTGCTGTTTCTGTCCTCTTTGGTCAGGCTCTAGAATCAGCCCTACATCATTTTTTTAATCCTAGATTTCTCTGCTAAGGTGGGGGCAGTTAGCAAGTTTTATGAAAGATAAACTGCCATTTGGTTAATCCCTCCGCCCTCAAAATGCCAGCTTTCCCTCCCCTTCTTTAGCCTTCTCTCCACTTCATCCGTACTTCTATTCCTTCCCATTTTTCCTCACTCTCACTTTTTATATATATTTTATGTTAATGTATATGAAAACTCCTCAGCTGGACCCCCTTGCTACTCATGCTGTGGTGACTGGCCTGTCTTTTTATAGAGCTGATTCAACATTTCTGCAGTAATTGTCTCTTGATGGTCACACAAAAATACCCTGCCTACAAAATAACAGTGCTGCAACAGATGGACTTGCTGGAAGGAGGCAGGCATTAAAAAAGAGATCAAATTTCTCTTCTCTACCTCCCTTCCCCAATCTCTGAATTCTTCTATTTGCAGATAAAGTGAAAACTGTATCACGACCAGTCCTTTTTACTGTTTTGGAATAGGGGGAGCTACTAATTTCCAGAGGGAGGGAAAATCTCATTTCTGTTATACCTTTTGCATAATTGTGTATGCATTATGAAATGTATGTTTGAAATGTTCAAATGCAGAAGGTCCAAAGGCATATCTAATGATTAGTGGAGCGCTCCCTACCTCATAAGCAGTATCATAATGTAGAGGTTCATGGACTGTATTATTTTCACAGGAAGTAACATGTAATGTAGATAGAACAGATAATGTAGATCCAGACTTTGGAGCTCCACAGGAAAGCAACCCGGGAAAAACAAATAAAAGGACGCCCATGTTGTATTGCCAGGAAACTGGAAAAAAATGCACTATTGACATAAGCATAAATTATACTGGACCACTAGGTCTGCTATAGTTAAAGTTAAGACCAGCTTTCTGTGTAAATAATGATTCCTCTAAGTGCTCTGAAATCTGCATGCGTAGCTGGGTTGTCTTGAAATCTGCTATGCCTAGTTGGCATATGTGATAGAATTAATGACCCAAATTTGGGGTCATTTGAACAAGAGACTCCTGAGATATAGCCCTCACCTGAAAAAAACAGCTTTTCTTAAAGTTCACAGATTCTACCAGCTTTTTTGTGCATACTTAGGGAATATTTACACTGCAATGTAAGCTTTGGCTCAGAGTCAGGCTCAGACCTAACCTCCCTTCTGTCCACATACAAATCCCACTAACCGAGGGCTCGGACTCAGGGTCCCAATACTCTGCAGGGGTGCAGTGTCTAAGCCCAGGTCAAGCCTTAACCCAGGGTTCAAGCCCTGTATTGCTTTGCAGTGTAGATGCAGCCCCTCTTGACTTGGGTCCTGGGAGACATCTAAAAAGTATCCCATAATCCCATGGACCCACTTCCTTTGTCAAGAATCTTGAATCTACTCTATTGGAAATGGAAGCAACCGCTCTTGGTGTACATTAGCAGCTCAGTGAGTCAGCATTCACCCTCCTTACCACTGAGCTGTAAGCAGACAAGCATAGAGCTTTATGTGCTTGCAATGGAGACTGAACAGAAAAAGCCTTTTGCAAAGCGTGCTGCTTCATGGTCTTGGGAGCACAGCCTGATTTTGGTAAATCTCTGGTGCAAGGCTAACAAAACTAGGAATGCCCATACATACTAGCAAATAGCGAAGAACCTGACAGCTTTGCAAATTTACCAAACAGTGCAGGGAGTGGAATAAGCGGCTCAAGAGTGAGCACTGGAAAACCAAGGACCAGAACAGCAATTTGGGCCGCTTGTCAAAATCATGCCTGTTTTATGAGGAGTTTGACTGGGTGCTGGTTTCATAAGCCAAGGCAAAAGGAGGTATGCAACATCCCCCAGAATAACGGTGGAGACAGTAACTCCATTTATGACAGTCATTTGGTAGGAATAGTGTCCCAGTCTGTCCATGAATGTCGACTCCTAATCATTGGAAAACCCTGGCATCCTGAAATATTCCAGTGCAAGCCGTGCTGACATTCATAAATTGCCCTCTGTGGTCCACAAAGGCCTCCGTAACAATGAACTTGTAGCTTTTTTGGTTTGGGCTTGTAAGAGGAGATTTTGACAGCCCAGCAAAATGCCTAGGCCACGGCTAGTACTGGAATATTGATTATTATGCTTATTGCCAAAAGCAACTGTAAGGCCTTTGTAACAGCCTTAGCATAAGTAGGCAGGCCAGGAAAGGAGGGGGACTGACCACGACAATTGAGTATGATCCTGTGCCATCCTGTCTTGCTTCTTTCAAACTGCTGAAGTTTGCAGTTTTGGAAAGATAGGAAGTCCATCTATATTTGACTTCTGGTGTGTGTGTGTCAGGGCCCATGATACTGCAGACTCCGCAAAAACACAACTCATGACTTGAACAAAACAACTAACAACAAAAACAACTAATGGCTTGAAACTTCTTGCTTAATAAACTTCTTGCGACACGGTTATTGGTGATTGACAAGCTATGTGACATTTTGAGCATAAAAAGGGAAAAAGGTGTGAGTGATTTGGATTTGACCTACTGGACATCTCTTGGAATCGTCAGTTACAAGTGGAGGGCTGGCCACCTGAACCTTGTCGTTAGACCACTCAAGACCTTTCCAAATTGTGGGTAACCATAGATTTGAGGAGCTCTAACTATTTGCATATCTGTGTGTGCTAGAAATAGTAATTTTGGATAAAAGCACTTTGGGTTTGTGCCAATTTTTAATCAGACGGATGGGCCGTGTTCCCATGGATTTATTTCCTGACACTGCCTCACAAAGGGTAAAGTTACCGAGAGCTTTGGATTGAGAGAACCCCCTTGAGGAGGGCAAAGCAGTGCCATCAGTGGCCCCAGCACAGTTTGGAAACTCGATTCTCTCAAAGCCAGTCCTTCAGAAATATCACCTTGGGGTAAACAGCACACCCGACTGCCTCAGAAACCTCCACCACCACTTAATCCACAGTTGACCAATACCAAATTGGTTTGCAATGGACCGATATCAGTCTGGGATAGCCAGCTTCTAGACAGCTATAGCAACCCGCGTCTGGGCTGGCCAGGGGTGTTCTGATGCACGTATCTTTATGAAAGCTCCAGAAATGCAGCTTTCTTCGTGCTAAAGTTCTGGACTCACTGCTGGTTATCCCAGGCCTGCATGACAATGGTGATCCCACTAGTCTGTGCTTGTGGCCGTGGTCCAGAAGTACCGGTCTATATAGGGGGCATCAGTGGCTGTACTGAGTTTATTGAGAAGTGTCAGCCAGTTTGAGTCTGCCACGGCTGGGTACTCCTCCTCCTTCTGCTCTATCATAACCTGTTTCAGGTGCCTTTGGTGTGTTAGAAAAAGCCATCCAAATGGCCACCAGTGCCTCACAAAAGCTCTGTCCATTTCCTGACACAGGCATGAAAGCACAAGCAAGAGAAGTTCTTCAAAATGTACCTCCTCTATGTCACTGGCTCCAGTAGTTGGAAGTGCACTGACCAAAATGACACCACATCGGGCTGTACTGGCAAGTGGTTCAACCGTCCTGTAATACGCAGGATGGACAGTCAAGTTTTTGACAGTGCACCATAGTCAAAGGGCTAAAGCAGCCACATTTCGGGTGGGTGCTGGGGAGTCTAGGAGGTGGCTGGTTTGACTCAGGTCTGCATACTGCAGTGTGGTTGCCAGAGCCCCAGGTTAGAAACATTTTAATTTAGGGTTAACAATCAGTGTCAACAGATCACGTCCTGGGTTCTCTAATCCAGGGTCAGCTGACTCATGTCCCACTAACTCTGGAGTAGTGCAGACATATCCTTAGCTTCTAATGGCTTAATGGGACAGAAAGGGGAGATGAATTGGAAGTGGTGGCTGGGCAGCTTAATGTTGTAGAAGATGGTGTACGAAAAAGACACACTAATCTCCTCTGACCCGGTTAAAGTTACTGTAACACTATATAATAAGCTCATAAACTTTAAGGTTAGAAGGGACCATTATGTTCATCTAGTCTGACCTCCTGGGCAACACAGGCCACAGAATCTCATCCACCCACTTCTGTATCAAACCTATGTCTGAGCCATTGAAGTCCTCAAATCATGGTTTAAAGACTTCAAGGTGCAGAGAATCTTCCAGCAAGTGACCCAGGCCCCACACTGCAGAGGAAGGCAAAAGCGCCCCAGGGTCCCTGCCAATTTGCCCTGGAGGAAAATTCCATAAAATTTCTAGTTCTTGGGAGACAGACCATGTCTGAGATTTTTCTCACCATCCCTGTAAGTAACTACACATTCCAAACATTTAAAAGCACTATAATGAAGTGTACTGGGGGTGGGGGTACTTAGGAATCACACAGCAACTGTGTGGCCTAGTGGAGAAAACAGTGGACTGGGACTCTGCAAACCTGGACTCTATTCCTACCTCTGCCACTGGCTTGCTGGATGACTTTAGTCAAGTCACTTCACCTCTCTGTGCATCAGTTTTCTCATCTGTACAATGGGGATAATGATGTTTCCTTCCTTGAGGTCTACTGTTGAAAAACCCTACGTTTATTATCAGTACCTGGCCACAATAGTATCACAGCTGCTTGTCTTCATGATAATTACAATTGCCTAAATGACCATGAACTCCTGCCAGCAACATTTCTTTTTTTATTGAGAAAACTAGGAAATGCAATGGCAAAAATTTTGTTAATTCAGAGTTACGGTTGCCAGATGGTATCTTGTGCCATTCCAGAATACCAAGTTCAGCAAAACTCAGACTTGTGAAAACCAAGAAATAAAGAGTCAGAGTATTTCAAATTCCAACTTCTGAAAACTGAAAAATAAAAAGTTAAGATATGTCCCCACACAACCTGAACTCTGGACTCTTTGAGTGATGCCCCCATATTCCATAACACATCCTTGCACTCTGCCTTGCACTGAACAGCACTACCTACACCTGCCATACACTCAAACACGTCACCAACTCAACAGAAAGAATATCCCATCTGTTAAATTTCTCATCCCTTTCACAACCCCTTCACCTTAATGCCCATCTAAATGCTGACAATACCCAGGGCAAGAAGACCCCTGTGACCCACTATTGACACTGTCTATGCAATGCAGAACTGAAATGAGGTATACTGGATCTTTCTGGGTACACATACACCTCTTTCCTTTGATCACACCTACTGAGGTCAGGCAGAGGAGCTCACCCCTTCTTCCTCCAAGGTACACAGACCTGATTACCTCATATCAAAGTCGGAACTCTTCCAGCTGCTCCAGCTAATTCCTCCACCATTCAGTCCAGTTGCACCTAACACAGTGAATGTGCTGAAGTGCATGCAGATAATTCCTAGCACCTCTTGCCAGCTCCAGGTGGTCAGAGTTAAGGTTTGCGTGGGCATGTACCTTATCTCTTCATTTCCTGGCTTTTCACAGGCTTGAATTTTGGTGAACTCTACATACTGGAAGGGCACAATATATCACCAGGCAACCTTAACTCTAAAGTTCTTTTTGTCAGTTAATATAACTCTAATGGAAACACTTTGTTCCACTGGTCCAGGGTGGAAAAAGCCTGGTCTCTCAATGAAAGCAATTTTCACCGTGCTAATTTAGTTGGAAAACAAACTAATGACATGTTAGTCACAGGACCCCTTACAATTTGGTGCACTCTGAGCAAACACGTGGTATTGCAGGTATTCAAGGCAAAATTGTATTAGACATGCGTGTTTTTTTTTCCTTCTAAGCAACCAGTTCAAATTCCTTTTCTCACAACAAATTACTGTTGAGGTGCCAGACAAGTGCTACCAAGTGGGAAATCCACATTTTAAGCAGAGGTTTGGGCTACCTGCCAAGTGAAAATTAAGGAGGTAAAAAACCTCTACTGTCACTGCAGGGTACATGTATGTTTTAGAGAGAGTACGTGGGTCAGGCAGATCAAATGACTTGTAAAACGTATTTTTTGTGCTATGTAGAAAAGTTATCTCGAAGCTAATCCTCAAGATATTGCAAAGGTAACAGACGTTGTTTTAAATGCTGTCATCCATTTACCATGCCACCACTAACAATGGTGTTATGTTTTCACTACTTTACCCCAATATCTTTGTTATACTGGCTGCTGACATTTTCTCTTGAAGGTAGAAAGGGAAAAGAAGAACTAAAACACAAGGGAATAACCCATGAAAATGAAAACCTGAGAATGGTGGGTAGTTTTAGGAAAATATTAATCATTTAAATAGCATCAGAATTGTTAATAGCCATATTTATAGGTGTCTACATAATCATAATGGGCTGGAATGACACTATACATATAGCACATTTGTGGTACTGGATGAAACTAAATGTTGTATCCCAGCATTTGTAAACATTAGCATCATGTACATGGATAAGATAGCCCTGGTAACTGAGTTTAGCTAAAGAAAGAAATTCATTAATAGACGTAGACAGATGTTTATGTAGTACTTCATCAAAATCACAAAGGGAATCTAGTGGTATAAGATCAACTCTAGAGTTAAGATTTAAATATTCCAGATGTTCATTTTGAGAAAGATTTTATAGTTCATCCAACCTAAGGACTGGCTGGCACCAGTTGATCTCCAGGACCTATAATCGATCTATCATTAGGAATACTGGATTTTGAATTCACTTATTCTTTTTAGCTTTATAAACTCTGTGTAGCAATTCAGAGTTCATATTGTATTCTTTTTTCAGCAAAAAACAATCTCTGCATATTTTTGCAAAATGACTATAAGGTGACTGCACATGTGAGACTCAAAGTTTGCATTCTTGAGGACTCCCATAAGTAGTGAATCAAGACCTTCTGTTCACAAGTACAGTAGTTAGGCTTTGCAATCAGTGTGTAGAAATCACAGCTGGAGTTACTGCTTAATGTAGAAGTGATGGCATCTGATCTTTCCTGAGTTCCTTAGAAAACTATCATGGAAAAATTATTGGCAAAATTCAGGGAAATTCTTCTGAAGAAGCTTGTTTTCTTCCTGCACCCCCTGTGTCTAATGGCAGTATTGAAATTTCTATCACCAGATGTCTGCTCATATTAAAAGACTTTCTGTTACATATAGAGGAGTAATTACAATTAGTGTTGTGCAAAATGTACCATTTTCACAGCAAAAACTCAGACAAAAAGTATGTGGGATACAAAGGAAAACAATCCGATTCCAATTTAAGTCAGTAGTGCTTGCCTTATTAGTGCTGTGGCCCAGCTCACATCCCATCTTGCTCAAATGCATCCCAGAATCCTTTGCGCCCGTTCCCATAGTGCTTAAAAAGTGGCGTCACAGGAATAGTTGCAATACTTTATGAGTTGCCTTTGGCATCTGAATAGTAATAGTTGCAAAGTGGCTGAACAAATCTATTTCAACAGAAGACCAGGGACTGGGAGAATGGGAACAAGCTTGCAACCCACCAGGCAACTACTGACTATGCCGTTGGGGAGCACAACACAAAGGTTGAAAAGCAGTTCTTCAAGCATATTCTTCCAGATGTGTAACTGTTTTGTTTTGTTTTTTATTTTTAAAAAAAGCCTCTGCATGGTATTGCCATAATTCAACCTAAAGATTTCCTGTGGTAGCATTTTAGAAAAAACTTCAGGCTTTTCTTGAGCAATTCTGTGTTCTTTGCAGTTAAGCACAGCTTCCTTTGCCTAGGTCTTACTGTTCTTTTGTTTGATTCTTATTATGCTTCTCAAAGGGTTGTTGATTTGGTGAAACTTCTCAAGCATAGGAAGAAGGAAACATAAGAGAGGGTACAGAAAGGATTCTCACTTCAAAAATAATTCTCTTCTATTTGTGTTTTCCTTTACTTATATATTTGCTTATTTTTATTTGTACACTCTACTGTAGCAAAGAGGCTCAAAGGTGCCCATGAAAATTCAGTAACACAACTCCCTTCTTTACTCTCCTTATTGTGCTTAATTTACAATATGCACACTGTGTATAACATCATCAAGTTTTGGAGATTCCTTAAATATCTAGTTACAATGGTGTTAGTTAAAGCCTGATGGCCAAATTTGGACACCATATAAACAGCTGCCATTAATTACAGTGGAGCTGCATCACTTACCCAAAGTCTGAATTTATCCCTAGTTTGGATATTGGATTTTCAGCTTACCACCTTTTCCTTGCTTTCAGAGTTTACTTCAAACCCTTAATGTTATTTACAGTAGAGTTTTTGAAGTTTGTGTTTTTCTTAAGGTCGCATTTTAAAAAGCAAAAAAGCCAGACTACTAATAGTTATCAAATGGATACTAATGGTTCTGAATTAAGTAAAAACTTGTTTTAGGACTTCCCCCAATTCAGCAAAGCTTTTAAACTCTGCTGAATTTGGGGCCTTTTATAAACATGATTAACATGATAACATGATTAACAGTGTGTTTTAGGGACCTAATCAGTTTGTCTTACTGAAGCCTATTTTTACATTTCCCGGTATCACATCTTTGACCCTATTACCTTAAAATCTCATTCTGAACCATTATGAAATGTTTTTTCATAAGTCCATAAAAAAAAACTAACCTTTTCAATTATAGAAATTTTCTGCAAATGTGCAATGTCTAATTTATTAAGTAAATTAATTGGTTTTGTTTACTTCCCAGAATAACAAAAGCTGTTCACATTATGGAATAATCAGTAATAAAGTTACATTTAAAAAAAAGCATGTATTTGACTTACAAAAATGTAATAAAAGCATTTGAAAACAATGATTTTCTTTGAAAACAATTAGCCCACAAAGAGCGAATTTTGCAGATGAGAAATGCCCCTAATAGCCATGGTTTATACAGGAGTAGTAACATTCCCAGACCCATAACTGAATGGTACTACTGTAATGAAGTGGATCCTGATGGATAAGAAGAGAAACTGCCAAAGACCATTGTCACAGTTGTGGAGCTAGCTACACCTCTGTCCCATTTCTCATCTGTCTGCATGCACCCACCTTGGGCCTGGGGCATCTTATCCTTTTGTGTCTCAGTGGAATCTCATGATTGTTCTATTCTTAATACAGTACCTAGGTTCTGGTTTCTGTATATACCAACCAGTTACCAAACCAGGTCCAGTTGGGTTTCAGACATTGCATTTCTTCCCTTTTGGGACCGGGGACCTATGATATTGACCAACAGCTTTCTTAAAACAAAGTTTATTTAGTATCTAGAACAAAACATTAGAGGAAAAGAATTATTACACCACAGACAGTCTAGATGCATATTTAGTCTCATCTAATTTGATCACTATAAGCTAAGTTACTTAACAGTACTTTCTTCTGATTAGGCTAGATACTCCTATGTGTTCGTGGGACACTCAGGCTTGTTTTCCTTGACTCACCCTGTTTAAACTGACCTCCAGTTTGGATGCTCCACAGGAGAGTGGGCTAGAGCCATAAGTGATTTGTTCTGGCATTTTTTCTTAATAACCCTAAAGAGTAGGCAGTTAGAAAGGACCTCATTCCGTAGGTGTGCAAGCTCAGTTACCCTGTCCTACCCCCAGGGAGAAATATCACTTCCTGTATCTGACACAGAAACATCATGCTAGTGACAGTTCCAGAGCCAGTATTTATTATTAAAGAGCCACGTCTATATTTGTCGCAGTCATTCTCTCAGACAATCAAAGAAGTTTGTCAAACAGTGCTAAGAAAAAATAATTTGGGAGCGGAAAGGCAGAAATGACTATTTTACATCTTTTATAAGTACATGGATGTCCAGTATTGAGTTCATATGAGTAGTGTTATTCTTTGATAATTTGGGGGAACTATAATTTGCTTTATCGCAACAATATTAATGAAGAAGAAATCAAAATGATTTTTGAAAAATGATTTTCTAATCTAAATAATGAATTTTCTTTTCTACCCATACTACAAATTCAGCCCTATTGCAAAAGTAAACCAGGAGGGATAAAAATATGATAAAGGAGGATATATTGCCTGACCTTTCCAGAAACTGCAAGAATAGTCTGTGACAGAAAGGATCTGACTAATAATTGAACTAAACTATGTACAAGTGTGAGACCAGAGTCTTCACAAAAATAAGGTGTAAATGCCATGTTCTTCTACTTGGAGCAAACTGTTCTCATCCTATTGTGCATTGTGTCGCTAGAGACCATTTCCTAGACATAGAGGTGTCCTTAGATAAACTCAAAGAGCACAAAGAACACCTCCCTAACTTCCATATTCTAGAGAGATCTGCATCCTTTCTGAACTATTCTACTATGTACAGACAATGACTGCATCATTTGCAGCAACAACAACAAAAAATTGTCTGTAGCATATTTCAAATAACTTAAGGTGAATTGTTGAGAAATGATTGTCCAGAATATCAATAATAATACTTAGCCCTTATTTAGCATTTTACAAAATGAACATATTAATACTGTCAACAGCACTGTGGGGGCAAGAATGTGAATTATACAGTCTTGCAAACTTTATTGTATCACAGCTCTTGTTGACATTTGTTGTTTTCTTAAAGCCCAGCTTATAGAGTTATATGAATATGTGAGCATTTCAGTTTTCATTTAAAAAAAATAAGTTCCTTGCTGAGAAAAGCTTGAAAATGTGACCTGAGTACATCCTAAAGGCTCAAAAGCCAGAGGCAAATAGAAAAGAACCCCAAATGTATTATTTTTAAGCCAATCTCATTGGGGCTTGGGGGCCTGACTGTGATTTTTTGCATGTGTGAGGTTGCCAGTACTGAGTGGGACAGATCCTCAGCCAGTGTAAATTCCCATCACTCCACTGGCTTTGGTGGAGAATTTAGTTAAGGATCAGGCACGCTCCCTCCATTTTATAAAGATGGGAGCAGTGACAGGAAGCTATGTGATGTTGTGAGACAAGAATCCCAGTCTCCCAATTCTCAATCCAAAGCTCTAATCACCAGATCATGTTGCCTCCCCGTATTTCCTTCTAGGTAAATTGCTTAATTATTTTGTTCTAGCCTCTCTGTAATGTTTAAGGAGGAAATCTCTCATGTAATTTTCCCTTCTGTGCGCTACTAATGTAGGCATTGTTCCTGATCTGTCTCAAAATACTGTCAGAGGAGTTGATTTTGAAAAAATGAAAAATTGACAGTCATTTTCATGTTTTCTGTTTATCTTCTTATAAAGCAGATAGGTACTGCAAAAATCTTTGTAAGACATTTCCATACTTTGCAGCTTTTGAAATATACAGCACTTTTAAAGGTCAGCTTTTATAATAGAAATATACTGTAAGATCATGAAACAGTGTTTTCATTACAGAAATAAAATAAAACAAAATACCTTTTACATTTCTATTGAACACTAAAGAAAAATTACAGTTAGACACCTTAAATTATTGATGAACAAGTAGTTGAAGTACATTGCTAGTTGGAAAGGCATCGTACTTATGAATTAAAGAGAACAGTGGGCAAGAGCTAGAACTATATGAGTATTGGATTATACTGGACTAGGTTAGGTATAAAATGCTAGAACACTAATGTGAAGTTAAAAACTGGTTGCTGTGTGGAGATCATACAATATATTTAAAAGTAATATAAAAATCTAGTTTTCTTCTCAGACAAGGACTCTCACAGGCTTGTAATCTTTTGCATGTCATTCTGAATTCATGTTGTGAACACAAATAATAGAGGTTATTATTCTAACTGTATAATGAAGTAAAACATGCATGGATTACATTAAATCTTGAAATATGTGATGTCAGTTTTTACTCTATAAATTTCCCATAGCATGTAGTTTATTTTCTATTTTGCTTTTTTTAGGGCTGTTGATTAAGCACGGTTAACTCACGTGATTAACTCAAAAAATTAATCGTGATTAAAAACATTTATTGTGATTAATCACACTTTTAATCACACTGTTAAACAATAGAATACCAACTGAAATTTATTCAATATTTTTGGATGTTTTTCTAAATTTTCAAATATATTGATTTAAATTATAACACAGAATACAAAGTGTACAGTGCTCACTTTATATTATTTTTATTACAAATATTGCACTGTAAAAATGATAAACAAAAGAAATAGTATTTTTCAGTTCACCTCATACAAGTACTGTAGTGCAATCACTTTATCACGAAAGTGCAACTTGCAAATGTAGAATTTTGTGTGTGTGTGTATGTGGGGGGGAGATATCTTGGGTTAAGTCCCTACTCTACCTGATTTGAAGTAGGACCTTGAATCTAAATTCCATCCTGGACCTGTGAAATCTTTCTGACAAAAGTTTTGATGATGTGTCATTTTCTGAGAAAAATCAGTTACATCGAAAACTTCCCAACCATCTCCAGTCCCTATCCTGCAGCTGCAACCGCATTACTTCCTACCACGTATTGACCCCTACCAGCAGCACCTTCCCTTAAATCACTCAGTACTCCCCCACACATCAGTAGCATTTCTCCCTCCACCTCTCCAGGAGCTCCTAGTACCAAATTAAACTCGAGATTTTATTGCCCTGACAGGCTATACGAGAATGCAAAATAGGTAGATGTCTTGGGTATTTCTCAGAGGTACAACCCACCCCGGACAGAGCTGCATACTATGGGTGAGGTTTGATCCCCTAAGTCCCTTTGTCATTACAGTTCTTTCCTGGTATGGTAGCAGTTTTCTGCCTGAAACACTGCTTTTGTTGCTTTCTCTCTCCTTTCTCCTGAGGTGAGGCACAGTTTTTCCTCATCGCTTTTTGATGAAGAGTCTTTGATGTTTCATGTTAACTTGAGAAAATATCGTTCTTTAACTTCCTTGTGCTTTGGACATTGGAGTAGAAAGTGCCTATTTCACACTCTTCCTTGACCCAGTCCAGCTCTTCCTTCCTCTGCAGCACATGTCTTCCCCCGTCCTTATCCACTGAGTAACCCCTTCCTCTTGAAGATACTTCTTTCCTTTACAATTTCTCCCTGTGTACCCAGAAGGACAAGACATTGTGAGGTAGTGCAAAGGATTCTGGGATATGGGGCAGGGTTCAGTTATTTGTAGGGTGACCAGATGTCCCGATTTTATAGGGACAGTCCTGATATTTGGGGCTTTTTCTTATATAGAGGCCTATTACCCCCAACCCCCTGTCCCAATTTTTTCACACTTGCTATCTGGTCACCCTACTTGTTTGGGAGAAGAGTGAGACATCTGTTCTAAATTTATCTTGGGTAATATTGGTTATATTTTACTTCAGAGTTGTTTTTAGAGTATAGTAGTTATGGGACTAGAACAAAGTGCTGTGAATCTTGTTTGTACCTTTTTAAGAAAGATTGATTATAAAATACAGCCATAAATGTGATATTTCTCAGTAATAATTCAAAACAGGTTTAATACTCCATAGTAATTACTATATCCAGGTATAAGAAAAGTTATGTTCAAAAAGTGATCTTCACAAAGCCTGTTTTTATATAGTGTAAAAAATGTAATTAACTGCTAATATATTGCACAGATGGTAGACTGAAAGTGTCCATTCGTGTCTTAAGCTTTCAGTGCCGTAATATAAATAGCATTGAACAAATTCTAGCTGGCTCAGAATCTCATCTACCATTAAATACATTTCTTAGTTTATCCTTTATATGAGTGAGAATGTAAAAAAAAAGTGGATTGTTTTGCAAGACAACAGCATACATAATACAAATCTATTGCATTTGAAAGTATTATGAGATTATATATGACATAGTCCCTTTGCCTGATGCTTATTTTAGTTTTAAAATCTTTCATGCATTTTAAAATTAGCAACAATGGAAAAAACAAAGAAAAAACAAACCACTACAGAACAACAACATTAATTACTGAAAATTATTATAAACTTTCAATCATCCAGTCGAGATTGATTAAATAATATACACCTTACAACCTTTAATGGGGTAAGCATTACAACATGCCAGTTATGCTGGAAATTAGTATCTTGTCCAAGTTCTTGTTTCATACGATAACAAGATGACGGACTATTTCTGAAAAGCAGTGACTCTGAAGAAGATTTGCGAGTCATGGTGGATAATCTATTGAACATGAGCTCCCAGTGAGATGCTGTGGACAAAAAGGCTAATGCCATCCTTAGACGTATACGTGGGAATATCTAGTAGGAGTACAGAGATTATATTATTTCTGTACATGGCACTGGTATGACCATTAATAGAATATTATGTCCAGCTCCAGTGTCCACAATTCAAGAAGGATATTGGAGAGGATTCAGAGAAGAGCCACAAAAATGATTAAAGGGTTAGAAAGCATGCAATGAAAGAGTCAGGAGCACAATCTGTTTAGCTTATCAAAGAGAAGTTAATGATTGGCTTGATAAAAGTCTCTAAGTTCATACATAGGGAACAGAAATTTGATAATGAGGGCTCTTCAGTCTAGTGGACAGAGATAAAACAACATCCAATGTCTGGAAGTTGAAGCTAGACAAATTTAGATTAAAAATAAGGCATAAATTTTTAATAGGGTAATTAGTCATTAGAAGAATTTACCAAGGGTTATGGTGGAACAGAGGTGGGCAAACTACGGCTTGCAGGCCACATCTGGCCCATGGGACTGTCCTGCCTGGCCCCTGAGATCCCGACCAAGGAGGCTAGCCACCGGCCCCGCCCCTGCTGTCTCCCCTCCCCCACAGCCTCAGCTTGCCATGCCGCTAGCTCTCTGGGCAGCAGGCCTGCAAGCTCCTGCCGGGCAGCATGGCTGCAAGAGCCGCCGGCCTGTCCCGGTGCTCTAGACTGCATGGCGGCATGGCTGGCTCCGGCTGGGCAATGCGGCTGCCAGTCCTGGTGATCTGAGCATCATGGTAAGGGAGCGGGGGGTTGGATAAGGGGCAGAGGGCCACAGGGGGCAGTTAGGGGACAGGGAGCAGGGGGTGATTGGATAGACGTGGGAGTCCTGGGGGGGCTTTCAGGGCAGCGGTGTGGATAGGGATCAAGGCAGTCGGGACAGGGAGAAGGGGGGTAGCAAGGGGATGGTTGGGGCAGGGGGTCCTGGGAGGGGGCAGCCAGGGGACAAGGAGCAGGGGAGGTTTGATGGGTCGGGAATTCTGAGGGGGGGCAGTTAGGGGGCAGGATGTGGGAAGGGGCTGGAAGTGGGAGGGGGTGAGGGCCAGGCTGTTTGGGGAGGGACAGCCTTCCCTACCCAGCCCTCCATACAGTTTTGGAACTCCAGTGTGGCCCTCAGGCCAAACAGTTTGCCCACCCCTGTGGTGGCATCTCCATAACTGGAAGTTTTTAGATAAATGTTGGTTGTTTTTCTAAAAGATATGCTTTTGTTCAAACAGGAATTTATTAGGTTAATTCTATTACAAGAGATCAGCTTAGATGACAATGATTCATGCTGATCTTATAGGAATCTACAATATATGAACGTCCAGGAAACGTATATATACGATTTCATTTGCTGTGTACACTGTTTATCGTGCTTAGTATAATTGCTATACTCGTGTATACTGAAAACTGATGTGTAGATAATGCTTTTATATAGAATAATTTTTAAATGTTTTGTGACATTTCATATCTTCCACTTTCTCCTTGGTGTTTCCTATATATATAAAGTACCACTTTTACGTGGAATTTGACGGGTCTATCCAATTAAAAGTTTTAGAATACAATACAGTATAGCTTCCTATAATAACTAATAGATGAGAGATATTAGGGAATGGAGGAAATATGTTTTCAAATGAGATTTGAAATGATTTGGGAGGTCAGTTTAGCAGAGAGAGATACGAAGGCTAATAGAGACAGCAATAACTACACAGAAGTCAACTCTTGCATAAGCAATGGCCAGAATTTTTGAAGGGAACAGGAAAAAAAAAAGCCAGTTTTAAGTAAGCTGAGGAAGTGGAGAAGATAGAGTGAGACAAGATCATTTGGTGACCTGGAGCAAATTCATGGAAAGTATTAAAAACAAAGGACTGGATCCTTAAATGTACAATATTGGTGGAATTGTCTAAAGAGTGTGTGTGGGAGAAATAGTTGTACTTCTTTCTACAGAGATGTTGGGCATCAGCAGCCAGTACATTGCTGAAGCCGGGAGAGTTGAGACTTGAACCTATAAAAGGGAAATTTTAATAGTCATATTGAGAGGAAGTGAAAACATGGATGATAATTTCAACAAAAATTGGAATCAGTTAGTGATGGCTATACAGGAATTGTAGAGGTGGTGAGAGGAAGTTATTCAAGAATCAGGCTACACTACAGAGAGATATAGGAGCACGGGAAAAGCCACTACCAGAGACAGATGGGTGAAGATAGAATCGTGATAGAAGTAAAACAACAATTGAATACTGAAGCTCAGGAAATGGTGTAGGAGAATAGTGCGTCCCAAAATGTCAGAAAGTTGTGCTGGAGGACGGAGTAGTAGTCTTCAGTAGTAGAAAGGTAGGAGAAAACCAATTTCTGTCTCACGGGGAAAAAAAACAAAGTCTAGATTTCAACTGTTCTGGGATACTGTTGTGTGATTGTTGATTGGAAATGTGAGAAAGACTATGTTCTAGAGCTCCTCTAGTAAAGTGAAGTACGGTAAGAGAAAGGATGGTAATCAGGGTTACGAGAAAGTTAAAAAAAAAGAAAAAGGATACAGAGATTTTAGAAAGCTGTAGAAGACACGAAAGGCAAATTAGTAGTTAACAGTAGTAATGGTGTAGGGAACAAGAAGAGAGGACCTCTCAGCAGGAAATGGAAAGGATGCAAAGAATTTCCTTTTCATAAGAACTTGGTTATTCGAGGAAGGTCCAGGGAAAGAGTTAAAAAGAGGAAGGAGAAAACAGGAGTGAGGAGTTCAAAGTGAAATAACATATTTTTAAGTAAAAATAGGAAAAGGAATTCCATGCATGTGACCTGTTAAAGGCTGGGAACAGAGGGGGAGCTAGATGATAAAAATAACTAAGGATATGGAAGAAGTAGCGAGGTTTAACAGGACCTTTGGAAATGAGGAGTAGAGATTAGATTCTGTAACCCAGAAGGCATTAGCACAACTGTTGAGATTTTGGAATAGTTGCAGAGAGGTGAGATACACTCTTAGTTTTTCCGTGTACTGAGTGGTGCATTTGAGAGTCTTCAGCTCCGCTATATACTTGAGATGCAGGAAACAGTATGGGGCAAATTAGTTAAAGGAGAATAAGTGTTACAAGGTGTTGAGAGGGCAGGGGTGGTAAGCCAGCAGAAAAATGACCAAGAGATCAAATTATTCTTTTTTTCGTTTGTGAGTTGATGGATAGATTGTTAAAATGTAAGCAGGAACTGGCTGGTATTGGTGAGGTTACAAGTGGAATAGAAAAGGGGAAAGGGGTATTACTGCTGATTAGATTGAGGAAATAAATATAGGTATGATTGGGGGAGATGATAGAGGAATCAAGGATGTTAGATTAGGATAGAATCAAGGGAGTCAATATTTGCACTGAAGTTACCAAAGAAGTTTAAGTCAGAGAAGGCAAAATCAGTCAGGGAGAGGAAATCAGAGCTGGGAGAGAAATGTGGAATAATTAACTACAGAACATTTGTGATTGGGAGGAGATTGATATTCAGAGGGGAGGTGAACTCAACTTTGAATTTAGTCTTGGCTATTGGTGTTACCACTTCAAGCAAGAGAGATCCTGGATGGAGTTACTTCCGGAAACTGAAAATGGTCTAATGTGAGGTGCTAGGTCTTTTATTTCACTGGGCCCCTTGTTCAACTTTTCAGTGCAATTAATTTATAACAAATTTTTAATAGCTATTTTTGGTCTTTCACATTTTTCTTGTTGCCCAAATTAATTTGTGAGAAAAACTTCCAAGCTAAATAGGAATTAAAGCTTTCTTTATCAATCAGATAACAGTGAAATATTTATTCTGAAGAGAAAACTGTTTTCAGTTGAAATACAGGCATAGAGAGAGACTCAACCTTGTTACGCTGACAGTTAGACAATGGTCCCAATTTTAAATAGCTTGGCTTCCTGCAATTATTTTTAAAAGCGTTCCTTGCCAACAGTGAAAAAAATACGTGAAACTTGGTGTGCCACAATAAACAAATGAGGGGAAAGGGATTATGACAGGGACAGTGAGAAAAATGATAATTTCACTCGTGCCAGAGTAGCTTCACTGAGTTCAAGGGTTCAGTGATAATAAATTTTACAAAATCTGTGGCTGAGAAATAAAATTCAGAAAACAGAGAAAAACTAGAAACATTCTACCTACATTAAGAAAGAAATATAGCTCAGCTCACTGTTCTTAAAATCACATTCTGAGTGAAGGTCTGAGCCTGCAGGAAATATTTGATGCAATTGGGTCCCAACGCCACTTTCTTTGTGGAGTTTCTCCTAAGAAGAGAAAACTGTTCTGCTGAATTTTTAAAATATGAAGGTGATTTTGCAAACAGTATTAAATATAGTTTATTCTCATTATAGAAGTATTGTAATATGTATACACATTTGTATACAATTTAACTGTATTTGCATTTTATAGTAAATTCTTCAAAAGGATGTACCTGTTGAATTGTCCTGATTCCATTTTTTCTGTCAAGGGCTGTAGAATTTTAAATAGCCTCATTTCCATTATTCAGCAGCTAGTTTTTGTGATCTCTGTTCACGCCTCTAGTACTAACAGAGTTAAAAACTCCTCTTTTTATTATTCTTCATTGTATATCTCCAGAGTTGTCTTTACTTTACCCTGGCAGCTTGTGTAGTAGACATCCTGTGTAGGGTATTCAGTTTATATATGTCAGATCCTCAAGGGCCATGGCTTTTGCCAGATGAAGCACTTTTGATTTTGAGGCTGATGAAACACAGTGCTATTATTGATCTGTGCATGACACAGGCTGTCTCTCTGCTGGCAGAGTGTAGCAACATTTATCCAGGAATTTGTGAAATGTCACTCGGATCATGTTCGTAAGGTAAACTGTGTAAAAACCAGGATCTGAACTGATACCATGTGGAATTGGACGTGACTGTCTTATTCGTATGTTCTATCTTCTAGCTCAGCCAAGAGATATTTGTTAACACAATGTCTGTGTTTTATATTAGACATTGCAGGAAAGTATGATTATCACTTAGTACACCCTGTACAATAAAGTCATCCTCTTTTTATTCTCTGTTTACAGAGTCACTTGAGACCAGAATATTTTAAGTTAGTAGATGTGATCTGAACAACATCAGTCAATAATTTCTGTTTTGTTTGTAACAAATTGATGGTTTTCGTACATCACAGACTAGAAGAATCTGCTTATATTCCCAATAGGACTTTCTTCCTTACTTCAGTTCACTCACCAAGGGATGTGTGTGTTTTAAAATCTTGTCATTCGCCATGGTCACAAAACCTTATGACTTTGATCTCCTGATAGCACTGCCCAAAAATACCAATACTGTACGTGTGTTTAAAATGTTTATTACCTCTGCTTCAATATAAACTAAATTATTTAGTATTTTTTACCTAAGCTGACATTTTTCTAACAAAAATGGTAAATCAAATGTCAGGTAAACAATTTTATCAGTAAAACTTGTTTAAAAAAAACCATGAGTAGATTTATGTAATATGGGATTTATTGATCTGTAAAGTTTTTCAAAGTAAATCTATTCAAAAAATGTTTAAGATAGAATGATCCTGAAAAATAACTAGTAGTGTTACGTGAGAAGTATATACAATGGCTTCTGTTACTAAACTAGTGAAATTGTTAACAAAGGCACAATAAACAGCAGCAGACAAATCATTTTCACTTTGTAGCTGTATTTTAGTGTTCCAGCAAGTCTGGTCATCAAGAAAAATCTGCCTTTGCTAGGTTTGCCTTTACTTTCCTTTTAAAAGATTAAATTTATAGAGCTTGTTTCTAAATGTCTGGTAAGCTGAAAGCCAGGTAATACAAAGAAAAATAGATACAAAATTCCCTAATAGAATTATCAAATGCATTTTTCAGGTGTATTAATAAATCGTATTTTAGTTCGCTAAGATTATATCATTAGACTTTCAGTTCCACATTCACAAATTTTAAAAAGATACGTACATTAAATATTATTATTTCTGAGATACCCCTGAACATTTGCATGCTGATTTTGCAGTGTATTCATTTCCATCTCTTGTCATTTTTTAAAAATTTCGCTTTAATGTTACTTAAAAAGATGGTGCAAAATAGAAACAAACAAATATGTACACTAGGGAAACATGGTCTAGATTAAATTACTTTAAAGAGGATGCATCACTGGTCGTATATCTGTATTCAAAGAGTAGTTAGCAATAGTTTGCTGTAAAAATGGGAGCAAGTATCTACTGGGTCCCGCAGAGGTTTGTCCTTGTTCTAGTACTAGTTAACATTTTCATTAATGACTTGGATGATCGAGTCAAGAGTATGCTTATAAAATTTGCAGATGATACCAAACTGGATGGGGTTGCAAGCACTTTGGAAGACAGGATTAGAATTCAAACTTACCTTGACAAATCAGATTGATCTGAAATCTACAATATGAACTTCAATAAATATAAGTGCCACACTTAGTAAGGAAAAATCAAATATACAACTATAAAATTGGGAACAACTGGCTAGGCAATAGTACCACAGAAAAAGATCTGGGGGGTATAAAGGATCACAAACTGCATATGAGCCAATAATGTGATGCAGTTGCAAAAAAGACTAATACCATGCTGGGATGTATTATTAGGAATGTCTTATGGGAAGAAATTATCCTGCTTTACTCAGCACTGGTGAGGTCTCAGCAGGAGTATTGTGTCCAGTTCTGGGTGTTACATTTAAGAAAGATGTGGACAAATTTGAGAGAGTCCAGAGGAGAGTAGCAAAAATGACAAAAGTTTTAGAAAACGTGACCTATAAGGTAGATGAAAAAAATGGTGCATGTTTAGTCCTGAAGAGTGAGGGGGGACCTGTTAAGTCTTCAAATATGGTAAGGGCTATTTTAAAAAGGATAGTGATAGTTTGTTCTGAAGATCGGATAGAAGTAGCGCAGCAAGGGAGATTTAGGTTAGCTGGCATAAGCTTCCAAGGAAAGTGGTGTCCAATATGTTTAATAATGTTAAAGTGATAAAAAGATAATCGAGGGTGCACAGTTAAGCACTTATAAATTAGAAAATACCAGAGTGAAGGTTGCTTGTGCAACCTTAATTCAGCCCCCTTTTGCATATGCATTATGATGCAATCTTTAATTGCATGATCACATACTATTTCTTCCGCAGGACCCCTGTTTATCCAGTGCATAGGATGTGTGGTGCTTACTGAATGGGTAGCTACTCAGTATTTCTTTTTATACTCCTTATTCAATGTGGAGCCTTGTGACATATCTTACTGCACACCATCCAAACCCTAAACTGAATACAGAATTAGTAATTTCCACATGGGCATTTCTAGGGTGCATTCACTCACCCAGGTATCTTCATAAATATTAACGAAATTATCTTCATAATATCTGTGAGAATAGGTGATATTATTTGCATTTTACAGAGGGGGAACGGAGACATTGAGAAATTAAGGCCAAAATTGTCAAATTAATCTACTGATGTTGGGAGCCAAATATCAGAAACTTATGCCTTGATTTTCTAGACTACATAGCATTTTTATAATGCATTTTATGTTCAAATCGCAGCTCCAATTGACTTCTGTTGCGGTTGTGAGCATTCAGCACTTCTGCATATCTGGCCTAGGTATCTCACCCTGAAAATAAGGCAGACACAATTTAGTGGCCAGCTGTCAACATTTTCATGTACTGAATACACTCGTTCATAAGCCGAATTTTTTAGCAAAAAAGGGAGGCACCAGAGAAGGGGGTCGGCTTATGAATGGGTATAGAGAGGGAGAGGTGGGACACAGCCTCTTCCCCTGACAGAGGGAGCAAGGAGAGGCAGCACAGCCAGCAGAGCCAGAAGGGAAGAGGCGAGGTCAGAGTCTCTCCACTTCTGGCCATGCTGCTCTCACCCCTCCAACCTCCAAAGTAGCTGCAACTCTGGGGCTGGCAGGCTGCAGCCATGCCGCTCAGCCCTGGCCCCCAGAGCAGGCTGTGGCCGCGCCACTCAGCCTGCTGGAGCACGATGCAGCCATGCTGCCCATCCCAGCCCGCTGGAACATGCTGCAGCCGCGCCGCCTGGTCTTGCTCGCCGGAGCAGCCTGCGACCACGCTGCCCAACCTGCTAGAGCAGCTCCAGCCAGGCCAGAGACATCCTGCCCTGCCTCTCCCCAGATAAGGTGGGAAGGGATGGGATGGGGAGAGTGTGAGGGTCTGGGGCTATGGCATCATGTTACTCCCCTGACACCCAGCTTCTCCCCCCAAAAACATTTCCCCACCAGTTGCTGTCCTGGCCCATCAGGGTAAGCAGCTGGCATGTCAGGACACTTGGTTTACTTAGGGTTTACCTCCGTGCCTGCAGATACTCTAGGTAAACAAACCATCTTGGCCCGCCAGCAGCTTATCCTGTATCATAACATATACGTACAAAGGAGACACACTAAGGTTGCACGGGCAACTGTAAGTCTGGCATTTTTTAACTCTTGAGCACTTGACTTTGCAAACTTAATGTTCTTTTGACATTTTTTGGATGTATTTCTTTTTTTGAGGGCGTGGGGAGAAAACAGAAATTCCATCACATGAAACTTTATTGTTCCTCAGCTTGAGTCACCAGTCGGGTCTGAACTTTTGGATACCTAACACAGAAGTCTACTACTTGAGCTAATGGAGTAACTGGTGACAGTAGTACCATTGGTTAAACTATCTGTTTTTGAATATAAATATTTAGTTTTAGAAATATTTGCTGAATTTGTATATACAGAGAAAACTTGCACTTAAATATTAAATTGTACTATTAACATCCGTGTTGCTTTTCTATATATACAGAAAGTTGGTGAATGTTATAACTATTTGAGGAAGAAGAGGATATTGGTTAAATTATTATACATTCTGGAGAGGAGCATGTAGCGTATGTACTCCAGTGCAGGGGAGTAAGTGGGGAGGTGGTGCAGAAAAGTACTGCCACTACAGGGATGAAGGCAGACTGCCACCTCTTGTAACTAGCCAGGGGAGCAAAACTGAAGATTCTGTCTGTCTGTCTACTTACAAGGGGAAGTTTTGGAAATTCTAGCATCAACTGCCCTCCTGCAGTTGTGTGTAAACATACTTCTGTCTCCTACCCATCCCACCCAGCTGCTAAGCTCTATCTACCTGTCTGTCTGTCTGCCCAAGTCAAGAAAAGGCTACTTGCTAATGATGAGTGGGAAGTTTTCCGTGTCAACTTTGTCTCCTGAAACATCAATTTTTTTCAGAATTTACATTTTAATTAAAAAAAAATGTTTCTAGCCATGAAGATTGCAAAGATGACTATGGAATGTGAATCAAAATTCAAATATGCTATCTCCCTGAGTCTACAGATAGCTCTAGTGCCTGTACTGTGGCTCATATCTTTTCCAATTGGCATGAAATTAACGAGACAGTCATTTACACTGTTCAGAAAACCCCATGTTCAATTGAAAAATGTATTTAAAATCTTTTTTTTTTATTTTCTTGTTGCTGCTGCTTGGAAAAGGTCATAGTACTAGCAATGGCTTGCACTAAAGCTATTCATATGGGAGAAGGTCCAAAAAAGAGAGGCGGGGAGTGGGAGAGCAGTTGAGACTCCTTTCTATTCACAGCAGACAAGAGATTGTTAAGCAGGAAGTAGAGACCCAAAACATCTTCTCTCTTCCAGTTATTAGACTGGGGAGGAACTACAGTTTCAGATATCTACAAACATTTAAGGTGGAGCCCCAAAACAGGGTTCAGGGACAGTACTCTGAACTGCACTCTTTTCCAACAGTTACATGTTGGCTCAAGGGACTGGACATTACACTGGACTTCACTAGCAGAGCCCCTACTCTCATTCTTTTCTTTCAAATCTACCGTTGGCCATTGGGTTTCATTCTCTAGGTAGCAGGTGTCTGATACATTTTCAAAGTGTTCTACCTACACTGCTCTACTATTGCTAGACAGTTTATGACTGCCTGTATATTTATATGCTCAGAATAACATGTGCTGATGTAGTACATCCCTCCTCCCCTGAGTTGACTTTCATAGATTGGTAGTGATGGAGCCAGCTGAACTGGCGCCATAGGACAATGTGTATTATGGAAAGCAAAGAGAACTGAGAGGCCGCTATTGGGATCCACCGCCTTATATAGCACATCCTTAATTAAATCTTTACTTCTGAATCTGGGGCCGGCAACAGCAATGGCCAGCATGACCAAGTACCTGAAACAACATGCATCATTCATGAACCTAGTGAAGTTTGTGTGCAGATGAGGAGCGAAGAGTTATGGTACATAGTTGGTATATGAGAAGAGAGGCCATGTGGGATATGAACCAAGAAGGGATTGAGGTATTGAGTGTAGAGACATTGCAAGGCAGGGGGAGAAGGGAACAAGTCAAGGTGAACAGAAAAAAAAAGCAAAGGTGTGGTTAGAGTGAAGGAGATATGGTAGCATTTAAAAGCAGAACCCACTCAGGTTGAGTCTGGAGGACATTCTAGCAAAAATGGTTCACTCTCCTTGAACTAGAGTATGAGTTACTTGTAAGACTGAATTTTTAGTATATCCATCTACTTTGGTTCCTCCTTGTTGGTATATCCTTTAAAAATATCCACAATTCCATTCAGGAAGATACAACATTCTATGCTTTGGAAATAAAAATACATGAGATTATTTTAGAGAAATCAACAAAAATTAAAAAAAACCTTTTTTAAAATAATCTTTTTGTTTTAGTTTCTATGTATTTTCTGTGAGCTATACTGAAAACAGATGGAAGCATTATTAATTTTTGCCCCCCCTATGAGTTTTAGTGCAGCAAATTTGTATGTGTTATCTGAAGCACATGAATACTTAGTATTGCTGCTGTTAAATTTGTAGTGAGTTGTAGGGATTGAGAAATTCCCCGACTGGCTCTCATGCAAATAGTTCATTTGCAGTGCTTAGATGTGGTAAGATTAAATTGGAGGATATGGCAAACATTATCACTGATCCAAACTGAAACATTCTAATTTCCAACTTTTCGAGCTTGCCCTTCTCTGCAGCATTTGGTGTAAATAAGAGAAATAATGCCGAATTCCACTTTTTTCCATATAGCAAACATCATGTACTTGAATTCTGGTTCCAATTTACGAGAAAGCACCTGCATTCAATACCTTACATAACTGCATGTTAGTGTATACAGATGTGTGGATCTTTAGGGCCAGATTCTCAATGTTAAGTGTGAAATGTAGTTTCTGTGCACAAATACCCAACGTGCATGTAAATATCAGGTATTTGCATGCATGTCTGCACTTAGGCATGTGACTGGTCATGTACAAACATCTGATTTGTGTTCAGTTCATGTTCTCAGATGTAAACCTGCAATAGCATGCACCTAATGTTTGAAAATGTGCCTTTTAGAATCATTAAGCGTATATGGATGCATTGTTGCTTTGAATTATACTGTGTCTGTGGATATAAGTAATTCAAATTGCTTAAAATTCTTCTGAATATATAAAAGACTCTAAAATTTAAATTTAATTCAGAAATGTGTTTTATTTCTTTTTAAAATTTTAACAGTTTTTACTGGTCATGTATTTGCAGAAGTTTAATGGTTCTAGGCAAAACCCTAGACAACTATACAACGCTGTTTGCCTGCAGTTATCACTGTATAGTATCTGAGGCTCAAATCCTACAAACACTTAAGTATGTATATATATAACTTTATTCATGCAGTAGTCCTATTGATCGCAGTAGTACTACTTATGTAATTAAAGTTATACATCTGGCTAATGCCCTGATCTTGCATTGGAATCCACATGGATGGACTGCTGCACATGCATGAATCCCAGTACAAGATGGTGGCCTTAAGTGATTAGGACAGTTCTGGAACCTAATATACAGTATTTTCTTATGGTCAGAACTCAGAGTGAAAGTTTCGTGGTTTGGGGACACAAGATAAATTATAAGAAAAGGTTTGTATGAATCTCTGCAAGCTAAAACCACCAAATTTGGCACAGTTCTTGTCTGTAGAGGATTATTACGATTATAAAACTAATTGTATCTTTCCAATCATATTTGTGTATTGACATAGCACTTTACAAAGAGTAAAATGAAGTGAATTCAAAAATTCTACAGCCCTTCATATGGGAGAAGGTCCAAAAAAGTCAAATATCGAAGGTTTTTATATTGTGTAGTGTTCTAAGTGTTTGCCTTTCTGTTGAAATATTTTGATGCAATAACAAATCTATATAGCAACAAAATTGCTAAATGTAAAACCCATTCATTTTCAAAGTAGGCAGAACAAAAATCTGTTTGTATTCAGCTCATTATTTAAGGCATTATCAAACATGCAAAGATTTTGAAAACAATGTTGATTCTTCATCACTGCAGCATTATTTGCCAACTCTCATTGAAGTTGTATTTTATATAGATAAATAAAAGATGATCTCTAATCACCAATATGTAAACTGCATGTATAAGATATTTGAACTGAAACAATACTACTACCCAACTATCAGTAGGACAAATATTTTTTCATTAATAAAATAAATTGGGAAAGAGCCATATCTGTTATCCATAAGCTGATATCTATATTTCTCTACTGGGATCTAATTTAAGCTCTTCATGAAAGATTGGCATTTTCAGTGCCTCAGACATCCTTAAAAGCTGCTTTGTTAATTGCAAACCATATTTAATATGACCTCATAATAATGTAGCACACCTCAAGTGTCATGCCTGTCTTTACTATGCACATTGGAGCCGTGTTCATCTATACCAGACAACTGCACTTCAAGGAAAGATTTTTTTCTTGATAGACAATTAGCAGTAATTAGGAAGATTCACCTCAATAAGATGTCAACATCAGATAGTTTAAAGAAGTTGAATGTCAGTGGCTTAAAAAGAAGTTTTTTTCTGACACATGGGTATGGCATATGAAACATGAAATGTTAATTTAACTTTTCTGCTTATTATTCATGCACAATATTATTTTGTCATTCAGATACTACACTGACAGAGTGCAAGGGGTGTTAAAATAGTGCTGCTAGAATAAAAAGAGGATTAATCTACCATTGGCCAATTAGCCAAAGAGTACTTAATGGTCTCTAAAGGCTACTGAAGTCTAACAACTTGCTAAATCACTGGTAAAAAGTCCTCTATATTACCTTCATTTACTTGACATTTTGTGAAACATAGTGTAGGCTGCTGATAACTGAAAGTAGTTTATAAATGAGTGATCTGGTAGTTCTTACTAAAAATTCAAAAAAGTCTATATTAAATGAATGACTAACAAGGTCTACATTTTAGAACTTTTTACAGTTTTTGGTCCAGCTTAGAGGTGGGACATCAAGTTATCAAATACTTTATTTCTAATTTCCTGTCTGTGTTGATGAAGTAAAAATACCAGTTTGTTGAGGGCAAACAGTAGTTCCACAAGGAAAACTTCCTCAGGGGCTTAAAAGTTTAAGCGATGGTATTTTTCTTGTTTCTAAAAAATTATATGTGATCAGATGCCATGAATAGAACATGATTACTTTTCCAGTTAGATATTTTTATATATTGTTTTAATATTTATAGATGTCTGCATGTCATCGGTCTTCATTCTACCTTTATTTTTTATTCCCCAACAATAAAAAGATATTGAGTCTATTCGTGAGAGGAAAAAATAGGTTTACAATTAGAGAGACTTACTCTAAAAACCTTGCCTGAAAAGTTAAATAGAAATTATTAGATTTTTGTAAATGAGAATATCACTGAAGTACTGTAAAGTACTATCAAGATATTTACTACAGTATTAAAGTGAGACTTTTTTTTTTATTCTTTATCAGCAGTTGTTATTTGAAACTGTATATTCGCAAGAACTGTATGTGACCAAAGTACTGTTGTTCTTACAAGTTTCCTCTACAATAGAGTTAAAATTTTAGGAGAATAACAGCATGCTTTAAAAAATACAGGAAAAACAAAACAAAGTTGTATTTTAAAAGGTAACTGGATGTGGGAGCTATGCGGTATTAAAAAATATACTGCAATATAAATCTACAAATCAATTCCCATCTCCTCTCACCCTCAATATGAGATTTTTCAGAAAACCAGAAGTCAGTTTGCTCCTAGTCTCTGAAAAAGTCATCCCTCTGCCCTCACTGAATTTTTTTTGGCTGCCAAGATTAGAGGGTTTTGTAATAGCAAGAAATGCTACTTAAATGTAACACCATTTGCTCTTTATAAAATGTCTAAGCACCTTTATTTATATATATACTGATTTATTTACTGTTGAATCATCCTAACAAAACAGGTAATAACATCTGGTGAAAAGTTTGTAAAATAATTTGATACTGCAGATATACATTCTACACAATTCTGTATATATTGTAAATATAAAATGGAGAGGCCGTGTACATCACAGTATTAAGAGGACAACAACAAACACTAAATAGTTACCTACAGCAGAGGCCTATTGTTACAGTTTCATATTGATATTAAGCCAGCTCAGTTAGGCTCTGTTCTACTAGGTCAGAGGTCCCCAGCCTGGTGCCCATGGGCGCCATGGCGTCTAAGTGCACCTACGTATTGGCTGGCAGACAAGCATCGGCCGAAATGCCACCGCCAAGCTGTGTCATCCAGAGGTGTCGCTGCTGAAATGCCGCCAATTTTCGGCAGTATTTTGGTGGCGACGCCTCTGGATGATGGTACATTTCGGTGGCAACACCTATTGACGTGACCACTTGTCAGTGGAATTTCTGCAGATGTTCGTCCGCTGCCACGGTCTTTCGTGGCTTGTCGCCAGATGAATAAGGTTGGGGATCACTGTATTAGGTGCTGTACAGTCATAGAGGTTCCTTCTCCCAAAGAATTTACAATGTGCTATGTGCAGAGTAATGATGGTGTAATCGTGCAGTTCTCTGTGTAGTGGCCAAACATTGCAGAATTTCCAAGAAGGGGGCCATGTAGTGGAGATCTTGTACAGAGAGACATCTTGAGTGAAATCCTGGCCCCATTAAAATCAACTGGGAATTTTGCCATTGATTTCAATAAAGCCAGGATTGCACCACTTACTTTTCTGTGCCCCATGGACAGAGCTCTGTGGATATACCAGGAGCAGGGGGGTTAGGATAAGTGTGTGCACAGTGAATCTGTAAACATCTTTTAGGGGCTGCAGCAGAGTGTGGTCACTACGAACAGGCGTAGCACCTGCAGCCTGAATTTAAAAACACCTGATCTAGTTGGGATTGAAAAGTTCACTGCACAGCCCCATGATTTGTTCCCATGGAACAAATCTTCTTAGAGTCTGTCACTCAGGATTTGGCTGTATGTTAGGAAGGCCAAAAAGGAAGTGTTTAAAAAAACAGCAGCTCAACAACCTGAAACATATTGCTGGCGGGGGTGGGGGGGGGGAGAATCAAAGTGATGAATTTAAGGTAAGTAACAAAGAGCTCTTCTTCAGGTCTGTGTGGCTTGAAGTTGGTCCAATAAAAGATATTATCTCACCCACCATGTCTCTTTAATTTCCTGGAACCAACATGGCTACAACTGCACTACATTTGCCTGAATGTTGATCCGGGATGCAGTGCAGACATACCTCTCAGCAGTCACTGATTGCAAGGGACATCCATGTCTGTCCACAATGGGAAATGTAGGTTTTCTCCTTGTCTGCTCCCTGGACACACCCCTCACCCTCTTCCCCTCTGCACATACCTGGTTTCTCTCTTACATTTAATGTTTGTACATGTATGTGTTTTAAAGATGGAAAAGTATCTATTTCCTAATTTAAGTAAATTCCAAAAACTAGGGCTTAAGAATTCCAAAGTTGTTGCCTTGCAGCAAGTCTTGGGACGATCCATCCCACATTACACCTTGTATCTATTTGATACCACATTCATGACGGTGACTACTGTGACCATGATGCTTTGGCTTTGATGGTTTTGCTTACACTATCAATCCTGGGGGTGAGGAATCTCATTGAGTCCCAGGCTAAAACCCCATGATGCTAGACAGCACAAACACAGAACTATTTGTTCTTCACAAACTTAGTCATTTTCCACTTTTGTCTTTATGAGTAATTTACAGTAGAAAAATCAAATCCTGAAAATCTGGGTACAGAAGCATTGCATATGTTGGATAAATTAACATCTGCAGCTTCCTGAAGTGCTACTGTTTTTGTTGTTAGGTTGGGGTTTTTTTGTTTTTGTTTTTTAAGTATCCTTCACTTTGAATCCTCTACCCACATGATGTTCTCATTTTAAATCCTGTGGGTTTTGAGAGGTGGGAATAACATAACAGATTAAAGAGTTCCAATCAAAAGTTACCTTAGTACCGTTGGTCTGTGGTTAAGTAATGAAATTACAGCAAACTCGTAAGGAAATGGAAAGATTAAGCCTTTTACCAGCAGTGGTCCTGATCTCAGCTATATATCACTTTAATAAGTGTATGTGAGTGCAGAAATGGTATCAGTATTTGGGTTCAAAAATTAGACTGTATTCTGTTGTATCTATAAATATTTTTTAATCTCATTGAACATGAGCAAACTTCCCCATGCTGTCTGTAATGAACATAAGTATGTTCATGAAAGTGTGATTTTTTTTTTTCCTTTTTTTCCTGGATATATTTTTCATCACAGATCTTCAGGTGACTTACATATGTGTATGTACATATAGTGTTTATATTTTAAGGCGCATTTATTTTGCACATAACTTTGAACAGTGTAGAATTCTGCTTTTAATGTCAATACTAGCATCCTTCGAAATATGAACAATATCTTGTACCTGTGTTTACCAATTATTTTACATACCAACATGTAATCAACTACACATTTGCCATTTTAAAGCTGTAGTATCTTTTCCAATTTCAAATTGGGATTCTTCACACACAAGATTGCCCCCCCCCCCGAGAGATTTCAATATCATTTTGTCTAATTGTTCCTTATGTTAAACTACCATATTATAAGCTTCTTTGGAATAATAAAATAGTACTGTAGTTATCCTCTTAAGGAGCAGAAAGTTGTTATGCCATTAAAGGTTGGTGGCTTTCTGCTGACTACAGACTGGTGAAAGATAAGCACTGGCATAAAGATTATTCCAGGTATCATGTTCACAGAATAACATTAATTGTGTATTGTTTAGTATAGGTGAATTTAAAGAAAATATTTTTTATTTCTAAAATTACATATTTAATTAGTACTGTGATATTATACTTCACTGATTAAATAGGCCTTGTCAGTTGTCAATCAAGCGCTGTAAGACTGAAATAGTTGCATGCTATTTATTTGAACTAAATCCCTAACAAGCCCTGTCTGCTAATTGGACTTAACATTTATGTTGCTAAATGAGAAGCATTTTGGCTGCAATATAGGGTGGTAAGACCTACCCAGTGGAATAAACAACTAACATCTGTTATGCTGTCCTGCTCCAGCTTGGCTTTTACCAGTTAAGTACATCAGCCCTAAAGTCAAGGTTATGGAATACGTGGCTCTCTGGCTATGGTGCATATATGTGAAAAGGAAGGAATAACACAACATGAGTAAAGACCAGCCAACCAGAAGATATTTAGTGCAGCTGGTCCATTTTGCTTTAACCTCTACAAGCCCTACAAATATCAAAACAAAAGCCAAGAAAAGGATGTATGTTTTACAGCAGTTGTCAACAGAACATTCAAGTAAGCTTACAATAGTCACCATTAAAACAAAATTGACATTTAGCCATCCTTACCACAGGGTGATATCTGAGATAGCTTGATATTTCCTGATACTTAGTACAGGAAATAATTGTAGAATCAGACAGCCTTGTGTCAGCAGTAACTGCTGTTACTATACAGTTTCCTATAACTTTTGTTTCCTGTCATGAGACAAATATCAATATATGCAATCAAACTGTAAGGTTTCACATGTGACTTTCTGTATTAGGTTACTTCTCTTTACTGCCAGATTTGATTTTTCTACTGTCTGGACTAGTGAATTCAGCAAACTAATATGTAATGTAGAGTAAAGATAATGTATGAATCTGTTGTTTATTTTTCTAATGTACGTCCTGTTGTGATCAAGAAGAAACAAATAATTTTTGAATGTAACTGTGACTATTTATTACTTTTATTTGGAAAACAGACATTGACCTCCGATCTGGCTGAGTTGCAACGAGAGAGAGAAGGTTTCCAAGGAAAATTAGAGCATCTGGCCCAAACTACCAGGTTGAAAGAGGGTCTATCTCCTGTGACTTCTAACCAAATTGAAGTCCCACCACCTACTTCTTCAAAGAGCACAGATTTGGAGATGAAGCAGCTGTATTGCAAACTGAAGGTGAGAGAACAGATTAGTCAGCTAACAGTTTTGCTCGGTCTCAAAAATGTAAAAAGGTACAATTTGCCATAGGCTAGCCCATAACTATGAATTTAAGTGTCAGATAATCTTTGTTATTAAATGGTAGACATATAGTCATAACCAAATGAGTGAATCTTGCAGTGAAAGGATCTTTTACAGACAAAGCAGGCCAAGATAAAAGCTTGTTGGAAGTGCAGTGGAACTATGTTATTAGAGGGGAATCGTGATTTCAGGCTTTGTGTGAGAAAGAGCTGAGCATTAGTGACTAGGGTAAGATTGAAGTGTGCTGGTTGTGTAACTCATGTAACACTTTCTGTCTTCTTATCTAGAAATCAGTATTACCGTTATCTTCAAAGGGAACCAGTCCCTTATTTTTGTTGCATTTCTGGTAGCAGTTAACAACAATAATGCTAATGACTAAATAACCCAACGGTTGCACAGTAATTTAAAAAAAGATCCTTGCATATATGACTAGCAAATAATGAAGAAGGGGAGAGAGTTCATTTTTAAGAATTAATTTCAATTTAATAATTTGGTTGGTGACCAGATAGCATGGTGATGGGCATGCTAGGATTGGATGAATAGGTAAGGGACAAAAATAGGCATGGAATAGGTAACAAGAAAAAAATATAACTAGTTAATAATCTGATTTTTGAATCTCAGGTTATCCTGTTCTATTCTATATAGACTTTTATACCATGCTCATAAACGTAGTATAGCACTGTCCCATGGAGCATGAAGTGATGTGATTAACATCTGTCACATATTGTTTGTTTTCTCCGCCTCGCTCCATGGGGAGAAGTCTGAGCAGTGGAGAGTTTTGTTTAGTAAACCCACACTGATATGTTTAAGTTAGAAATGGCAAGATAAAAGAAATATAACTTTTGGTAATCTGAAAACTGTTTCTCTTAAAAGACAGTTAGTCCTAGTTACCCAGGGGAGCACAAACTGAGATTCCGGCATAGGTACAACTCTCAGATTGGGAAAGGAGTTCTTAAATTTAGGGATGGATTAAAGCAGGATCTATAGATTTTGGGTGAGGACCATGAATCCATAAAATCTGGAGGCAAGGAACAGTGAAGGTAAGCCCATTGCTGGAGAGGAGACAGAAGCAGGGGGTAGCATTGGCAAGGCATATAGCTAGGACTGCTACAAGCTTGAAAGCAAATTGGTGGGGTAGGGAACCTTGGTTTGTGGGTAGCTCTTGTGTTCCAGAGTATTGGCTCTGAGCCCAATTTAGTCTTAATCCACTACTACCTCATGATTTAGTGGTAACGTCTCCAGCTAATTTGGGAGCAGACTTGACTTGATCCTTATGTTTGATTGTCCTCTTCAACCAGAAGCCTACTGGTCATGACCTCTGTGGGTTCGGGGGCTTCGAAGATATGAAAAACAGACATCTTGTAATCTTCATTTGTGGGATGCTGGACATCTGTTTTTCTCCCAGCCCAACATCTCGTCAAAGAAAGAGACATGCATGTTGATGAATCTAGTATTCCAAAATATTCCATTTGCCATGTAAAAACTATAAAATATTTGGACCAAAGTTGTTATTTCTTGGTCCTTCAGACAGAGAATATTGCACTATTGAATAAAAATATTTCACACCAGCTGTATGGAAGCCTAGTATCGGAGATATGAAATCAGTTTTCAATGTATCTTTAAAAGTGTTCTAATTTTTTTAAACTAACATTAAATATGTGAAAAACTCAGACCCCAAAGCATTAAGAGTCTGCATTTAGAGTGTAAGATCTTTAGTGTAGGAAACGACATACGTGTTAGGTATTATTATTATTATTTATTATATCTATTGGCCAAAACCTTATTCCGTATTTATTGAGCATTTAGTTCAAGCAAAACTCTCACTGATTTTAACAGAACTTTTCCTTGAGTAAGAGCTCAGTAAAACCTGATTGAGGATTTAGTCCTATGTGTGTAAAGTTCAATTGTATGACATAAATGTTTTATATTATACATATAAATGTACAGATTACAAATAATATGTAAATCGCAGGGGTTTTGTTTTGTTTTGTTTTTTTACTATTAGATTCTGAGTTCAAAATTGTAGCATTCACCCTAAAAATAATGCTGGGATCTGCATCCCTTACAACTTTCATAGACAGTGACATTATCGACCCTTATAGGGAAAACACAGAACTTTGGACTTGATAAGTAAAGGAGGTACTACTTTTCTACTCCTTAGTTTTCATATATATCAAACAATGTAAAACTTTAGAGCCTACAAGTCCACTCAGTCCTACTTCTTGTTCAGCCAATCAATAAGACAAACAAGTTTGCTTACATTTGCAGGAGGTAATGCTGCCCACTTCTTGTTTACAATATCACGTAAAAGTGAGAACAGGCATTTGTATGGCACTGTTGTAGCCAGCGTCACAAGATATTTATGTGTCAGATGCGCTAAAGAATCAGATGTCCCTTCATCCCTCAGCCACCATTCCAGGGTACATGTGTCCATGCTGATGATGAGTTCTGCTCAATAACGATCCAAAGCAGTGTGCCCGACGCATGTTCATTTTCATCATCTGAGTCAGATGCCACTAGCAGAAGGTTGATTTGTTTTTTTGGTAATTCAGGTTCTGTAGTTTCTGCATCGGAGTGTTGCTCTTTTAAGACTTCTGAAAGCATGCTCCACAGCTCATCCCTCTCCGATTTTGGAAGGTACTTCAGATTCTTAAACCTTGGGTCGAGTACTGTAGCTATCTTTTGAAATCTCACATTGGTATCTTTTTTGTATTTTGTCAAATCTACAGTGAAAGTGTCCTTAAAATGAACAACATGTGCTGGGTCATCATCCAAGACTACTATAACATGAAATATATTGCATACTGTGTGTATAACAGAGCCAGAGACATACAATTCCCCCCAAGGAGTTGAGTCTGAAATTAATTAACGCATTATTTTTTTAATGAGTGTCATCAGCATGGAAGCATGACCTCTGGAATGGTGGCAAAAACCTGAAGGGGCATATGAATGTTTAACATATCTGGCATGTAAATACCTTGCAGTGCTAGCTACACAAGTGCCACGTGAATGCCTGTTCTCACTTTCCGGTGACGTTGTAAATAAGAAGCAGGCAGCATTATCTCCCTTAAATGTAAACAAACTTGTTTCTCTTAGCAATTGGCTGAAAAAGAAGTAGGACTGAGTGGACATGTAGGCTCTAAAGTTTTACATTGTTTTGTTTGAGTGCATGTATATAACAAAAAAATCTACATTTGTAAGTTGCACTTTCACAATAGAGATTGCACTACAGTATTTGTATGAGGTGAATTGAAAAATACTATTTTCTTTGCCATTTTTACAATGCAAATATTTGTAATAAGAATAATAATATAAAGTGAGCTCTGTACATTTTGTATTTTGCTGCCCCAAGCACGGCAGGCAGGCTGCCTTCAGTGGTTTGCCTGCAGGAGGTCCCTGGTCCTGCGGATTCAGCGGCACGCCTGCAGGATGTCCTCCGAAGCCGCGGGACCAGCAGACTCTCCGCAGGCAAGCCACCGAAGGCGACCTGCCTGCCGCCCTTGCGGCAACCAGCAGAGCGCCCCCCGTGGCTTGCCACCCCAGGCACGCGCTTGGCGTGCTGGTTCCTGGAGCTGCCCCTGCACTTTGGATATAAGGGTGAGGCAGTAACCTTAGGGTTTAGGGTAAGGATTAGAGTAGAAGTTAGGGGCCAGGGATTCAGCTGGGACGAGGGGCGGGGGGAATTAGGGTTCCAGAGAGTTCCTTTTGCCTGCTGCACCAAATGCGAATTCTGTGGTTCTGATTTTAGTGGGAGTCAGGCTGCTGGAAACCTCTCACCACCCCCTACTCTGTCATAAACCCCCTCTCTCCAGCTGAGCATTCCATTAGTTAGAGCTCCTTCCATCTCTTTCTGGATATGTAGCCCATCTTAACTTCCAGTTGATGTGGTCCTCCAGCTTTCATACCCTGCCTCTAGACTTCTTCCTTCCTGAAATCTATACATCTCCTGTGATATCCAATGTGACAGCTCTCAGTCAGGAGCCACAACCCAACTGCCAGAATTCTTTTGTGAAATCTGGCTTAGTCCGCCATTCCTCCTACTTGTCCCAGTTTAATTAGGATATTTTCCCTGACCCCCATGTCTCTCAGCAGCTGCATCTATTTCTCTGCTCCTCCTGATGCGTGTCATTCCCTAGCCCATCACCCAGGTGCTGGGGGCTCTCTTTCTCCTCGACATTTAGCTGCCTCTCGTAATGCACTAGCAGAAAGTTGCCTCCCAAAACATGAAGGGTAAAAGATTTAATCAAAAACTTGTTAAATCTATCACAACACTATGCTGAGCACATTGAGTGCAAATAACTATTGTTGGATTTATGGAGTGGACTTATTGATCCAAATCCTGAGATTCTCAATTTCTACTCAATTTTTATTCTTCCAGTTGAAGTCCAGTGAGTCACAATATCCCATGGAAATCAATGGGAGTTTGCCTGAATAAGGACAATTATTTGGACATATGATGGTGTGGTGACTTTGGTCTTTTGGAACAGGCACGGTGGATGTATGTGATTAACTCTCCTTGGATAGCAAATACATATATTAATCCGAAAAACATGCTCTTACAAGCGTTTCCAGGTTGATGTCCTGTTACTAATGATAAATCAAAATATAGATAGTCAGCCTTCTCTATCCCTTTGAAATGGGTTCCAGGGATAATTCCTTTTCTGGTATTTCCTTGCGGCTTGTCTGCATTGGTGCTGTGCTGCCCATGAGTCAAATGGATGGTGTGAGCGTAACAGAAAAAGTGTGAAGACGTAGGGTCTCCATACACTTAGGTTATGTCTAGACTGCTGCCAGCTCAACACTCTGGGGATTGAGTTAGTGGGTCTAATGAAGACCCACTAAATCGATGGTAGAGTGCTGTCCGGTCAACTCCAGTACTCCACCCGGAATGAAAAGAGTAAGGTACGTCGACGGGAGAGTGTCTCCTGTCAACCCAGTATGGTGTGGACACCGTAGTAAGTAAGCCTAAAGTACGTCGAATCCAGCTACTTCATTCACGTAGCTGGAGTTGCATAACTTAGATTGATTTACCATGAAAGTGTAGATATAGCCATAGACTGAGAATGTTCAGCAGATCCCTTAGGCCCGTGGTACTTGGGAATGAAATTCCCCCCTCTTTCTTACACACACTGTCAATCCAAGCCCTCTGTGAAAAAGCTTTGTTCATTCCTTCCCCTTCCTACACACTCTTTCCTGGTTTCTCTCCCCAGGAAGGGGTAATCCCCCTCTGGATGTGAGTGCTCTTATAGTTGTTTTAACAAGCTCTTCTTTGTGAGTCTTTGATTCTAAGAGTGTGCAGGAGGCCCACTTCTCACATAAGTGTTCATGTTCACATGTGGTATGTAAACCCATATAACTGGGTATTATGCTTCGCTCTAATGAAGGTCAAGCTCAGCAAACAGGTCAGGAAACTCAGTAACATTCTGCTGCCATTCATCATTTAAAAAACTTTCTGGTGTAAACCTCACATTTTCCGGATCAGGTGACATGCCAGACCCAGAAACTTTGGAATCCTAGGCATGCCTTAACCACGTTAACATTTTTCACTTTATATAATAGATCACTGAGCTCATTTCCATTAAGATCAGTCCCGCAGTCCTTACTCCGGTAAAAGATCCAATGAGCTTCACTACATCATAACATTTTTTGCTTACATTCATCTTATCTTAGAGGTTATAAAACTGTACATCATCCTCTGTGTTTTACGGTATGTTTCTATTTACCACCAAGCACATCTTTTTTTTTTTTTTTTTTTAATTAAAAAAAAATCCAGTTTCAGGTTAAACTTACTGACACATTTTTCATCAGCTTTTGCTTTTAGCACCAACCTGCTTTTAATTTTTACTTTCTTTTAAAAATGTTAAACCAAGATCAATGTAACCTCCTAGGATAACATTTTTAATGGCAAAAGAAAGTTCCCAAGCAGGGAAGGATAAGCAGCATTATTGAAATAAGTGAGTAGCCAACATTTCCTGTTCTAATTTAACATTTTCTGTAGCACCAGAAAAGAGCCTGTACAATGTATTAAAAGCAATACTTTACACCTAACTACACACACAAGAGCCTATCCTCCCCGTGAGGTGCACAGTGCTATGTACAATACTCCCATTAATGTTAATGGGAGTTACAAGCCTGCACTGAGCAGGGAAATTCTCCTCAAGTATCTCTGTTTACTGCCTGTCTGATCTATTCGCTCACAGTTTTAGACTTAATGGGTAAATTCCCAAAGCCCAGCGCAATGGCTGAACCTTCAAAAATGCATTGTGCACGCATTTCCCACCCATGCAATTTTTGAATATGCCACATGCTTGGGGCTTTGAATATATAGCCCACTATTACATACAGTAATTATACTGCTCATTTCAGCTGTGGAGCTCTAATATATACATTTATTTGAACTTACAGTTAGATGGATACTTATTTAAATTTTCTTATTTCTTTTTCTACAGACGGTGTTTAAAGCTGTGTCTATACTGCCCTGCAATTTGGACTAAAGTGCTCACCAAAATGCTGCACTGTAAATCCCCCATGTGAGTGCAAACTAAAATGTACCTAGTTTGCAATAAGATAGTCCTGTTTGAAGAAGACTACGTAAATGCAAAATAGGTACCTTTTAGTTCACCTCCACAGTGTCCACATGCAGGGGAGGGGTGCAGGATTTTGGTACGTTCTGTAATTCACAACTCCAACAGTCCATACTACAGGGCAGTGTAGACAAGCACTAAATTAACCTGCACCTGATCCTGGGCCAGATCATCCCCAGCGGATCTGCATGGAGAGTGGGCCTTCTGTGTGCAGATCTCCCTCTTATTGTATAGAACAGGGGGAATGCCACGTTGATGGCACTAACCCCCTTTGCTGCTGTCCCGAGCCAATGCTCCTTCACTGGAATTACATATGGCTCGATGTTTGGGGCTGCTACATTCCCCAACAGAGACCAGGGACTTGCATATGGAAATCTGACCAACTTGGAGTGATTGTCTCCATTTCTTCTATTTACCAGCTGTGGTGGACAGTGGAGCAACAGCTACTCTTGTAGCACGACTGCTTGTCTCATCGTGGAAGGGATTTTTTGTTTGTTCGTTCACCCAAATCAAAAGGATTGGGAAGAACCATAGTCTCAAAAATCTCATACTCCAAATCATCCCAGCAGAGGAGTACGGTTCAAAAAAAACTCCACAAAACTAACCATGTTGAGTTTTACTTCCTTCCTACTTGCCTCTCTTACTGACAATCCCATGCAAGGGAAAGTCTGGTCCTGTTAGGGACAAAGTACCTACCTGTACCCTGAAGAACATGTATTAATAAAGAATAATTATTGTCATGTGAAAAAAATAGCAGTTTTGAATGTATTTTCAAAGGCAAAGAGTTCTGATAAATGTGAAAATAGGAGTGTTCTTTTGTATAGCATGTTAGATATGAAATGTTGATTAATAATGTTAATCAAAAAAAACTTTTATACGTAAGCCCTTTTATTTTAAACAAATTCATTATTGGTTATACCTCAGATGATATTTAATCCATACTATTTATGTTTTTTTCAATTTAGAATGCAAATAATGAAATCACTAAACACTCAACCACCATTAAGTCTCTGAAAAATGAAGCCCAGGAAAAAGAAGAAAGGATGCGGGAACTACAGGAAAAGTATGTTCTCGTCCTCTATCTATTGTGTTTGGTGCCACCCAGTGGCAGATATGTGATTTTTCCAAGATTAATCATTTCAGATCCAGACTTTCTGAGAGAAACCTCCCTCTCTCTCTCTCTCTCTCCTTTTGATAAATCTTGCAAACTGTTCAAGCTTTTCAGAAAATCAGAATAGTACATGCTAAGATCACATTTTGTATAAACTGATGAGTGATTAGCTGGCTACAGTTTCTGCACTGTAATAAGAATATCTAAAGTCAGAATTCAGACTCTAGAGTGGACTTAGTTATCCTTGATGTAAATCTAAATGAATGCCTCAGCACTGCTAAAAGCAGTCTTTCAAATACAGTAATTCTTTGCCTGGGGGCTAGGAGACATGTCAAGGTTTAGATGCTTAAACTGGATTAAATATCCAGTCTTTTATTTGTAAAAAGTGCAAAAGGACAGTTGTGTTTGTTTATATTTGAATTGATTAAGATTTATTTTAACTTTGGAATTCGTGTATATTGATTTTGACATATACCACTGAGATTTTTCCCTCCTAGCTTCATAGTGTAAAAGCAGCTGTAGTGCTGTTCTTCAGTTATATTTAGGATATGAATATAACCTATTCGCACATTTATGAACTTCATGTCTGATCAAAAGTTTTTTTTTAAAAACCAATCCAACCATCCCCAATTTTTTATTTTAGAGAATCTGTATAATTTTCCTTATTGATACAATTTGCTCACTTCAAATAGAGATGATTATTTAAAAATACTTTAATAATGTATATTTTCTAGTGGTTAATGCCTTAAGAAAAAAAAATAAAGAAGCCTTCTACTGTTGTGTGTAGATTTAGATTAAAAATATTGGTACTGTTTATTATATTGTTTTTATATAATACATACAACATTTGCTTTGCCAAAAGTATTCCATGTAGTCACTCAAATAATACTAATGTGTCAATACAAACATGAAAATAGATTGAAGGAATATATTGTACTATAGTTTTCTTGCTGATTTCATATGGTATTGACATGATATCAGCAATGTTTTATATATCAACATACTGCTACCATTCATTTTGTTTTATATGGAAAAAACAGTCCAGCTATATGAACATATTCAGTAATTACTCAATATTTAGATTTAAAATATTAATTTGTACTCTAGCTGGAAAAGCATTGCATGAGGCATACATTTCTGCATCATAAAATTTCGAAGATGTCACATGAAGTGTGAGTTTGATTTTTCAAGAGGCTTCTGTTAAAATACTGCTAAATTATGTTATAAGATTTTGCAGTTTTGTGAAAGAAATGACAGTGTGGTTTTTCAGATGCTACACACTGATACAATTTCCCTTTATTACAGTGTATTATTGAGTTCCAGAAATGGAAATGTTTTTCCCTTTTTTAAAAGAATTCTACCAACATAATGATTGGAAAGTATCTATCACATAATAGTAACCATTTTTTTCTTAATTCATTAAAGTTGCTAAATGTTTTTTCTGAACAGCTGCTTCTCTTTTATAAATATGCACTAAAATATTATTGTTGTGCTTTCACGTTAATATAGTACAATACAGTACAAATCACTGTAAAACTGTAAACCACAATAAAGTGGAACCTTTGAATTAATAGGACTAGGACTGTTAGTTAAAAGATTAAATATACTATGTTGTGCTTCAGGAATAAAATAAATTGCAACTATTTACATCACCATTCTTGGAAACTAATCAAAAGCTATATGAAAAATACTTAATGTACATTAATTCATTTTAATTGTTTAAAGTATCCATTTTCTAACTATATTTCTTGATAGTGTGCATACTGTGATTTTTTTCCCCCTTATTTCAAGAGTTTCTCGAATGGAAAGGGACATAAATATGAAAAGACATTTGATAGAAGATTTAAGGTCTCGTCTGAAAGCATACCAGGAAACTGAAAAAACCTTTAATGAAACATTAGAAAGTTTTGAGAAAAAGGTACCTCTTGTTTGTTGTTAATATTTATACCAAAAATAAACTGCTTTTGATTTGCAGAAGTTATTCCAACCAATTATACAAATAGCACCACAGTTTTAAGCATACAATACATTTCGTTAACTTATTGCAGTTCTATCTATTTTGGGTTTATATGAATTTGGTACTTGATGGTTGCATTGATTAATTGTATAATTCACCATAATTCAATGTATATACATAAGAAATGTAACTAAATAATGAGAATATATAGAAAACTCAGTGTTGATATTTTCTGTGTGTAGCCTTGATGGAATGTCTGACATTTTACAACATTATAAAATGCATTGGAGATCAAACAAGGATAATTCTATACACAAAATATATTGACATATATTTTCCATCTACTTTAGTTAAATTCTTTAATATTTAAAAAAATATAAATTCCTGCAGTATTATCAATAATTCAAAATTCAGGTTTTATCATTTCATATGTTGTTTCTATATTAATTAAAACTTACAGGTCAGCATTCAAATGATTGTTTTTTCCTAAATAGCTAAAGGCATTTCATGGAAGTTGGTAGATCTTAGATGTGATAGGACATCTTTTTATAATATCCATACAGTGCATTATCCCTGACAAAGAGAGCAGACTAGTGGGTCTCTATGAGGTTATACAATGTATGACCCCAAAATAGAAATAAACAATTTGCCGAGCAAGACATACTTTTATTCTCTTCGAAAGCGAGTGCTGGCTGCACGGCTCATACAGTAGTCTGTGCTTGCAGTCATTAAGCATTGTCAGCTCCAGAGAGAGCTGCTCTCTTACCCCCAATGCCAGAGATAAGGTGTCATTAAGGAATCCTCAACCAGAGAGAGAGGGATAAAGTGAGGAAAGAGCAAGCTAAATACCTGGTTTTGTTTTTAGAGAAAATAGTTTAGAGTTCAGTGTAACGCTTTGCTCTTATGCGTTGCTCTTTGAGCATTTTCAGCATCCCATTTTTCAGCTTCAACAGAGTCAGAGCCCATATATTTCTATTGTTATTTGTAGAGGATGACATTGAAAAATATAACATTATCTTCAGTTGAAAATCAGAGAAATTCACCAATACTGTATATTATCTGTAGAACTGTGTGATTAATACAATCTGCCATCAGAGTAAAGTGATTTTCTAGAAATATTCTTTTATTTCAATTTAGCTTAAATCACCACTCACTACATATGACAAAGTTATAATGAGTTATCCAGAAGACTATGCATGCCATCACATTGTAGACAATTACCATTTTCTCAGCTAAGTTTTGATTTTATGCCTTTCCCCCCTATGATTAGAAAGATTTGAAACTAAGGCTTAGCTCATTGTATTAGTGAAACATGTCTAAAAGCTACAATCCAACTAGTAAACTTAAGAGCTTTTTTTATTCACATATCATACCTGTCTAGACTCTCACTCTTTATGCAACCATTTTACATAAAATAATCTATGGGTGTGTCAGTAACAGCTGCTTATTAAATGCCTAGGGTGAGTGCTGGAAATTCTACCAAGTTTTTAGCCTAAATACAAGGTTATACAATAAAAACAAAAATAAGTGTGCTTGTGATTTGGTTCGTGTTTTTAGGTTTTCTGTCTAAATAATCAAATTGCCTGTGGTTTTACTTCAGGTAAAGACATTGACTGAAGACTGTTCAAACAAGAAAACATCAATTGATTCACTAAAGCAAAGGCTTAATGTAGCTACAAAAGAGAAATCACAGTATGAACAGATGTATCGCAAGGCAAAAGATGAGTTGGGGAAAAAGGTATATTATTATAGTGTTGCTGGTTAATGTAGAAAAATGTATTGCCCCTTTTTCCTTGACTTTTTCATGCACAGTATTTTAAAAAAATGAAAAGTTGCAAGGTCAGCAACTTAATTTTTAAAAATACTTATAGAAGAATATAAAACAGAACAATAGTAACATCTCTCTATATAAGGTTTTATTTAGTTTGGCTTGAAGCTATATTATCTTATTATTACTGAAAATTCAGTCCCTATAACATATGGATATAATGTATATAGAGTCTGTGAAATTGAATTTTATGTATTATAAATGGAATGTCCCATAATGTTAACTAATGATGTGTATTTTTTAGACTAAAATTACATCACAACTATCTCCCAATACCAGTTCTTTTTTCATGTTTCTGTACTTCAGGATCTCAAGCTTACCAATCTAGAAGGTAAAATGATTGAAGCTGAATGTGCCATGACTGAACTTGAGACTACTGCATCGCAGCAACTCCATGGCTTGGCAAAGCAAAGTGGGCAGGCACTGGAAGTAGTGCAGAAGAAAATGCTGCTGGCCAATGACAAAGTGGAAGAATTCATAACATTTGTGAAGGTTGGAATTTTGTTTCTCTTTTGATCATTTGACCAGACACCACCACAAGCACAAGCTATGCAAGTGGTCTTTTGGGCACCATACTTCGGCGTGTCAGCAGGTCCAGAGTGGGAGGAGATAAACGACAGCCAAGTCATCAGCTCTCAGTATAAGCTCCCACTAGTTGTAAGGCCAATCTTTGTCTATGACTGCCTGTGCTGTCTATCCAAGAGAAAAAATGCCCTGGTGGTTCTATTTCAAATGGGTCTAGAATTGGGCTGTCAATTAATCACAGTTAATGCATGCAATTAGTGCAAAAAAAATTCACTATATTAAAAAAAATAGTCACAATTGATTGCAGTTTTAATTGCACTGTTAAACAATAACAGAATACAGGTTTAAATTTATTATTTTATTTTTGGGTATATTTACACATTTTCAAATATATTGATTTCAAGTACAACATAGAATACAAAGTGTACAGTGCTCACTTTATATTATTATTTTGATTACAAATATTTGCACTGTAAAAAGATAAACAAAAGAAATAGTATTTTTGAATTCACCTTATAAAAGTCTACTTCTTGTTCAGCAGTCCTACTTCTTGTTCAGCAGTCCTACTTCTTGTTCAACAAATCCCTAAAACAAAAAAGCTTGTTTACATTTGCAGGAGATAATGCTGCCCGCTTCTTGTTTACAGTGTCACTTGAAAGTGAGAACTGGCATCTGCATGGCACTGTTGTAGCCGTCATTTTTGCAAGGCATGGCAGTGTTGTAGTTGGCATTGCAAGTTGACGTTGCAACGTGCCAGATATGCTAAACAGTCTCATGCCCCTTCATGCGTTGACTTATAGGCTCTAAAGCAGGGGTAGGCAACCGATGGCACAGGTGCCGAAGTCCGCACACGAGCTGATTTTCAGTGGCACTCATACTGCCCGGGTCCTGGCCCCAGTCCGGGGTGCTCTGCATTTTAATTTAATTTTAAATGAATCTTCTTAAGCATTTTAAAAGCCTTATTTACTTTACATACAACAATAGTTTAGTTATATATTATAGACTTAGAGAAAGAGACCTTCTAAAAATGTTAAAATGTATTACTGGCATGCAAAACCTTAAATTAAAGTGAATAAATGAAGACTCGGCACACCGCTTCTGAAAGGTTGCCGACCCCTGCTCTAAAGTTTTACATTGTTTTGTTTTTGAGTGCAGTTATGTAAAAAAAATAAAAAATTCTATATTTGTAAGTTGCACTTTCATGATAAAGAGATTTCACTACAGTACTTGTATGAAGTGAATTGAAAAATACCATTTTTTTATAGTACAAATATTTGTAATAAAAAATAATATAAAGTGAGCACTGTACACTTTGTATTCTGTGTTGTAATTGAAATCAATACATTTGAAAATGTAGAAGAAGATCCAAGAATATTTATAATACATTTAAATTGGTATTATATTATGGTTTAACAGTGCAATTAAAACTGACATTAATCACACCTATATTTTTAATCTCACAATTAATTGTGATTATTTTTGTAATCATTTGACAGACCTAGTCTAGAATAGTGAATTTACATCTTTCATGCATTAAAGAAAGTAGTTCACAATCTTTAGCTAGAATAAAGCACTAAGCTTGCTGCTTATGTGCACACATTTTTATGAAGATTTTTGTAAATGTGAAATGAGATATCTAGAACAAATTGATAAATTATACAATACTAGGTCACCAGGACCAAATGGCATTCACCCAAGAGTTCTGGCTAAAATAAGGAACATCTGCATTAGGTCTAACCTATCCATTTCTAGTTTCTCTCTACGTGTATCCCAGGATACTGGAGTCTGTTTTCACTTATGATGTAATTCTAGAGTAACTTCATTGAAGGCAATGGAATTTCACTGGTGTAAAACTAACGGGAGAGAAGAATCAAGCTTAAGAGCTTGTTCCATGTTCCCCTTTTCTCTATAGAACAGTAGTGGGTGGCCTGACAGGGTAATCCACTGGGGGGCTGCAAGACAATTTGTTTACATTGACTGTTTGCAGGCACGGCTGCCCACAGCTCCCAGTGGCCATGGTTCACCGTTCATGGCCAATGAGAGCTGCGGGAAGTGGCACAGGCCTCAGGGAGATGCTGGTTGCCACTTCCTGCAACTCCCATTGGCCAGGAACGGTGAACCATGGCCATGGGAACTGCGGGCAGCCATGCCCATGGATGGTCAATGTTAACAAACTGTCTCATGGCCCGTCAGCGGATTACCCTGATGGGCCACGTGCAGCCCACAGGCCGCAGGTTGCCCACCACTGCTATAGAATCTCTTACATGACTCCAGTTACTTTTTTTTTAAGTTTGCACTGTCTCTTCTATTCTCTTCAGATGACTGTCAATTTTCCATTCTCTTCATTTTTTTACTTTGGTGTTTGGCCCTCCCTCTTGTCTCAATACTTAACTCTTGTCACGGGATACTTGTCTCCATATGAATTACTCATCCAGTTGCAGTTATCTCTTGTTTCTTCAATTTAACCTCTTTGTTTGATGTCTTATTCTGGGTCATCACTTTAGCATACTAATTTGGTCACTCATTAAACCTAACTTATTTTTATTAGTGCAAACACCACACTCTGTCTCTGGCATTAATCTCTTGTGTTTATTCCTTTTTCTCATCACCATCTTTCTCTTTCTCTCCTTTATTATTATTTATTTTCTCTTCCTGAGCCACAACACTCCATCCATCATATGATCCTTTCAGGACCTCCAGTCCATCTGCCTATTCCCAATCTTTACATTTCAGCCACCTTATTCTTCTCCTTCTAATTTCCCCCTTTCTTCTGTTTGCTTCTTCTCTCCACCCTCAGCTCTCCCCACCTGCTCCTCCCCACACATTTCTTTGCTTTTGCTTCTTTCTCCCTCCAACCTATGTCCTTTGTCTTCTCTTACTTGTGTTTACTCCTCCTCTTACCCTGCAAGGTGCCTCTAGTAAAAGGGACCAGGCTGAATTTCTACAATATAATACAAATTCATTCTTTCCCATTCAAGTCTATTTTCAAACATTCTAAACAACCCTACTTCTTTGGCAAAATTCTGTGTGTTTACCCCTCCCTTTGTCCCCCATGTCTCTTCTATATCTTACTTTCTCTCTATAAACTCTTATTGCAAGGGCTTTGTTTCAGTTCTCATCCTTCTCAATCTGCCACTTTAACACAGCCAATCACCCTCTTCTCTGCTTATTTCTCCTACCTTTACACCTGTTCCTTGATAAATCCCTATGTGCTCTATAATCGTGTCTCCCTGGTTTCTCTTTTCAGTTCTCGTTCTTTCTGTCTACTCCCTCCTTAGTTCTCTTTGTGAGCTTATCTTCTCTCTTAGTTTCATCTAAATCTTTTGTGCATGATATTAACACGTCTTTCCCTCTGCCCCAACTGTCTCACCAAGTCCCATTGCTTCTTCCTGCAACACATCTCTAAAACTCATCTGCTTCATCCCCACTGCTAAAATACTTGCCCTGAAGCAGTCTCCTACATAGCCTCCATGCCTCTCATCTCACCTCCATTCAATATATGCAAAATGTTGCCACAAATTAATACTCTTCATGCACTTTGACCTCACTGCCTTCTTGAACTACCTATACTTGCTTCCTCTCATATTTGGCAACTTAAAGCTTCTTGTCTTTGCTTTCAATTTGCTCCACATCTCTATACCTGCCTACATCTATTCTCTTCTTTTTCATTTTCTCTCAAGCCCATCTCTGACAATCCCATTTATATTCCTTTTCCACTTCCATCTTCATGTTTTTTGCCAGGCTGCACTTTATGCTCTCTCCTTGTATGCAAATCAGCCATCTTTTCTTCTTTCATCTCCACTCATGTGAGTCATTCTTATGTGAAGCCTTTAATTGTGTTTTAGCCAATAGGAAAATGTTTGCATTTTTCATAATGTACCTCAGAAGCAAGCTACAGCAGATTACCCAAACAGAGCACACACAGGCTTGGACCTCACTACAGTATATTCACGATGAAAAGGTTTAACACTCCCTAGCATTTGCTACTGAATTACCAGGCAGGAATCTAATTAAAGGAATGGGTGGCATATTATGCACTCGTAACACCTGTTGCCTATTATTTAGATGATATAAATGACAGCACTTAAAGTTTGGACTTTCAATATATATATCATTTTATAGATATTTCCTTTTCTATATTTGGTTTAGATTGTAAGTTTTTGGATCAGGGACTGTATCAAAGACTGATAACAAAGAAGTTAGGGGTGATACGTGCATAATATACCACCCGTTGCTTTAATTAGGCCCCTGCCTGGTAATTCAGTAATAAATGTTATGGAATGTTAGAAAAATTTCTTCATGAATATATTGTGGTGAGATCCAAGTCTGTGTGCTCTGTATGTTACTCATTTGCTATAGTTTTCTTCAGAGGGACAATATGAAAAATTCAAACATTTTCCTATTGACTAAAACATAGTGAAAGGCCTCACATAAGAATGACTCGCATGAGTGGATATGAAAATTGAGAAAAGGGTCTGAGATTGTAGGAATTGGGAATTAGTGACAAAGTGGCTGGTTGTATTGGGGAGATTCCTGATATTTGGAAAATGTTCTGGGCCTATTTGGTGATCCGGATCTCTGCCTGGCAAAAAAGCAACACACACTCACTCTCCAGTCCATGGACCCTCCCACTCCGGGAACCAGTTTCCTGGAGAAGGAGGAAGTAAGATAAATCCTTGTCAGCGACACTCAAAATTCTCCAGGAGCAATGGGGGAGAAGAGAAAACTCTACACATTCTCAGTGGTACCTTCCTTCTGGTGATGTTTCTTTGCCTGTCCATACCCGAGGCGTAGGTGACCTGGATAGTGATCCTCTTTCACTTCCTTCATTGCTGGGTCTAGGATATGAAAAGAACACAGGCCAATAGTGGTTGCCTAGATATGATACAGGATGGGCATGATGATATATGGCCAATATTTATCTCACTGAACAGAGCTACTCTTCATAGCATTCATCAGATTTACAGTTTGATTTCTTCATCCTTGGTAGAAGTGGACAGTTGAACTTTCCCACCAGCAAGAGGACTTGCACGTTCATCAGCCATGTCTGCATCAGAAGATACTAAATGCAGTGGGAAGAGCGTGGAATGCAGAGGCTAAAAAATGCTTAGTATTTTAAGTTAGGAATGGACTAGTCTCCATTAAATAAGAGAACTAGAGATTACTGCACAGACAAAATCCATGTAATTTAAAAAAATCTGCTACTGTTAGTTTGTCCAAAGATCACTTTATTAGGTTACAGGGACAGCTTAGAAATGAGAATGGTTATTGTACCATTTATGTAAATGAACACTATCAGTTTTGCTTTGAAAGTGAACACCTTGGACATGGCTGTAAGTTGATAGGAAATGTGTTCCCAATTGGGAACATTTAAAAGCCAGAAGAAAACCATCTGGTCCATTAAGCAGGCTCTTAATTGTCATCACTTTATCTAGAAAAAATATCCAGTGTGATTCTTTTGTATTGTGCTGTAGCAGGTGATGGAGTCTGACAAGCTGTGTTCTACCTGAATCAACCAAATACATGGTTAAAGGAAAGCAACTCAGTTTGATGAAAATCAGTATTTTCATTTGCAAAACACAGCCCTCATGGAGTTTTATAAATGGCAAATAATGCAGCAAATGCCCTGCAAGTGAGGATGTTCTACATGCAAAACACAACTTGTCTCTCTCTATTAAAAAAAAAAAAAGAAGAAGAAGAGAGAGAGAAAAAACTTACCATTTTAAAAATCAAATACAGATCATTTTTTCTACTAGGAGTGCTGGTTTCGGGGAAAAAAGAGAACCACAGCTTTTATTAGGAAACAGCAACCGTTGATGGTTCTGAGAAGAAATTGGTGATAAATTAAGTTGATCTCCATCAGGATTACTCTGCAGCTGGGATTTAGGCAAATTGAATCAGAGGCCTGAATAGTGTCAGTGAATATCTATTAGACTGTAAACAGAATAATAGGCTCTGTGGATTTTAATGAATGAAGTGAATGGCTGAACTCCTACTGTTTAGGGATGGCATATGATTAGTGATGCATACAGTACAACAGTATAATGTAAATGTCTTAATGGATAGAATCTTGATTAATAAAATTGAAGGATAAATAGGGAGCTTTTCCTTACTCAACATTCTATATTATATTTAAGCTGTAGAAAAAATGATTTCACTTGGGTTTTATCTCTGTAACAGATAAAGATGATATGGATGTAGATAAAATATCTAGAATATTATTTAACATTTTTTGTCTTCAGCCAGCATCACAATTTGGAAGAATTAGATTAAATGATCGATTCTATGTAACGAAATTGCAGGGTATAACATATTTCAGCAGCTGCATGTGTAATCCTCCTGAGTAAATGTCTGTACGTCTGAGTCACATAACTAATGTTGAACCTTATCTCGTAGTGTTACAGAGTTACAGTAATGCAACAATGTTATCCAAGCTTATAGAGCTGCTATAGTGAATATCTAAAGGAGTCTCCTTCCCTTGAGTCCTGTGTAGTGGCCTTTGAACAGAAATCACAAAAGGACTTCTATATATTCTTTTGGAACAAACCCATAAGAGAGTTTGACCAAACTGCAAATGAATCTCAAAAGCCAGTGGTGATCGTGTTACTGCTGCAGTGGTGGACCAATGGCTGTAGCTGGAGTAACTGTTCATCCTGCAGCAGGTGAACAGGTCAGAATTTGCAAACTATGGTGATTGTGTGGCAGCGCCTATTCTGTCAGTGGTGTTCCTGTGAGAGAGATTCAGTGTTTGCAGGGGCATAATTAGTAGCTGTTTTTCTGGACACTGTTAGGGTTTGGCCTAAGAAAATATCAAAGCTGGGGAGAATGATTGTGTGTGATGAGGGCTGAAGATTGTACCTAAAATTCTTAATTTGGAGGTATATCGTTGCGTCATCTGTAAGTGGCGAAGGGTCCTTGTAGTGGCCCCTTTATGGACTGCTTTGCGCAATTATTTCAGGTGATTGGAACAGTTTAGTGGTAATGCTCAAAAGATGCTCTTCAGCTTTTATATATGCTGTGTCTTGGGAAATTTTTCTTTTGAGTTTAGGCTGGGCTATCTCTTATAAGCTGATGGTACCCAGATGTCTATAGAGTTCTTCCTGGATTCTGAAAGGGACAGAATTTGCTTGAGCACTATTTTAACAACATTTTTGTTTTGTTAATGCATAAATGAAGATAAATCCTACCTGTCCACAAGTCATTCTGCTAACTGAGCTAGGAAAGAGATATGAGAAGAGTAGTATTTCTATAGTCTTCACAGTTCTTAGTTGGGGGATTGCTTCAGAGGGCCACTACAATTCATATTTGGGCTCTGTCCTTCACCACTGGTAAAATTAAGTGATCACATGCTAGTTATGATGAAGACAGGTTTTTACCATCTCATGAATATCACCAGACTTTGACCCCCTCTCTGGTATGTAAATCATGATGCCTGCCTTTGACACCAGTCAGATGATTGTAATAGGTTCCATATTAGTCTATTAAAACAATCAACCCTAAACCCTCATCTCTTGTCAGTGTCTACTACTGTGAGTGGTTTATTGGGGTGTCAGAGGGGATTCTGCTTATTGTCCTTGTCACTCAGTGCATTGGGTGTGTATTGGTGATTTTGTAGTTTTGTTTTTACTATTTAAAGACAGTTTTACTCTGGAAAATGACTACAAACTTTACATTTAAAAATGGCACTGTGGGATTCCATGTTTACTGAATGTTATTGATTCCAGATCAGATATGCATAATATACAAGTAAAGGGGTTTGTTTTTTAACCTTGAATTGCCAACTCTGCTAACTCTACCTGGGATTGGATAGTCAAATTAAATTTTTCCTCCTCAAGCATAATCTCCAATAATAAACGTGCTGACACCAAGTTATGCTCTCAGTGACATATGTACAGGGCTGTCTGGGGGAGGGGGCAATTTGCCCCAAGCCCCGGGCCCCACAGGGGCCCCCACGAGAATATAGTATTCTATAGTATTGCAACTTTTTTTTTTTTATGGAAGGAGCCCCCGAAATTGCTTTGCCTCAGGCATCCTGAATCCTCTGGGCAACACTGCATATCTATAGCTTATTGCTGTCATGCAATTGATTTGTTTCGTAATGACATAACTCTGATGTAAAAAAAAGAATAGAATCCAACTCACTCTCCCACCTGAGTTTGCTCTATAGTGCCTAACAGATTAAAAAAAAGTAATAAAAGCTCTTACTGTAATCACTAAAGTCAGCAGGTATGACTCTGAATGTGTACAGGGAGCAGATCTTTGGAGTAAGAACGTTATTTTACCTGGTCATTCTTTTTAGACTAGCACTGTACTTTAAGACATTTAATAGGCTGGCTACCAAATATCTTTCTGAGATTCTTACACGATTTTTATCAGCTCATTCACTTAGGTCTGAGAGTTATGGGGCTTTGGGAGCCAAAGTCTCAATAAGACAGAAGACGTGCTGTTTAGATCTATCATTCCATACCCCCCGATTTGTGGAATGCTCCCCCTCCTGATGTGAGCAGCGGCATAATTGGCCTCTTTTAAGTTAGGCTTGAATTTAGTTTGCTTTAGGTGCCTATTGGCCCTCATACAGAGAGTTTGTTTTCTATTTTTTATGTTTTGTGGATGTCTGTGCAGAGAGGCAGCATGGGCTAGTGGATAGGGCACTAGTCTGGGGGTCAAGAAACCTAGGTTCTGTTTATGTCTAGGTTGCTGACTTGCTGTATGATGTTGCTTCACCTCTGTGTTCCTCTATTTAGAATGTAAGCTCTTTAAGGCAGGGGCTGAATCTTATTATGTGTGTGGGCCCCTGATCTCAGTAGGGGGCTTTGAGCACTACTGTTTAAAAATAGATAATCATAGTAGTATTTTTGTGCAAGCTTTAAATGAACATCATTATTCTAATACAGTTTACAACTGTCTAAATTACAGGTAAACCTGGGGTAAATGAAGTCAGAATCAGCTCTAAAATCTATTACTGTGTTACAGTAAAGCACAATTTACAATATATAGGACTTGAAGATTGTAGGTCAGTGGTTTGAGCATTGGCCTGCTAAACCCAGGGTTGTGAGCTCAATCCTTGAGGGGGCCATTTAGGGATCTGGGGCAAAAGTCTGTCTGGGGATTGGTCCTGCTTTGAGCAGGGGGTTGGACTAGATCATCTCCTGAGGTCCCTTCCAACCCTGATATTCTATTATCATAATTACAGCTCATTTCACATAAACAGCATTTTGAGGTCATTAATATATTTTACCACGAATATTCTGTCCGATCACACTGACTATATGCATTTCAATTCAGATATTGTTCTCTAGTGCAGAGTAAGCTAATGTTTGTTTCTTCTTGCTGGGTCACAAAATATGGTGGTTGTTCTGTAGGTTTGGTGGCAGGATGACAAAGAACTATGGAGTCTTTACTGATATTACTTAAGAAAAACATGAGCCTGAAAATGATCTGACCCATAGTCTAAATTCCTTGACCTTCTACTCCCTACTGTATATCAAGCACTAAAATGATTGTAAAGATTAAATAGCATCTGTTACCAAATACCCCTCTTGTCAAGAGGTGTCTGACCTCCTCTATTCTAGGGATGAAGTGTCCATTTGATACAACTGCAGTGGGAAGGAGCTGTGCCCACACATCTACTCTGAGTTATATTACAAGAGATACCCTGAATATATTGAACTTTTAACCTCAAGACACATGTGGTAAGGATAAAAAAGGAAATAGAAAAAACAAAGTAATTATCAGCATTGGCTAAGAAATCTGGCTGCTGTTATAACAGAACATTAGCAGCAAAGCGAAGGATCAGATAGGAGAAAAAGACAATTGAAGAAACTCCTGTATGCAATTCTTTACATAGATTCAGGTTAGACTGTAACTAGCCATTCCTACCTGATTATTTAAATCTGGTTGTCTTAAAATTTGAAGTTGGTTACAATAAATCATTTAATTTGTATTGAACTAGTTAATCATTGAACAATTTTAAGGAAACTTGGCACAGTGTATTTAGTGTCCTTCAACTGCTAATCTTGAAATTATTCAAAAATATTTTAAACTGCTTATTTCCTGTAATTTTCCTCACCTGTGACTGCTTAAGAGAAGTCACTTAGAGGGAAATATAGTTAAAATGATGTACTCAAGGAATTAATTATGGCTTTATAACTCTTACTTCAACTACTTAGATCTTTTTACCTTTGTATTATGGAGGAATGATATGTAGGCAATAGGATGACCAGATGTCCCGATTTTATAGGGACAGTCTCAATTTTTGGGTCTCTTTCTTATATAGGATCCTATTATCCCCCACCCCCGTCCCAGTTTTTCACATTTGCTGTCTGGTCACCCTAGTAGGCAAACAAGGTTGGATGGAAAGTGAAAAACTATCAACAAAAAAGGCCTGATTCTCCTCTCGATTGCCCCAGCGTGAATCAGGAATAAGTCCACTAAAGTCAGCACAGTTACAGTACTGTAAAACTGATTTGAGATCAGAATTGGCCACAAAATTCCACACACTGACATTTCTATTTTCTGTCACTACCGTCACTATTTTTCTTCTTTTTTTCTGTTATAATATTAACTGACTTTTCAGGCTACATTTTTAAAAGGCAAAAAGTTGAGATCTGTGCTCCAAAACACTGTACATGAATACGCCTGCATTTCTTTTGTGAAAGAATGTATAACAGGTTGTTGTCAGCCTGTTTATGTGAACAAGGAAGAAGGCTTGATAGTATAGAGAGATGCATGTGTACTTAGTATTTAAATAGTATTTAAAACTATTTTTGGCAAGTATTTTTGGAGAGGCAGTTTAGTCTATGGATAGGTGCCACTGGCTCTGCCACTGTCTTGGTGTGTACCTCTGCTATTTGTCCCACCCTCTGTCTGTCTTGTCTGTTTAGAGTAGGTTATAAGCTCTTTGGAGCAAGGACTATCTCTGTGTGTTTTTACGGTACCTAATCTAAGCTGGGGCCTGTAGGTGCTACTATAATGCAAATAATAATACATAATAATAATAGTAATAAGTTGCATTCGTTTTCCAAGTTTAACATTCTGTTCTGCAACATTCAGATCATTTTCCTCAGTGAAAACTTCCCTCATGCTGCTATTTTCACAGGAGCCAATGATCTTCCTGGTTCATTTAAGGTTTTCTATTCCATTTCTGGTATGTGTGATGGGAACAAAGCTTTGAATGACTGTCTACAAATAAGTGCTCATGGGTTATAAATGTAAATTGTTTATATCTAGAGGAATTTGCACTGAAATGAGATAACCATCAATATGTATTTTAGTATTGTTTAAAGCTATTAGTAATGCCCTTCAATTTCCTTAGATTTTTAACTCTGTAGTAACTGTATATACATACAGTTGAATGTTTTCTATCTATATGTCAATCATTTTACATTGTTCAGATTGCAAAGAAAGAAGGGAGAGAAACTTCACTGTATTTTATTGACAACTGTATACTGTAATATCCATAAAAAGTGATGTGTCCAAGTTGTTACTATTCTGTTGAAATTTCATGGGTAAAACATTTGCAGTACAGTGTTTCGGTTGTACATATGGGTCAAATCTGCTAGGCTTTCAAGTATTGCCTTTGCATGTGTAAATGGGTTGTGTGCTGTAAGGTTATACAGGTGAAATTCTGCACAGTCTTCTGGACTGTGCATGCTAGTTGAACTTTGGCTGATCATCCTGTTTATACAAAGCCTAAATGGAAGAAAACCCTTCCACCTCCACAGTTGGGATTTGTGGAATAGGTTTGGAAAGTGAGGAGCACACATAAATGAGACTGCATGGCTCCAGGAGGAGGAAGAGGAGGATAGACGTGTCTCAGGCCTAGTATTTTCTCCCCAAAAGAAAGTGAGCTGGAAGGGACATGGGAGTGGTTTTATACCTTGTCATTGAAATGGGATATCTGCCCCCAATAGATGGCCTAAAATAGAGGGGAAGAATTGGGAGGTAAGGGGGGACTTCCCCAGATTGCCATTTGAGGAGAAACCTTTGCCTTAGAAGGCTCCACATTTCTCCTTGGCTCCACTCTATAAAAAAATCTGTCAGGCAGAAGGACATCTTCCTGTGCTGCTCATACTCCTTTAAACCATCCCCATTAGGCGCCCGTGTAAGGCCATCATTGGCATCACTTCCATTTCTGAGCAAGTACCACAAAGGACTAGGGAGTAGCCTTCACAGTTATGCTTAATCAGGAAACTCTCATACTCTCTGTGGCTCAGCAGCTGCACGGACAAATTCTCACTGAATAAAAACCTGTTGTGTATTAGTGTGAAATATGTATTTATCATCAAAATAAGGAAAGAAGTGAAACCTCAGGAGTGGCAAGGCATCATATTAACAGTGGTGAGGCAAATCTCCTAGTCCTTATTTAGGACTCCTATTAAAATCCTTAAACTCCTGTCTCTGTGGATATGGGGAAAGTGATGGATGAGATATATCTTAACTTTAGCAAAGCTTGTGATACGGTTTCCCACAGTATTCTTGCCAGCAAGTTAAAAAAGTACGGATTGGATGAATGCACTATAAGATTAATAGAAAGCTGGCTAGATTGTCGGGCTCAATAGGTAGTGATCAACGGCTCGATGTCTAATTGGCAGGTGGTATCAAGCAGGGACCATGGAGTTGGTCCTGGGTCCAGTTTTTTTCAACATCTTTATTAATTATTTAGATGATGGGATTCATTGCACGCTCAACAAGTTTGCAGATGACACTAAGCTGGGGGGAGAGGTAGATACTCTGGAGGATAGGGATAGGGTCCACAGCGGCCGAGACAAATTGGAGGATTGGGCCAGAAGAAATCTGATGAGGTTCAACAAGGACAAGTGCAGAGTCCTGCACTTAGGATGGAAGAATCCCATACACTGCTACAGACTAGGGACTGAATGGCTAGGCAGCAGTTCTGCAGGAAAGGACCTGGGGATTACAGTGGACAAGAAGCTGGATATAAGTCAGCAGTGTGCCCTCATTGCCAAGAAGGCCAATGGCATATTAGGCTGTATTAGTAGGAGCATTGCTAGCATATCAAGGGAAGTGATTATTCCACTCTATTTGACACTGGTGAGGCCACACCTGGCGTATTGCATCCAGTTTTGGTCCCTCCACTACAGAAATATTTGGACAAATTGGAGAGAGTCCAGCGAAGGGCAACGAGAATGATTAGGGCGCTGGGGCACATGACTTACGAGGAGAGGCTGAGGGAACTGGGGTTATTTAGTCTGCAGAAGAGAAGAATGAGGGGGCATTTGATAGCAGCCTTCAACTACATGAAGGGGGGTTCCAAAGAGGATGGAGCTAGGCTGTTCTCAGTGGTGGCAGATGACAGAACAAGAAGCAATGATCTCAAGTTGCAGTGGGGGAGATCTAGGTTGGATATTAGGAAACACTATTTCACTAGGAGGGTGGTGAAGCACTGGAATGGGTTACCTACAGAGGTGGTGGAATCTCCATCCTTAGAGGTTTTTAAGGCTTTGAGCAGGGGATTGGACAGATGACCTCCTGAGGTTTCTTCCAACCCTAATATTCTGTGATTCTATGATTCTATTCTGTTGATACTAATGGGAATACATTTTTGATTGAATAAATAGAATAGGATTTATACTGCCTAGTAACCAGTAGGTACAGAGCACTCTATAAACAGATAATAAACAAAATCTCGACCTGACTTAGCTCACAAACAGCAGAGGGAACAATACAATAGAAAAAAGGTGAGGATCATCATTGGATGACTTTGCCTAGCCACCACCAGAGGAGAGGCTGTTCCAAGAGTAAAAGGGGTGGTTTGAAAAGAAAGTGAACATCCAGGAGTGGGAGGAGACATAGAAATTGCCATACCAGATCACAGCTGTGGTCCACAATGGCAAACTCAGGTGATTCAGAAAGCCTGTGCTGGGCCTTTATGGAGTAACCTGCCCACAGAGAGTTGTTTCCCAATCCCTGGTTGACTTATATGTACTCTACATTACAGTTCTTTCCCAGGGCTCCTCTGTCGTGGCGCACCTATGTGTTGCCCCTCATGCAAGGCTGTAACCAGCATGCATTTTAGAGTCTGTATAAAGTATAAAGCTTGTATAAAGTATTTATTTGTACAGGCCTTACATCAATTGAATGTACTGTATAATATCTGAACCACCTCAAAAATATTAATGTATTTCGCCTCACAAATTTCATTTGAGCAAATGTTAGGGAATCACTATCTCCATTTCACAGAAAGAGAAATTGTGGCACAGAGAAGTTGCCTCATGACATTCATTGTAGATAGGAAAGGTCTAGTTCCATTTTACAGAAGGAGAAAACTGGGGCACAGAGAAGTTCTTAAGGCCCACATTTTCAGAAGTGGTCTTAAATATGCACGCCCCAGTTTCTGGGTGCCCAGCTTTACAAAGCTAGGGTCTGACTTTCCATTGAAGTAAACTGGAGCTGAGTGTGCACAACACTCTTAGAAATTAGGTCCTAGATGTCTAAAGTTAGGCATGTAGATTCAAGAATTCAGCTTTGAAAATGTACCCCTTAGTGATTTGCCCAAGGTCACCCAGGATGACTGTGGCAGAGCTGGGAATAGAACTCTGAAGTCTTCTGTCCCAATCTTGTGCCTTCACCATAGAACCATAGTGATCCATATAATAAACAAATCCTATACAAATACACAAAAACCTTTGTAATGTCATTAAGGTTTAAATGTTAGTCACCAGAAATAAGGTAATGCAAAGTCTGAGTTACCGTTGAAATATTAACAGGGCCATGTTGCACATCTTGAATGTTTTTATAGTATATATCTTTGTCATAACCTTAGTCCCAGATTTGGACCTTAGCGTCCAAAATATGGGGGTTAGCATGAAAACCTCCAAGCTTAGTTACCAGCTTGGACCTGGTACCTGTTGCCACCACCCAAAAAATTAGAGTGTTTTGGGGCACTCTGGTCCCCCTGAAAAACCTTCCCTGGGACCCCAAGACCCAAATCCCTTGAGTCTCACAACAAAGGGAAATAATCCTTTTTCCCTTCCCCCCTCCAGGTGCTCCTGGAGAGATACACAGACACAAGCTCTGTGAAACTACACAGAGTGACTCCCCCTCTCTGTTCCCAATCCTGGAAACAAATAGTACTTTCCTATTCCCCCAGAGGGAATGCAAAATCAGGCTAGCAAATCCAACACACAGATCTCCCCGATTTCTTCCTCCCACCAATTCCCTGGTGAGTACAGACTCAATTTCCCTGAAGTAAAGAAAAACTCCAACAGGTCTTAAAAGAAAGCTTTATATAAAAAGAAAGAAAAATATATACAAATGGTCTCTCTGTATTAAGATGATACAATACAGGGTCAATTGCTTAAAAGAATATTGAATAAACAGCCTTATTCAAAAAGAATACAAATCAAAGCACTCCAGCACTTATATTCATGCAAATACCAAAGAAAAGAAACCATATAACTTACTATCTGATCTCTTTGTCCTTACACTTAGAAACAGAAGACTAGAAAGTAGAAACTGCTTCTCCAAAGCTCAGAGAAAGCAGGCAGACAGACACAGACTCAGACACAAACTTCCCTCCACCCAGAGTTGAAAAAATCCGGTTTCCTGATTGGTCCTCTGGTCAGGTGCTTCAGATGAAAGAGACATTAACCCTTAGCTATCTGTTTATGACAATCTTTTATGACAAAAAGAATAAACTATTAAAATAGATATTTAAATAGTGGACTAGAAAACATTGCATGATTTGCAACATAGTTAAGATAACACTGCTTTTGGAATCTTAACTTTTGCATTTCATGACTCTGGTGATTTTTCTGGCTGTGTTGTTTTAGAAAGCAGAGGCTTATTTATGCACTCATTTCTTGCATAGTTACTTCCCTACGTTTGTGCACATGGTTACCTTGACTATGCATATAAATCAAGGACTCCACATGCAAGTGATTCTCTAAACAGCTCTGGGGTCATTTGTGTAAGTAATCATGGTAATTACATCCATAGTTGTAGGCACTGAGGCCATCATCAGGTACCGTTGCAATGGTCCAAGATCAACTCATGTCAATTGTAATGTTGAGTGTTTAGCAGATTGAAACCCCCCAGCCCTTTGCATGGGGAAAATCCATAGTATCTACTCCCCTACATGGGAATAATCTTTTCTGAATAGGGGGAGATGGGAAGTTTTATTATTATCCAATCAGTGTTTGTCAGCCTCGGTCATGGATTTACTTCTCAGTGTGGACACTTTACCATACATGCCAGTTTTCAAAGTTACACCATTTCCAAATAATCTCTGTGTAAATATGTGTTGCCATTTTTAAAAATAGGAAATGTAATATTTTCATCCTTGTAGACCTCAAAAATAGCAAAAGATACATTGCTCAAACTTAAAAAAAAAAAAGTCATCTTCTGTAGAGACTAAGAATGGAAAATTTCACCCCAAAAATGAATGTTTCAGAAAGTTAGGAAAATATGGAAACAAGGTTTATAATGGAAATTAGTTTGTAATGATAACTGCAGGGGATGTTGTTGTAATACATAGTTATAAGATTTATATAACTACATGCAGCTTATAGCTAATGTGACAATTCCTACTGCTTAAAAAGGATTGGAGATTTAAACTATTGCATTATATATAGCTGGCCCAGTAGCAATTGCACTGATGTGTTGTAGAGCCATTTTCAGGAATTAATCAGGGATTCCCACTCCAGTCGGCTGGTAGAAGCTAAGTATGTCCCACAGGAATAAATCTGACAGTAACGTCTAAGCTGGGAAAATGACTTGAGCAGGAAAATATCCCCTAGATTTGAGACAAAGGAAAACAAAAAGAAAGAGCAAGTACTAGCATCGCTAATACTAATAAAAGGTGTTGTCATCAAACATCGAATACTACATTAAAGCCATATCCTACATTCACTTCAGCAGGTTTGTCTATAGTGCTGTCTCTTTCAAAATATTTAAATTTGTCAAACACGCAATGGGAAATGCTTGATTAGTTTGGAACCTCAGACCAGAGTAAATCTGAACCTTCAGTACAGTCTGTATTGGACTTTTACTGAATTAGAGAACAGTGTTGCTACTCAGTTCAACACACTTTGGTTCAACACAAACCAAACCCTGTTAGAAATTGGTTAGCTGTTTAAATCAGTTGGACAGTGGCTTCCTGTCTCAGTTCGGATAAGTCAGCGCTGCATCTGTGAAATGCATCTGCCTCAGCCTGGATCCACAGATTTTATTTAGTGGGACTCTTGCTAGCATGCTAAAAATAGCCATGTAGTTGTGGCTCAGCTGGGGTTCAAGCTCTCAAGCCTGAAGGGATAGGGAGGCCTGAGAGCCTGAGCTGCAACATTAAAGCAGTGCCTACACAGCTACTTTTAATTTGGCCAGTAGAGAATAGGGCCCAGTTCCCTTAGATTATTTTGAAAATCCCATGCTCTGACTTCCCCCACAGCCAGCTGGCTGGTGTAGAAATATTATGGAAATACATTGTCTCAAGCCATTATATTGAAAATACCACAGGAGCTGGAATTCTTTTGCTTTTTTTGACATTGGACAGATTGGAATATCTGTTCTGCTTTCACTGTACGCACCGCACCTTGTCTACACTTATGGCAGGGTGTAGGGTACAGGCACTACATAGGTAGCTACATGCTGCAGTGAAAGCAGGCTGAGTCCACCCTTGTCACTGTGGTGTGCAGCTACAAATGGCAGTGAAAGACTCTGACAGTGGGGAAAAGCTCTTGCAGTGGGGAAATTCCGGACCTGTTCTCCACTGCTTCCCCCTGCTAGAGCCTTTCCCTGCGGTGAGATGAGGCTCCAACAGCAGGGAGGCAGCGAGCAACTACGCTGCTAAAAATAGAGATGTAAACATGGGAAGAACTGCTTGGGCAAGTAGAGAGCCATGTAGGGTATATACACTAGGGTTCAGGTGTGTAGGGCGCTCTGCTCCACTCTACTCACCTAAGCTGTCCCTCACTGTCCACTGCTGTTTATACCTGTGCTAACTGGGTGTGTAGTGCCTGAACTCTACATCCCACCGTAAGTTTAGATGTACCTTCAGAATCTGTGTTGGGAGAATGCAAGTTTATAATAAGGATAGTTTAACTAGTTATAGCAAAATACTAAATTGTGAAAGTAACAGGAAGATAATGAATAGATCTTGGGATCAGAGAAATCTTGTTAAGATTTGTTTCAAATACATTAACAATGTTTTGATTACACTGAAGGCTGAAGAGTACTTTACCCAAAATGCCAATAAACAGGCTTCATAATATTGCAATCAATTTTATATGAGACTAAGGTATTCAGTGCCTGTTAGCACTGAATATGGAAAGAATTTTCAGGAATTTTTCAGCAGCTGGAGAAAGATTAGTTTATTAAAAATAATCCTGGATATGATGATCAAAAGAAAACCCTTATTCTCCAATCTTAAATGCATCCAGGATATTATTTGTTGACAATTGCAGTCCTAATGGTTGGCTCATGGTGCCACTTGGGTACACTAGGTGGATCTTCTGACAGTGAGCTACCATTGTTCTCTCAACTCTCCCCAGTTGGCAATTTTTAAATACCACTCATCTTTCTCTGCATCTGACAAAGTCACACTTGAAAAAAATCAGTTGTGTTGTCAGCCTGGTGACATAGCGGTAGTGCTCTGGGATGCTATGCCATTGAATCAGAGATATTTAAAGATGGAAAAGAGCTATTAGGTCATTGAGGCCATCTCCTGGTCACTGTAGGGTGTTTCCTACTGTACATTTTCTTGTGTTTTGTCTTGTTTTATATATTCTAAGTGATGGAGCTGACACCATGTCCACGTTCTTGGGGAGAGTATTTCAGAAATTAATATTGTATATCTAGCTGTCAGGAAGCTTTCCCTGATAATCACCCCAAATTTTCCTTTTCTCAATTTTATTTCAAGATTCCTAACTAGTAATCCCCTTTAGACCACCCTAAATAGTGCCTCTTCTTTTTGCCTCTTGTATTGAACTATCTTCACATTTTTGAAATCATATCCCACTTAGTTATCTCTTAGCCATGGCCTGCTCTTCTCTGAATTCCCTTGAATTTGTCAACATCTTTCTGGTAGATATGAATTGAATTTTAGGATAAGCACAGTAAAAGCATGCGTGGTTTGGTTTGAATTATTTAATGCTATCTTGTCAAGTTCAGGCATCCTACTCTCTAGCTTAAAACTAGTTCTAAATGTTCTCAAAAGCAGAAAAGGGAGGCTAGAGCTGAATCCTCACTGATGCCCTATGCTTTAAGGCTTGGATTTGGAAACTAGTCTCTTATATAACCTTCCTTTGGGATCTGATCCTCCTTCCACTTCAATGGGAACAGGGTCAGGCTGCTTATGTACATTCTGAGCTAATAGCTTTAAAGTAGATATAATCAAAAAAGTGACTACCTGCTCAAACCAGCTTAGCATAGACTCTAATGGCTTGGCTAGGTCCAGATGATCAGCCAGCTGTGTATAAATCACAAATCCCAGTTTAAACCTTGAGTATAAAAATGTGCAGGATGGACATCAGATACAGCCACCAGATTGGAGAGAGGGTGGTTTCTACTCCTCACTTACATGTACTTTAAGTATGTGTCCACTAATTAGCAGACTGATAATCACTGCTTCTGGTGACTGGGGATTGGAGAAATGAGCAAAGGAAGGAAGGAATTAATAAACACATTTTGAGTGATGTCATTGTGGTCACATGGTGGGAAGCATAGTGCCCACTTCTGGAGAAAAAGACAACTTTCTGCTACTTGATGTGACAATCTGCAGATCAGTTTAACTGGTACCATTGCTTGAAAACAGTGGGGCAAATCCAGTCCTGGCATAACTCCATTGAGATCAGTGAAGTTACTCTAAAGATGATTTTGTCCCATTGAATCTGAAAAGGATTGAGAATTAAATCACTGGTATCTGTATCAAGTCTCTTTGCTGGCTCTGTGAATATGCTTTGTGTTAAGGGAAGTGATATCAGGTAATTAATTTTAGATACAACCAACAAAAATATGAAACGGAATGACCAGATTAGGCTAAATTTCGTTTATTTTCCATATTGCATCTACTTCTTCATTTTTGTTTCAGACTTTACTATTTGAACAGTGACCAAAAATGACAAGGAATTCCTGTCCCCAGGAGCTTACAACCTAAAGCTTATCTTCCATAGCATTTGCACTTTCACAAAACTACAGTAGTGTATTTATCTCTCTCATATATTCTAGGCCTTAACCAAAGAGTTACAACGTAATGTACAGGAGCTGAGAATGCGAATCAGACATGCTAAAAAAATACAAGAAGAGAAAGAATGTAACAGGTATCTTTCCAAAGAGTCTGTCCACCGAGCCCAGTCGTTGGCAGCATCTATCCTTAATATTTCAAAGACTGACCTAGCGGAGATGCTAGATACAGAAGATGATGAGGTAAGCTATGTTAAGGACTATTTTAGGATAAAGGTCATATCCTTAGCTGGTGTTAATTGGTGCAGTTCCATGTAAATCAGTGGCGCTACTACAGTTTTCATCAACTGAGGATGTGGCCCAACATTTTTTTTTATTTATTATTATAACTAATACAACAGTAGCACCCAAGAACTCCCAATTGTGGATCAAGGCCTCACTGTATTCGACACTGTGCAGAGAGAGAACACAAATGCAGTGCCTTCCTCAGAGAGCTCACAAACTAAGATTTAGACAAAATGTAACAGGTGAATAAAGGAACAAATAGAAGGGGCAGAATTATTATAGTGGAGACTGTTTTAAATGCATACATTAAAAATAAATTTACTGATTTGAACATGGGGATGCGGAGATTTTAATAATTTCAAAATCCTTAGTAATTTCCTTTTTTCATGAGGAAATTTGATAATGTCACACACAACATTCATTTTGAAGGTGGACTTCAGTACTAATGAAGCAATCTGGAATGTATGTCATACCAAAATCAGTTTACTTGTGCATGTTTTCTCTAATTTTGGTAACTATTAAAGTGATTCTATTAAGTGGGTGTTTTATAATAGGGAGCCTGTTGTTTTTCTTTCTTGAGCCTATTCTACAGTTATATGGCAGAATATTTGATTTGACATCATCAGAACACTCTGTGATAAATATTATGTTTTCTTAGTTGCTCAAGCTGAAATAAAGCTAGCTAGTGAGTAAAAAAGATGTAGACTTACTGTGTGTACATACCAATATAGAAAGTGTGTATGTGCTGTTACTTGGAAAATGTTGACTAGTAGTGATGATACTTTCACATTGTGACTAGTTTGACTAGTTCTGTTAGCACTCCACATTGTAGAAGCCACAAAGGGTGTATTCCACACTTTTAAAGGAAATGCACTCTGTGTGTGTGTGTGTGTGTGAGGGAGAGAGAGAGAGAGAGACTGCATACACACAAATACATTATAGGTCTGATTTCTAGCTCTCTTAACACCAGTTCTACACCTCTAGGTTTATTGATTTCAGTGGAGTTACTCCTTATTTACTTCAGTGTAACTGAGATCAGAATAGGGTCCTATATTTTTGATATAATGTGTCTTCTAAGTGTTTGTGTCTAATCCAGACACAAAGGAAATGTAAATGTACAGCTGATATACTTGCACTGTATGTATACATCACATGCATATTTTATTTTATTAATCTATGTGTAGATCCCAAACTTCCCAAGTGACTTCCTCAATTGCACTTACAAAATTTGCATATATATTCATTAACTCACAAATGTATTTCCAAGAAGAGCTGGGCATGCAGTTAACCTATATTTGCACGTGCAACTGGATATGTAAATGCAATGGAAGCCCTCAAAGATTTTGCAGATCCAATTTAGACAGCCAGTTTTCAAAGTATTGTCCCCATTTACACATACAGTTACTCAGTTGGTCTGCAAAAATGCAGTTATGGTTGTCTGTAACTATCCAGTATCTTCTGTGAGTATAATAGTAGCAAAATGCTATATAATTCGTATTTATTCTACTTTTAGGAAACAGAAAGAGCTAAAATGGAAGTTGAAAAGGATAAAGAATGGCTGTGTTACATACAGAAACTTCTTGAAGGACAGGTACTACGTTTTATTTATCCACTTAATGAATTAAAACTTCCTAATCTAACTAATTATATATCTTTAATATTAGTCATTCATGCAGTGCAACGTTCTTATTTTCTGATGTTTCTTTTCTACTTCTCTTTAACTGGGAGGCATTACATGAGACAGAGAAGAAGTTAACACCATATTTGTACTAGCTACCTTAACGGATGAAAAGAAACTGGGGAAAACCAGCACAGATCTTCACAAACATATTAATTAAATTATTGAGTCAGTCTGTATGCTTGGTAGAGTGAAAAGGATCCATTCTTTCATACCTCTTAGGAAAAAGAGATTTTTTATTATGTGCCTTTAAAGTCAGTAGTTGATATGGACACCTGAGGAGTTCGTGGATTTCAGTGACCTTTTACTATGGACCTGTTTCCAGTCAATTCATGTTTTCCTCACAGCCAGACAGCTGTTTATTACCGTGTCTTCCCGCATTCTCTACAATATTTTCTACTGAGACCTCGAGCAGCTTGTTAGTGGGAAGTAAATATTGATTTGGCATCCTGTCAATGCAGAAAGAATGAAAAAATTTCCACCAGAGGCCCCTCAAACATTTTCCTATCGACATTTTCTGTGCAGAGTGGAAGACTGCATAGAGGATGACAAGGCTGAGACTAGTTGAAATCCCTGAGGGGTCCTCTGAGACCGCCGCTGTGACCTGTGTGATACTTTTTCTTCTCTTTCAAGTCTTTTTTTTTAATACAGACATAGTCTGCTGGGATGCTCTCCTCTTGTAAGTGATCAAGGGCAGTTTATTGGCAGGTGAGAGCCCTGCTTTTCTAGTTGTAGTCAGTTGTTGTTTGGAAATCACTGACAACATCCACTGGATCTTGAAACTTTTTTATTATATTTTAATTACCTTCTGAATAGTGATTACATGCATCTAATATCTGAAATCAAATATTTGGTTTATAAATGTAAATGTATATGCAGTAGTGCGAGTGCATAAACTGTATACTTCATTTCTAATAAGAAAGCAGATAGTTAAAAATATTTTGAAAGCCATTTCAGAGGCTAGTCATTTCTAAACAGCAAATAATAAAGAAAATAAAAAATGTCAGTGTCAAGATTAAATCCCATAATCGGCTATTAAAATGATGATTGTTTTTCTTCATTCATTATCAGAAGATGCTCCCACTAAGGCTGCTTAATTGCTGCTGCCAATGAAATTGAAATATCCATTGAATTGCATTGGCCTGGCCACAAGCAGTACAGCTTCATTTAAATATTTTTAGTGCTATATGCAAAACTGAAACAAAACAGAAAAACAAATGTAGTCCCTACATTTCCTTCAAATTTGAGAAATTTTAAACATAAACTTTAGTAAGTCATAGGAATAAATGATGTGCTTGGTTCATACTGGGGACTATATTCTTTCTTAATTCAGATGTGATTTTTTCCTTTGCGCCTGGCAGATCATAAAAGTAAACTAAATAAAAGGTGTAGGGCCATATCATCCTTTCCACCACCACAGGCAGAGGGTAGGGCATTGAGAATGAGGAGAGTGGTGTTTTTGTGACCAAGTACCTCTTTCTGTTTAGGCTCCAAGGGGACTGGGAACTTAAGCTAGGGGAGGAGGAGGGGCTGCTTGATTTCAGCAGGATCACTTTCCTCGTCTCTAACTCGTGAGAATTTAGTGAGTGAGTTAATGGTGATTCGATCATCATTAACTTACTTGCTTTCCATCTCTGTGCTGTGAGGCATCCCTGCTCCATTTTCCTGGCAGGGATTGTAGGGGCATGGTAGACACAGGGCAGCCCAACTGCCATAGAAAAAGTTTTGGCAAGAGCCTGGGGGATACCAGGAGATTGGCTGGTTTGGGTGTTAAGATCTGCTTCCTCTTCTATGTGAGGGATTAAATCATGCCTCTTACAGATGGACATGAAGAAAACTATGAATGGAAATCCTGGACTTTCCTGACCTTACCTGGGAGTAGCCCATGGAGAAGAATATGCCCTTTACAATTTTCAAGTCAGGTCTTTTGCATTGGTGGATACTGTTTTTACTTTTAATACATGTTTCTAAAAATTCTGATCTGAAATGCTCAATGTAACAGTGGAAAAAATGGGAACTTTTTGTCAGGACTCTAATCAGAATAAAATGTAGACTTTGCACAGTGAGATACATTTATATTCTATGTACACATACACATCTGTGATATGGCATCTCAGGCTTACTTTCTACACTTATTGTGAGAAAATGTCCTGCAGAAAATTGCGTCAGATCACTGCAGTTTGATATAGTGTCTTTTTGTGCCATTGAGCCAGGACTCTGGAACATAATTGCCCAGCAGTATTGATTTAATTGCCTAGGTTTATTTGTGGACTCCTAATTATTGACTGGAGGTAAATTTAATGGAGAAACCTTTATGAACACTGGGAAACTGCTGCTGTTGCTGTTATATATAATGAACTGCATCATATCCCTCTAGATCATTTTTCAAGCTAATTTTATTCCACTGTGACAGTACGATAACATTTAAAATGTCATAGACATTTTATTTTTATTACTGACATATGCTGTTTTACTGCTGCATTAGAAATTTTGGGGGAGACTGGGAGAAGCACTAGTTGCTTTTAATGTCATTTTATAGATTCCCCTAGAGTGTAATCATAAACGACTATAGCACACCTCTGTTTTACACTTCATCTACACTCCTATTTTCTGTACGGTTATGACCTGAAAAGGTCTGTATTTATGCTGGCTTTAGAAAAGTATTACTGTTGCTATGATTAATAAGTACATAATAGCAGTGCCCAGAGGCCTCAGTCAGAATCGAGGCCTCACTGTACTAGCTATTGTACGAACACATGCGAAGAACTGCCCAGACAATCTAAATAGAGAAATTTCCTTTTCATAATATTATTCAAATAAAAATTGTATTATCTAAGGAAATAACTGAGTTAAGAATTCTGCTGTGATATTTATAAACACACATTATGTAAAGCTACATTTTGACTGGCTAATGAGGTCTTTTTGATGATCTTTGTATTCATGCATCAGCTCCCAGTGCCTGGAACCTCATCACTGAAAAATTTAAAACAAACATCCTAAAAGCCCCACCCCTTGTATGTAAAATAGAATTGGGTGAAAGTTAATGGGTTCCTGTGACACAAGTGGGTGCTGTATATGAAGAGGCATCATAGGAAGTACATACCCCTGCCTGGAGACTTCTGAGAGGCTATCCATAGCTAATGGAGCATGAGCAAGGCAGAGCTGGGGAATCCACCAGGGCACACAACCTCCATTCCGTCTCTAATGGGAAGTAGGGCACATAACGACCACTGCAGGCCATTATAGCCATTAGATGTGTCTGCAGCTCCAGTGGGGCATGGAAGGAAGATTCTTTCCTCACTTCTCTACTCATGTTCCTAGTGCCTATGCTAGCTATTTGAGCCAGGCACAGGGTACTAGATTGGTGTCTCATATCCATATAAAAAAACAGTTTTTGAAAACCTCATTTATCCAGATTAATATCTGGCCTTCATTTCAGTTAGCTAAAAGTTTTCCTGTACCACACACAGACCTCATTCATCCTGATGGACACTAGTAATATTACCTCTGAACAATCAATTAATAATTTTCTATACAAAGCACATTGGCCTCATTCCAAATCGGTCCTTCAGATAGGGTTGCCAACTTTCTACTTGCACAAAATTGAACACCCTTGCCCTGTCCCCTTCCCTGCCCCTCCTCTAAGGCCACACCCCTGTCCCCTCCTTCTCTGGGGCCCCACCCCTGCTCACTCCATCCCCCCCCATCACTCACCTTCCCCACCCTCACTCGCTCTTTAGCTGGCTCAGAGGGTTGGGGTGTGGGAGAAAGTGAGGGCTCCGGCTGGGAGTGCAGGCTCAAGGGTGGGGCCAGAAATGAGGAGTTCAGGGTGCAGGAGGGGGCTCTGGGTTGGGGCAGGAGGTTGGGGTGCAGGGGAGGGGTGAGGGCTCTGGCTGGGGGTGCAGACTCTGTGGTAGGGCTGGGGATGAGGGGCTTGGGGTGCAGGAGGATGCTCTGGGCTGGGACCGAAGGGTTCAGAGGGCAGGAGGTGGATCAGGGAGTTGGGACGTGGGGGTGTGTGCTGGCTCTGGATTGGGGCTGGGAATGAGAGCGTTGGGACACAGGAGGGGGTCAGGGGTGCAGCCTCTGGGCAGCGCTTACCTCAAGCAGCTCCAGGAAGCAGCGGCATGTCTGCCCTCCGGCTCCTAAGCGGAACCTAAGTCAAGCGGCTCTGCGCCCTGACCTGTCTGCAGGTGCCACTCCCACAACTCCCATTGGCTGTGGTTCCTGGCCAATGGGAGCTTCAGAGCTGGCGGTTGGGGTTGGGGTAGCATGCGTAGCCCCCTGGATGCCCCTATGCATAGAAGCTGGAGGGGAGACATGCTGCTGCTTCCGGGAGCTGCGCGGAGCCAAAGTAGGCAGGGAACCTGCCTTAGCCCCACTGCACTGCCAACCACACTTTTAATGGCCTGGTCAGCCATGCCGACCGGAGCTACCAACTTTTCAACTGCGCATTCAGGTCCCTTTTCAACTGCGCATTTAGGTCAAGAACCGGACACCTGGCAACCCTACCTTCAAACCTCCAAGAGAGATTTTTAACAAGGTACAAGTAGTCTGCCAAAATCTTTCAAGCCTTGGAGCTTGTTACAAGGTTGGCTTAACTGGTCCTTTGTCAGGTACACTGTTGTTCCTCAGTTCCCCTTCCTCCTTGTGTCTCTCTGGGGTAATCATGCCCAGTGCAACAAGAACTCCATAATAAAATGTACCCTCCTTGGGGCTTCTTTATTATTATACAAATTGTATTCCAGGGGTTGTAAGAAACAGGAAAACTCCCCATCCATACCCTGTCCCCAGCTTTCTACAATTCTCTCACTAGGGTCTATGGATAATCCTTCCCATTTGTATCAGGTCTTGCAACTGTCCTTCCACCCTTCAGCTGCAAGGGTTCTCCACAATCCTCCCAGCAGAGCTTGACTCTCTCACTGGCTTCTGACCACAGATCCACTCAGTCCTCATCTGGGAATGTAGCCTAACAGCCATAGCTGTCCCCCTTCAGATTTCTCACTGGGATCAACTCCCTGCCTTCCCAGGCTGTCTTCCTAGCAACAGAGCCTGTCTTTTATTTCCTCTCTCTTTCACAGCAGGCCTTGCTGCAAGCATAGTCACATGCTCAATCCTATGAAACCCCTCGATCCCATGCTACTACTGTCACCATCCACTTTCCTTTTGTAACCCAGAAACTACAGCTTCAAGAATCCTGTCCTTAAAAAAGCTAAGTCTCCCTAACAGACATGATAGTCTTCATCTAGAACCAGTATTTTGTGTTATATAGCTTTTAACATCCGTGCTGGGCCATCAAGACTCATAGACTCAAGCCTATGATCCATGTTTGCGTTGTCCTTGCAGTAATACGACAGGAACTCTGTTCTCTAGGTTGGTAGTTTGGAATACTATAAATGCATGATTTTATGGGATGAGCAGTAATAATCATGCATTGCATTGTATGAAATGGGCTGAATAAAGGGAACAGTTGGATTCATTAGCAAACATTCCAACGTGTGCCAATAGTGGACAACAAATGCACAGATGGGAATTTGTTAGTCACATGAGTCTTCACAAATCAGTATAGCCAAGGAACAATAATAGAGTGATGAATTTTCAGATTACTACCCTACTGAGTTTTTACAACTAATTCATTTAAGTTGAAATGAACAAACGCTCCAGTTTTGCCTCTGCTGAAATTAGCAGCTTCAGATGCAATTTCAGCCTGTTCTGCTCAAGTTTCATTTCCATTGAATTTACAATTTACCTACTTCAAGATGAAGCTGCTCTGAAATGAAAAAAAAATCTATTTACATAAAAAAAAAAGGTTTTATTGCAATACTCACCGCAATGGGCAGATTAAATGTATTTGTAATCACTGTTGTGTGCACTCCAAAAATATTAGCAAAGAATTAAACAACTTAATTTTTGTATTAATTTGTAAATCACTGTCAAGCAGAATAATACAGTCTGTGGGGTGGATGCTTTTGGTAATTGACACACCGTGAACTGGGATGTCATTCCTCATTAGAATAACACCACTACCAATTTGCATTTATACCTTTTTCCATCTAAGGATCTTAAAGAACTTTCAAAACACACATTGCTAAAGCTTCCTAACACCCCATGAGGCAGATAAATATTATTTTCCCCATTATTACAGATGGGGAATCTGAAAGACAGGTATTACCTTGCCCAAGGTTGTAGTGACTCTGTCAAGGCTGAGAAGAGAACCTAGCACTCCTGACTCTTAGGCTTGTGCTTTAACTATTAGACTACGCTTCCTCCCAGTGGACTGTGGCCCCAAGATGACTAGCTAGCTTGTTAACATCTGCACAAAATGTTCCCACTTCATCTTTATACATTTTCCTATTACAACAGTGAAAAGTTGAAAACTTAGGCAATATGGTAACTCTTAAAACATGTAAAGCTAGGTTGCTGTTGCTCTCTCAGATTGTCTGAATTTATATAAATCTATTAAATTTTACTTCCCTTCAATGCTATTATAAATTATAGTTGATGGTGTCTAGTATTATTATTACCACCTACCTTTCAGAAAACTGGTTGTGGCTCAGATTATTGGGAGCCACTTGAATGAAACCACATTCAGTACTAAAATACATAACTGACAGCTGTACTGAACATGTCTGCGCAGCTTAGGTATGGACATGGGCTAACTAAATTCACACAGCCCTGTCCCAGGCTTTGGGCAGATTTAAAATCTGGGATGGATTCTTTAGATTGGATTTTTGTCAACTGTTCTGAAATCCTGAACAGGAATACAAAGTCATCTATAAAAGTAAATCTGACAGGCTTCTACTGAAGATGAAGACTGCAGTGATCCAGTGCAGGGTGTATGTCTATAAAGAGAATCAGATAAAAACACAAATACTTCTCCCAAACTGACAAATGTGAGAAAATGCCACAATATTCAACCTTCTGCTGCTCTTGATTTAAGTGAATAATTCAGTTAGAAAGACTTCTTTAAAGATCATTTTGTTATGACATACAGCTGCAAAAATAGTGAACAGCAAGTACATTATAGAATGATATGAACCTGAAAAAGCAGTGAGATAATACATTCATTTAAAGCAGTTCATTAGGAAAAAAATATAAAATGAATAAAAAATGAATGTGGTCAAGCTAGGGAAAGAAGAACTTATGCAAGACTTTGAAGTATATGTAAACATTGAATGGCAGTTACTGAGTGGGCACCATGTTATGGTCAGTAATTGTCCAGCACAGTAGAATGTAACTGTAACAGGATGGCCTGCCTCTTCAAGTGCCTGGCGTCTGGGGCCAGCCAGCCCTGTTTGATTATCAGACCCTGCTGGGAAGGGGTCAAGTGATCCCTATAATGGGCTGAGAGAGAGCTCAGTTGGGATGGAGTTGCAGGACAGTGATGGGTTCCTGAAGCAGGGGGATTGAAGGAAGGGTTGTCTTCTGTTCAGCTTTGGGAGGACCGAGTGGGAAAGCCTAAGGGAGCTGTAGCCCCTGGTGGAGGAACTGCTTTGTTTAGATGTTTTGCGTAAGTTTTATGTTTAAAAAATAAAATGGTACCCTGGAAGAAGGGCCTGAAGTACTCTGGGCATAACAGTGAGACCTTCCTGGGCTGGGGAGACAGGCCCGCAGATTACAGTGCAGTCAGCAAAGAGTTTGAGCTGAGATTATGCTGTTGTAATACCAGTACATGCTGTGATCAATAGTTTGATCCTCACGCAACAGTGTAGTAGTTCCTGAAGCTCTCAAGAGAGTGCTAGTAGGTGTGTTTGACTAGCTCAGCAATCCCACATCACAGACCTAGGAACTGAGGTCATGGCCTAGCGCTAGCCCTGTTCTTACTCAAGAGGAGGAATACACAGCTCACCATGGCAGCTTGCCATGTACATGCAGTGACTGTTGAGCAGGACATAGTACTTGGGCCGCACCACTCCACCCTTCATGCACAGCCCCCATGGGTAAGGTCAAGATTTTACCCTCTAGCGTTTTATACAGATAATTTCTTGTAACATTTTAATTCTAAAAAATCTAAATAAAAGTAGCCCTACCATTGTTCAGCTTGTTCAATGCCCTTCCACACTAGCTTTTAGCCTCTTTTGTAGTTAGTGCCTTTGCAGTAGGAAATGTGCAGTAACTATATCTGGCATAAATAATATCAACCCAGATTAGTCTTTAAAGACTAGCAGACATGATGGGAAGAGAGGAGGATATAGAAATGAAAAAGGAAATTCAGAACAGAGGTAATGTAGTGACAAACAATAGACATGGAGTGTGGAATTCTAAAAACACTGGGATGGTTATCTTGAGTCCTAAACACAAGGGAGAACTGATTTCTCTACTCAACAACTAAAACGTAAACTCCTTTTACATGTATATCCATTGATGTGATTATTTGGTTTGATTCACCCCAATAGCATAGTTGGGGGCAAATTATCTTTCCTTCTTTTGGTACTGGCTGCAAATGTGGCTCTTCCATTGGGATTCACCTCCCTGTGAAAGGACACCACTGCTTTAACCCAAGGCTTCTTCCAGGAGGGGCAGCTTTAAGTTGTTCCTGGAGCAGCCTCTGCTAGCAGAGGCTTTCCAGAAGGTGTACTGAGCCTGTTCAATGTCTGAGCCTGCCACCCCACCAGTACTGCTCACTTTTGGGGGCAATAGGTAACTTAGTGGAGTTGGTGTTACCTTGTGCCACCTCCAGATGGACTTTCCACCCCCCTACTTGGATTACGCTGGCAGCAGAATCTATCCAGGGCTGAATCTACATCATTTGTACAGTATGATATACACTGAAAACGTCCAAACTATATGCAACAAAATCCAGTATATGTTATGTCTTAAAGACATAATAGAGGACAATACACCAGTTGTTTTCCTTTAAAAAGCTGGATTTGAATGTAGATACAAGAGCCAATCTTTCTGTAAAATATGTAAACTCAGCTTTTTGTAAAATTCCCATTATGTTTAGAGTAACAGACTTCTCTGCAACATGCTGATCAATGGAGATCTTTTTTCTGCATTTATTCACAAAAGTTTCACTATACAACTCTTGAGACATTTATCAGCAGCAAAGGGAACTGTATTGATAGTTCTGTCTCACTCTCTTGAGCGTAATGAACATACAGTACTACTTCTATTTATATGTGCCCTAGAGATGACTGTAACCTCATATTGATCAGCTGATTGAAGATAAATGACAGAGCTGCTAGTAGTGTAGATTACATCATTAACATGGTCAGTAAACCATGAATTGTTCAATAAGGCGTTTATCCTTTTTCATTTTACTCTGCTCTTTTATCATTTTTATGATAAAGAACAAAGTTACACACACTAACCAGGCTGATCAGTTTTGAAAGATCAGATGTGTGCAAGTGGGTGCTAGTTGTCAGAAATAAGTGAAATGTAATGGTTTAAGGATATTTAGCGTATGAAGGAAATATAGAGTTCAGTAATCATTTTTCTTATTTTTTTTTTTAGTTTCCTTTCGCTTCATATTTAATGGATGCAGTACTGGAAAAACTAAATGAGAAGAAGAAACTAGTAGAAGAGTATAATTCTCTTATGAAGCAAACCATATGATACTGCTGCAAACTATGTTTGGAAAGGGTTTTATACAGAATGACTGGGAAATGTTTTGTGCTCCTGACATCTTTCCCCTTCATATAGAAAACTGTCACTAGTCGAATTCAATATAGAAGGAAGAAGATTCTGTGAACTAATTAATTGTTGAACAACTGGAATTAATTACATTCTCATTTAAAGAGGAAACATGTAGATTTGATTGCTGAACACTAAAATTGCCACAAATCAATGCAAACTTAAAAATGATTTTCCTTCAAGTACATTAGTAAAGAAAGCCAGTGCAAGCCTTGAGGAGATAAGATGTCACTGATGTGAACAGTAAACCATAGGAACTGTACAAATCAGTGAGCGCACTGTGTATGCATATAATGGCCCAGACACTGGGGGAGGGAGAGGGGTGTATTGTTCAAAACACTTTAGCTGAGATGGAGTTATGTGTCCAAATCCATTGAATTAGACATCTTGCTCCCTCTGAGTCCTTTGCAAATCCCAGCCTTTATTATGTCTCTGCACAAAATGGCATGCATTTCTTGAGTGGGTTTGTTTTATATCAAGAACATGAAATAATAAAATGGAAAAGTATTCAGTAGCCTCAGAGACCATTAGGCAAGCTGTATTTTTGTTTTCTAACTAGGAGTGTGCTGAGAGTCCAATGTATTTAACTGTATTTAAGAAATATTTCACCAAAATAAAAATGATTTCCAGTGTTTTTTTAATGGGAAACCTCTGAAATGTTGTGTGTGCAGAATTTTGCTCATATACTGTAAACACACACACACACACACACCTCTCTTCCTGCTGCTGTATCCCACGTGTTGCATGGCAAGCCAGGAGAGCAGCTCTGTAGATGAGCTATGTTCACTGAGTTGGTTTTAGCCTAGTTCTTTGGGGACAGATGTTCATATTGCAAAACCCCCAAACCACAAGTCTCTAATTAACACCCTTCCTGTCAGACTCAAGGATTGAATGGACATGGAGACTGTACTACCCTCTTGTCTCTAGAGGAGGACTAGTTGAGGCACCTTGTTTAGGCAGTGCAGAGAATCTGACTTCTGGGTACTTTTTACAAGAAATACATTCATTACCAGAATGGTTTATATTAATTATCTAAAGGTCAGTGCATGGATAGCTACTACTTGGTTAGGTGACTTCTGAGGATAGATTCATGGACTTCGTGAGCTAGTTTTCAAAACTAGGACACTGCCCTGTACCCACAAAAATGATAAATGCATGGGTGTGCCAACATTACTGAACCCTGAGTCTCCTCAATACAAGACATTTGAACTTTCTGTAAATACCAGAGGCAGTTCAGATTTTTGCATGGTGTTCTGGGGTTTGGCTACAGCTCTTTTGCCCACACACCTGATTTTCCAATTATTGGCAGTGTAAACAGAGTGGCAGTTCAGCTTTCCTGCTTTATCCATTGCAGTCCCAGCTGTGGCACAGCTGCTTCCAGACTGCAGCCCCTCACTCTGCTTAAGAAAAGGTCTCAGAGTCTGGAGAGCTTATTGGTGCCCCACGTCTGAAGAGAATCCTCAGGAGACACCTCTGTGAGAGGGTGTCAGTTCTCTTCACCACTTGAGACTTAACAGAATGGACTCTTCTTGCTGATCAAGAATTCTTCACCCTGGCCCAATCCACCTTAAAAGAGAAAAATTCCAGAGCACTCTTCCAGGTTCTGAAATGTGACTTATCAAGGAATCTGAGATTGTTTCTGATGCTCCTTCTTCCCAAGAGCAGTATTCATGCTCTCTCAGGAATGTACCTTTCACTTCCTCTCCAATTACATATGAGAACAAGCACAGGGACTTGAGCAAAATACATACCGACACACAGGACACCCATGGTATAAGGCCTGAAAAGTAAAACAGCTAAGAAAAGAGACCAGTCTTCAAAAGGGGGCAACCATTCCCTCCCAAAAAAAAAAGTTTAAAAAAAAAAAGGCAAAAAGTCAGAACTCACAGGAAAAAAGCCATTCAGCTGTCCAAGTCCTCCTCCTCCTGTGAGATCCAAGGTCCTCCCCAAAGAAGCAAACCTCCTGGTTTCAGCTCATGGTAACTTTCAGCCAAAAAAGCAGAGAGATGGTTTACCAAAGAAATGGTTGAAACCATGTGGAACACACTGGTAGTCACTGAGATTCAGCCAGAGAGTGAGGATGAGCAGACTAATTCCAGAGACTAATACCTCCCAACAAAGAACAAGACAGAGATGACACACACACCCTGCATTTCTCCTTTGGAAAAGGGAGGAGTGGAAAACTTGTGACCAAGGAGAGACGTTTAGTCAGCAACATTCCGAGTCTTAGAGCTAAAATTTCTCTATTCATGTACCCCCAGAGTAATTCAGTATTAGCACTCCCAGCAATGGCCATGTGAAGCCTTGGGAAGGAGTTGTTGAAAAGGTCTTCAGTGTCCCTCTGAGCCGCACTGGCAACAGCATGCTCTGCTAGAGCCACAGGGTCCTGGTGCAATGACCTAAAAAGCCTCAGCCTCCAGAACCATGATGCATTCAGCTTAAGGTGCAAGTCAATATCCCTACTACAGTTCCATGGATTCCGTGAGGCTGCCTGCCCACTCAGTGGCCCAGCACCAACTCTGGCTTTTAAACCTTGGGCAGCATATAATAGTCAAATCACGTGTGCCTCAGAGGAACCGTGCCCCTCTCTCTCTCGTCAGAGACAGTAGCTGCCAGGAAAATGTCTGTCTTTGCCCACGATAACAGTGTAGTGATATGTATGGGCTAGGTGTTGCCCTTATATGGAAATAACTTCATCGATGCAAGGGAACTCTGATGCTTAGTCTCATCCCCACACCACCTCTTCCGTATGTGAAACCTTGCATCACCTCTGAAGATCCCTCGAGTGCCACAGCCAATCCACGCAGAGAAGCAAACCTCCTGGTTTCAGCTCAGCTTGCCTTATGCATCATGGTTCTGGAGGCTGAGGCTTTTTAGGTCATTGCACGAGGACCCTGTGGCTCTAGCAGAGCATGCTGTGAAGATCCCTCGAGTGCCACAGCCAATCCATGCAGAGATTCAAGGTCTTCTTTAAGGCAGCTTGCCCATGACGGTGAAGGCTTCTGAGGAAAGTCAATACAGCTCCTGGCTCTATTAATGTTCCTTCCTGATCTTCAGTGTTTGCTAGTTGGAGGAAAATACACCTATCCCTCCTCACAGCTCCATCCTCCCTGCTCATACCCCAGGCTGCCGCATGCTCACTCGCTCCCCACTCTCATAGATCCTTATATCAACAGAGAGTTCTGTCTCAGGGTTAATGAGTATGGTGCTGTGAAAGCAATGGAGTGGGAGACCTATATGCAACCCCTAGAGCACAAGTGGGCCTTGAGATACCACTGTTGTTTATGATACTGAGAATAGGAAATAACTGTGCTAAAGGCACAATATCTTCTGGAAACTGCTTTTCATTGGCAGCTGTTGTGCCTGGGCATTCTGGACTCTAGACACATTGAAATTATTTACAAGCTAAATTATGTCTCTCTCCTGAAATCACTGTTACAGGACCCTGGGGTGGAATTCTCTCTCCAATTGCTCTTGTAAATAGTATTAAAATGAATAGTCCTAATGCTAAAATCTCTGCTCGCTCAAAATTCTCATAGACTTCAATTGGAAGAGTTGCCCAAGTATGGCCTGCAGAACATGGCCCAGTGTGTGCTCCACTCCTTCCCTTTAGCCTCTTCTTCTTTTGTTTTAGAATTTTCCATCCTGTTTTCTTTTTGGTATTGTTTTCCCTTTAAGTATCAACTCACATGTCACCAGTAAACCTGCAGGACTGGCAGAGCAGAGAGGTTGGAATTCAGAAGGCAAACAGGCAATGGTTAGCTGCACTCGAGTCCAGGTTGGTAAAGCAGGCCTAGTATCTAAGGATACTATATAACCCTAGTATCTAAGGATTTCCAGAACAGAGCCACGCAAATGAAAAGAGAACCTTGACAGCACCTTCGTGAAAATCCATCAGAGGGTTTTGAGAAGGAACCATTTATACTTGAAGGACTTCAGATCACTTATTTTACTCCGAGAAAAAGGTGAAGTTATGCCTCTCTATTTGATTTATTATTTTCCTTTGGGTCCTGGGTCTGTCCTTCATCTTACAAACCAGCTTCCAACCCTAACGGCATCAGGATGGGGCACAGGAGTCCAAAAGTTAACGGCATAGGGCATCTATAGGGACTACTGATTAAGATTCTGTGATACTGGAGCACCATACCGTGTACCAAAACAGTTAGCCTCCAGTGCACAATACACACTTAGAGAGGACAGGGCAGGTGCAACAGCTGAAAGTGTCAGTCAGCCCCTATGCTTCCTCTCCCTTAGCTTTGAATACATCTCATTGACCTCTGGTCCCACAGCCTCTTCCCTAGCTCTGGTCAGGGGTCAGCGGTGCCCTCACTGCAAGTGGTGTGCTTAATGACTACATGGGGAGCGGGGAGGAAGGACTAGGAAAGTCTCTCAGTGCTTGTACCAAGCCAGGAAGGCAGATCTATAAATTCAGGGGTGTGGAAACAGTAGAAGGGATTTTGCTCGGCCTGCTTTTCCATTGGGAATGTTTGTTTTGGAGAGAATTTTTTTTCCTGAGGAATTTTGGTTTTGGGAGGAGGGATTTTTGCACTTTCCAGGGTGGCTGTTATAGATGTGGCAGGGAAAAAGGTTGGGGAAGGAGGGTGATTTCTGTTGGATTGTTGGCAATGGGACACTAGAATGGAAGGACTGGGCAAGTGGATCAGAGATTGTGACAGAAGAGAAGGGGTTGATGTCTGGGGGAGTTACAGGAAGGAGAGTGAAAATGCAGTGCGAGTTGAAAGGATTAGAGTAAAAAATAAGAAACTTTGCAGACCTTTTAGAATAAGAATTAAGGGTCGTAATTAACTATCCAGGTACATATTTAGCATCACACCTCACAATCCCATACACTGCAGCTGTAAACATGCATCAGGTACAATTCCATTTTGTTACCTTTACACTCAAGAACAGCCACATTTATCCATGGTTGTCTCTCTCCTGTAATATTTAAAAGGGTTTTCCCACTGTTACCATTGTAACAAATACTTAGTCCTGCCTCAGTGCAGGGGACTGGACTAGATGACCTATCGAGGTCCCTCCCAGTCCTACGTTTCTATGATTTATATGAAAGCACCAGTTGTTAAAGCGGATCAAAATAGGAGGGCAGCTCTCATTATAGATCTCAATATTATGTGTCAATGAGATGCTGCATCATCTTTGGGTGTTGGGCTGTAGCAAGGAGAAGAGTCTGGAGACTCCCTCTATCCCTCGATACTGCACCCGTTGTATCTGACTCACAAGAGGGACAAGAGAATAATTGTATCTGAAAGCAGTTCAGGTCCACAGTTAACACTGTGTGTGCAGTTGTGTAACGTTTCCACACCTTTCCTATAAATGCCACCAAATAGACTGGGCCAGGATAGTGAATCTTTATTGATGTCAAGACAGATAAAACGGGTGGGGCTATAGTTTCTTCCCTGACACACTTTGAAACATCTGATTTTAAGACATTTCAATGGAGAGATTTCATGCAAACGCTGTGTATTTTATGCATTATTTATCTGTCTGTCCCCTTGGATGGGAGGGGAACTAAAAGGGTGACAGATATTCTTTTTGGCTCCCAGGTGGAAAACCTCTTCCTCTAGCATCAGGTGCTACTGCTGCTCCACCTACTGGTAGGAAAGACTAACAGCCCCATACACTCCCTCAGCAGAGCTAGTCAAATACTTTTTTGTCAAGGTTACTTTGATGAAAAATAGCTCATTGACCAAAACAATAATTTCAGCGACAATGTTCCACTTTCTTGACAAAAAAAATTGAAATGAAAAAATCTTAAGCATTTTTTCTTAGGCTTGAGTTTTTTCTTTCTTTCATTTTGTCACCTCTGTATTTATTTATTTGTTTGTTTATTTTTATTTTTCTCCTCTTTTTCAGTGGAAAAAATAAAAAGGAAAAGAAATTGGAGAGGTTAATCAAATAAAAACATTTCAATGTGAATCAAAAATTTTAATGTAGCTTAATTTTAGATATTTTCATCAAAAAAAAGAAAGAGAAATTTCATTGAAAAATTTGAACGAGACAAATTTTTGCTTCTTTCATTAAAGTAGAATTCTATTTCTTTTTTAACTAACCTAGTCACAGCTCCTCTCCTTCCCACACTTCAAACTCCCATGCCCAGTCATCCCTAGACTCACCAGCCAAAAAGCACAGCGTTTTGAAGCATTTTCCCCACTGGAAAAAGGGAAAATGGTTTCTCCCTTTGTTTTTAGACGGGGAAGAGGGAGCTGCATGCCTCTTTACTTTAAGTGGGGTAAAGCATGCTAAACATCTAGTATACTTTGCTACAATGGGAATGCATTGACCTTGTCCACACCAGTGGGGCAAGCATTTTCAAGACTACTTTGTGGGAGGCATCTTTCACACCCACCATCAAATGAAACTTATTTTCCTAGTTCAGACAAAGCTTTATATTGGCAAAGAGTATACAGCATTCCAAATGCAGCCCATTAGCATTATGATATAAGTAAGCTGATAACACGTGCTCAAGAACTATTCCAATCTATAGACATTAAATGGACTAAACAATTTGCATGGAAGCTGGCATGAAACTCAGCATAAAATTATGCAAACAAATTTGGTGAAATACCATTTTTATTTGGAAGTGGATTTCAGTGTAATGCTTCTCAGGTGATGCTAAGAAGGCTAAGTAAATAATAATTTTTAAAGGTTTTTTTTTTAACTTGACTGCGCCCCTATGAAAATCTGAAAATATGTTTGTTTATTTTTGTCTATTAATCCTGGATAGTGACTTTGTACATTGGTAATCCAAAATGGCAATGCCTCGTGTGCCTCTAGATGGCAGGCTTTAATAGAAAATGTTAGCTTCCCAGAGAGGATGATTGTAATGTGCTGTTGGGCATACAAACTTGCCAGAATGTTTTGCTCTTAGAAACTATTGTAAACTCTTTCCTCTCTGCTTCTGAATTCATTTACAGGAAGACCTGTCATTCATACTGCTATTGCTGTTGATCCTGGTGAGCTACTAGTAACTCATGACATTAAATAAATCAGTAGTCACCAGACACAACACGTAGTCCCAAAAGCATGTGCTATTTTATTCAGATATTTCACAGGTAAGCCCAGAAGGTCATTTAAAATAAAGATGTAAAAGTTGTGCAGTTTCTTTCACGAAACCCTGGTTTATGTGGGAACCAATCCAAGACATCAGTGTTGCAAAATGTCAATGCCTCATTACAAGTGTAGGCCTATCTGTACTGAAAATTCTACATCAGATAATCCACAATGCATGTCCCTTACTAGGAACCTGATCCACACTCCCTTACTCATTTATATGAATAATCCTGTTGACATCAAGGGGACGTCAGGGGGACAGCTCATATAAGTACTACATGCGTGAGCAAGGGGTTACTGGATCTGTACTGGAAATGGGAATGTCAAAAACAAAGAGAAGTTTAGGGGAAAATCTAAAATATTTCAAAATTTATAAATGATATAATTTATTAGCGAGCAGCATCTTGCTCGCTATATCCTTTTAAACAATCTTCTCAAAAGATCCTGTCCCCTGTCCCATGATGTTTTGGAGAAAGAGTCATTGCATCAGTTATAAAGCTCTGTGCTCAGTGCATTCGAATGGAGCTCAGGGACTGGGAGTCAGGAAGTCAAAGTTCTGTTCTCGCCTTTCTTCCACTGGCTTCCTCACTGACCACGGACAAGTCACTTGACCTCTGTTCCTCAGTCTCCTTCATATATAAAATAGAGATGCCAATTCTTCCCCACGGCCCCACCTTTGTGTGTTTTGAGAGCTACAGATGAAAAAGCTCTATTTAAATACACAGGGTTGTTATTGTAATTAAAATGCCTGCTACAAAATTACAGAGTAGGCAACATGCACCTAACATCTGGTTTAGTCACAAACTCAAAATTAGGCCCAAGAATGGGAAAGACTTTGCTAAGCCTTATTGTTGTCTGCAGGAATAGGGACAGCGTTGGAAATCGGAAAGTCCTGAGTTCTAATCCTGGCTATGTAGTTAACTCATCATGAAGCCTTGGGCAGGTCACTTATACTTTCTCTTCCATTTGTAAAAGGGGGTTAACACTTACCCACCTCATACACAGGGATATAGTGAGCCTTGTTTAAAACAGATCAGAGAGGGGAAGGAGAACTCACTAGTTCTGGTGGTTGTATATCACCATAGTTGTTGGTGTCATGTGCCATAGTGGCACTACATCATCTTGCATGATGAGATATGGTCGGGTGATGAGATATGGTCGGGTGAAGATAAATGTGCACAAAGGAATAAATGAAGGCAAAAGGAGTTTGTCTCCAAACATGCCTATAGCCACCGAAAAAAGTCTGTGTATGTATGCGTAGACACATAGTATGGAGTTGTGTAAGGAAACAACTCTTTTACTCACAACCACTTTCTTCACTCCAGCTGCGTGCACATATTCACTATGTCGTGCCAGGGGAGAGGGAGAAAACTGGGCAAACTCTGGTTAAGGGAGGAAAACCTAGCAGCAGGGTTTTCTTTTCCCTTGGGAGGAAGAGAGAGTTGTAGAGAGCAGGCCCTTTGCTCTTTCCCTTTCTACAGAAGGGAGCAAGCAGATGACATATCTTCTTGTAGAAGCAGGGGCGGCTTCAGGCTTCAGCACGCCAAGCACGTGCTTGGGGCGGCAAGCCACTGGGAGCGCTCTGCCGGTCCCTGGGAGGGCGGTAGGCAGGCAACCTTCGGTGGCATTCCTGTGGAGGGTCCTCTGGTCCCACGGCTCCGGTGGACCTCCTGCAGGCTTGCCTGCGGAAGGCCTGCTGGTCCCGTGGCATGCCTGCGGGATGTCCACCTAAGCCACGGGACCAGCAGACCCTCCACAGGTATGCCTGCAGGAGGTCCAGCGGAGCCACAGGACCGGCGACCGGCAGAGCACCCCCCACAGCATGCCACCGTGCTTGGGGCGGCGAAATGTCTAGCCACCCCTGTGTAGAAGAAAGGAGGCAGAAAACATGCCTTATAATGACAGACTCAAGTAGCTCAATTTATTTAGCACAACAAAGAGAAGGCTATGGAGTGACTTGAGATCACAGTCTAGAAGTAACTATACAGAGAACAAATATTTAAGGATGGGCTCTTCAGTGTTGCAGACATAGATATAAAATGATCCAATGGCTGGAAGTTGAAGCTGGACAAATTCAGACAGGAAAATAGAGGTATATTTTGAACAGTGAGGATAATTAGTCATTGGATCAATTTACCAAAGGTTATGGTGGATTCTCCATCACTGACCATTTTAAAATTAAGATGGAATATTTTTTTTAAATATGCTCAAGTTCAGACAGGAATCATTTTGGTGAAGTTCTCTGGCCTATATTATAAAGGAGATGAGACAGGGCTATCACTATGTCTTTGGAATCTTTAAAGATAGGGGATGCCCATCCTGGACCATTCTGCATACCCTATCTGGTGCTGGTGCTTGTCCATAAACCCACCAATTCCCTCCCACTTCCAATTTTCCCTCCTGATGAATCCACATTTAGCCAGCCAATGAAGAGGAAGGAAGGGGGGAAATGAACCTCCCCCGGCACACTCAAGAGAGGAAGGGCCCAGATACTAGAGATGTACATCAATATAAGAGCCTTAAGAGACAAACTGAAAACAGTTGCAAGTGAATAAAGTAACTTAAAGAAATCTACTATGTAGGGTATGTCTCAAACAATATAAGAAATATTAATCTACTATAATAATTCCTAAAGTCAAAAGAATGCCCCAACATATGCAAGTGGCTCATTTTCTCTGAATTCAGGATGCAGCTATATCAGGCCTACACTCTGTTCCTAGGTGTATGACCTTGCATTTTAGTAACAGAGTCAGTGGGAGCTGTGGGTGGTCATCACCTCTGAAAATCAGGCCCTTCAAGGGTGCAGTTGAACACCCAACAACTGATGCAAAATCTTTGACCTTAACCTCTCTGTCCCTTCTTGCACACACAATGAGGATCGTATCACTGACCTCACAGGAATGCTGGGAGGATTCATTAGTTAATTGTGCTAAGTATAATTTATGGCATGCAGGTATTTTGCAGCTGCTAATGAAATACCAATCTTTGAAAAATTGCCTATAAAAGTTTTAGCTTCCAATGAAATAGAATCATCTCAGACTGGAAGTGCTGTTTGCACTGGCAACTTGTTACATACATGGGGACTCTATGGATTTTAGGAGGTGTTAAGTTCTCCAAACAACCAGTCCTAAAGTAACTGATTCAAGGTAGACATTTCCTTATTACTATTGCTTATGTTACTCATTATTTTTGAACATCCAGAAGTTGGCTAGGCCCTTGACAGTAACACGTATGGACAGGTCTACATTAGAAGTGCTACATTGGCACACCTGCACCGCTGTCATACATCTGGTGAAGACACTCCATGCCAACAGGAGAGTGCTCTACTGTCAGCATAATTACTTAACCTCTGCGAGAGGCAGAAGCTATATCAGCAGGAGAACATCTCTCGCAGGAGAACGTCTCCTGCTTACATAGCACTGGTGTGAACAGAGCTTAGGTCACTGGAACTTGTGCTGCTTGGGGGAGGAAGGGGGTGTCTTTTCTCCCATACCTGAACAATGCAAGTTAGATCGACTTAAGCAGTAGTGTAGACCTGCCCTAAGATCTGGCCCCACAGAGCATACAATCAATGTTCAGCTGTGACACATGAGGATAAACTAAAGGTACAAAAGGCAGGGGAGAACAGGGGTTACACAGATAAGGTGATGTGATTTCTCAGTTAAGGCATGTACACATTTTTAATGGTTCCACTGGGTTTTTTTAATACTTAATTTTAGAGGTGACACATACTTTGTAAAAACCCAATAAAATATAATCTCTAAACTACCATAGCTCATTAAAAATAATATATGTATACATTCGGTATTAAGTCTGATAGTAGCTATCCCTGAAGGGCAATAAAATGAAATGTCATTTATGTTGTAATAAATGGCAGGATCTTAAGTCAATCAATCAATGTAATTTTAATAAAAAATAGGGAAGGGCAAATGTCTTAGAGTAGTTCTTACCCACAGGAGTGCTTCATTGGGACTACTTCCCTGGCTAGGGCTGAGTAAAGGGCTTGTCTATATGGCAAGTTATTGTGAGGCAAGCCAGAGTGCAAATCTACAGTGGATCGGCTTGCCACTCAGCAATGTCCCACTTAGGTATTACTACAGTGCACTGACAGTCCCAGATTGTAGTAGTATGCAAAACCGTGCCCTGAGACTTTCACTACATTTTCACTTTCACTGCAGTGTCCACATGGGACTTTGCTGCGTGGCTGTGATTTACAGCTTGCCTTGCTGTGCAGTAACTTGCCATGTAGACTAAACCTAAATGTTTACAGGATCAGATCCTTAAATCTGTGGGTACTAATTATTTCTAATTGTGGTGCTAGTTTTGGCAAGCTGTTTACTTGTCCACCAGGAAAGGAACTGCGAACGCTAATTCACTTCACATAGGCCACTACACCTGCTCCTCATCTGGGCAGGAATCAATCAATTATCTTTGAGTCAAATGGTTCCTTATTTCTTAACAGAATTTCCTAGATCATTCTTAGCCTCTTTCTGCCTATTTTTTTTTATTTTTCTATGACAATTTAAATTTCACACTTGTCACTAAGAAGGTTTACAATACAAGACCAGAAAGAGCAATAATTTATTTTGATTTATAAAAAAAAATAATTGGATAGCCAGAGGTTAGACAAAACATATCAATTAAATAGAAAAGCAAATCAGGAACCTAATTATTAAACAACCAGGTTTCTGTCTGAGCTAAATGACTTCAAGTGTCTAACACTGGATGGCACTAAAGTACATAACATGAAGCCAAAATGAGATGGAGAAATGACTTGCTGCAATAGTAAGGCTTCCTTTCACACTGAATTAATGGATAAGGGTTTTTCCTGGTGTTAACCTCACTAAATATAGCAAATGAGCTTACGGTGTCACCCAAAGAGGATTTATAAATCATCTGTGAGGCCTAATTCAGTGATAATCCTTGCATTGTCACAGAAACTGAGTGGACACTTGCTATAGCGATGATCTAATAAAGTTTTTGACTTAAGATCTTGGCTGATTAGACACTCTCTTCTAATATAATGCAGAATGGGCTTCCATCCACTACTGTAATTATGCATTTGGCTTCCTCCTCTGGTGGAACTGCACTTAGTGGGGTGCCAAAAATGCTCTTTAAATGTGTGGTTGAGTTTAGTGCTTGTGAACATGAGTGGCTGCCCAGGACTAACCTCAGCAAGGCATTTAAGCACACATCTAACATTAAGCATGTGAGGAATCTCACTAGGGTCCAAAGTGAGGCACAAACTCAAATGCATTGCTGAACTGAGGCTGCCGCTTATGTGCATTACTAACGCCTAACAAAACCATGAGCAAGCGGTGCAGGTATCTCAAATGAGCGCCAATGAAAACTTTATCCCCCATGATGCTTTGTGCCATGGTAAAATAAAATTATATAAAGTATTTTAGGAGAGTTTATATGGTTTTAAAATATTTTATTGGCACTATTTGACATGCATTAGAACACCCTAGACTTGTCACTTGGAGGAGCAAGGGAGGGTCAGGATCTTACTCTGCCTCTCTGATTACAATTGTGGTAGTAACCCTGAGAGCTGTTATATCACAGACCATTAATAGAGTCATTTTCTGTTTGCTTAGACACAGAGGACCTGTAATAGAGTGGCTGGTCTGAGCTTTTCTGAATTTGACATACTTTGAGGGGAGCAGTTGTTGCTCTTTATTCGTTTTCCTTGCTAAGAGATGGGCTATTGCCATTTCACTTTGATACTAGGCACTTTGAGATGTGTTGTTATTTTTGATTTTTGGACTAACTTACTATGAGATGCTGTAATTACTTAGAGTGTGTTGAGTGCCGGGGGTCTGCTCAACTCTTTCATGATTGTAACCATTTCCTCGAGCCCTAGGAGGGAGATGAGATTTATAGCGTAATAATAATTTGCATGTATGTAGTAGTTTTTATCTCAAAGGGCTTCACAAACCTGAACTTAATTAAGCCTGCATCCCAACTCCACTGTGGGGGTCGGTAATGTCCACTCTACAGTGATTTTGTGGCTTACTTCCAAACATGTGTTTAGTTATGATTTAAAACTCAGATGTGACCAATGGAGGATAGCTTGCCAGAGTGTAGCCTGGGTCTAATCATGGGTTAGAGAATGGGCTTGGAATATTACTTTAATGAAGAGTCTGACTTTGCCACACTTAATCTTCCTGAGTAATGCCTCACCCCAAGGCTATGTCTATATTGCACAGCACTGACAGTGGAATGTTGTGTATGTGTAGTACATATACCACAGGAAAGCAGGTTGCATGCATCCACACTGTGGTGTGTAGATACACATGCCAGTGAAAGACTCTGGTGGAGATGGGGAGGCAGCAGGGAAAGGCTCCACAGCAGGGAGCTGCCAGAGCCTTTCCCCCTCTGCTAGAGTCTTTCCTCATTTCCAGAATCTTTTTCTGCTGCGGGGAAAGGCTTCAGCAGCAGGAGGCAGTGGGACCCCACATTGCTAAAAATAACAGAGTAGATGTGGGAGGCACAAATAAGTAGGGTGCATATTTGGGTACATACCCACAGGGTTCAGGTGTGTCTTTACTCTAGTCACCTAAACAGTGCCTCACCATCTACATTGTTATTTATACCTGTTCTAGAGGAGGGACATGTAGCGTATGTACTCTACACACCGCCAATAGGAGTCTGCAGTATAGACGTACGTCAACAATATTCCTGTTGAGATCAGTGAAATGACTTCTGTAGTAATATTCTAGGTAGAGCGAGTGTGGAAGGATCTGGTGTATGCACTTTAGAGTTAGCATCTAGCCTTTGAACAGAGTTTAAGACCAATGGCTCACATACTATAGGTGAGACCTGTGTGTCTGTTATCCTTCCAATTTTGTAGATGCATACACTGTAGATGCGGCAAAATTAAGGATCTGATTCTACCATCCTTACTGAGATTGAGTAGAAGATGAGTTTGGCCCTACCGTAATTCTGTAAAGCCAGAGAATGGGTCATTCGTTGTCAGAACCAGGAACAAAAGTCAGAAGTCTGGGCTCCCCACCCTGTGCTGTAACCACCAGGTTATAACCTGCTAGGACTCCTGAGGAGTGTATGTTTACTCTATGATCTTGGGACTGACCCCCCATGATGCTTGATACCCTCTTTCCTTCCTTCCATGCTATTCCACTGAGAAGTATCCTGTGGCAGTAGACTTTACTTTATAAATGCCTATTCTGTTATAAACTGTGCACATTCACACCCATTTCATTGCAAACTCTGCAGACAGAAGAGTATTTCTGAAAAGTGCTTTCTGCTAATCATATTATGTCTATTATTCATAATAAATCCTTCCAGAAACAACAAACGCACAGAATATGTGTTTAAAAAAGAAGTGTTTTGATTATGGAGCAGAGCTTTCAGTAATTCAAAGACAAAAAGCCAGCATGACTTTAACATAGCATTTAAATTATCCAGTAATAAAATCTGACATCACTGACTCATTCCATCACTCCCTACCCTCACCAAGAAGGATTTGTGGCATGAGAAAAATGATGACTTTTCACTTTTAGCTATACAGCTCTGCAACCCCGCAAGCTGCAAAACACCAGTGACTCATCTTCAGGGCATGCAGTTCCTCGCTACGTGCTATTTGCTCTGACATGCTATCCACATGAACCAGAGAGAATGTGCCTCTGGTTCTATTCTGTAGGTTGGAACTGTAAATCCTGGGAAATTCTGAAAATACAATCACTTTCCAACGAGTGCACACAAACTGCATCACCTTTCTGGCAATGTTATTGTCCCCTGGATAAACAATTACTCTATTCAAAAGGAAGTGTAGACTGACAAATAGAGAAGGTCTCTTCTCATTGCAAGAAGATCTGAGGTATTTGCTCTAAGTAGGTTGCACAGTTAGCTATCAAAAGGGGGAGAGAAAAATAAATCAGTCTGTCATAAACAGATAAGTAAGAGTTAACAGAATAGAAGTACTTCCTCTCTCTTTTGCCTGTAAAGAGTTAACAAGATCAGTGAGCCAGGCTGTCACTTGACCAGAGGACCAATCAGGGGACAGGATACTTTCAAATCTTGAGGGAGGGAAGTTTTTGTGTGTGCTGTTAGTTTTTAGTTGTTGTTCACTCTGGGGGCTCAGAGGGACCAGACGTGCAACCAGGTTTCTCTCCAGTCTCTCCGATACAGGCTCTTATAAGTTCAAAATAGTGAGTACTAGGTAGATAAAGCGAGTTAGGCTTATGTTTGTTTTCTTTATTTACAAATGTGTATTTGGCTGGAAGGAGTTCAAATGTGTATTTGGCTGGAAGGATTTTAATTTGTACTTGTATACTTATTGTCTATTGCGGAAAGACCCTGTACCGATTCCATTCTAAATGTACAAAGATAATTTTTACTGTTTTTCTCTCTTTAATTAAAAGCTTTTCTTGTTTAAGAACCTGATTTTTTTTTTATTCTGGTGAGACCCCAGGGGACTGGGTCTGGATCCATCAGGGAATTGGTGGGGAGAAAGGAGGGAAGGGGGAGAGAAAGGTTAATTTCTCTCTGTGTTAGGATTACTTTCTCTCTCAGGGAGAGTCTGGGAGGGAGGGAGAGAAGGAGGGGGGCAGGTGAATTTTCCTCTCTGTTTAAAGATTCAAGGAGTTTGAATCACAGTGATCTTCCAGGGTAACCTAGGGAGGGGAAGTCTGGGAGAGGCAACGGTGAGGGAAAGGGTTTACTTTCCTTGTGTTAAGATCCAGAGGGACTGGGTCTTGGGGGTCCCCGGGCAAGGTTTTGTGGGGGACCAGAGTGTACCAGTCACTGGAATTCCTGGTTGGTGGCAGCGCTACAAGTACTAAGCTGGTAATTGAGCTTAGAGGAATTCATGCTGGTACCCCATCTTTTGGATGCTAAGATTCAGAGTGGGGAATTATACCAGGACACAGTCATAACATGTTTCCTTAGCTTGTCCATGAAATAATTCTAATAGATGCTCATGAATTTTTAGTGGAGTTTAAATTTGAAGGTAGTAAATTACTTCTGAAATGACATTGCTTAACATATCTTTATTGGTTTAACATATAATGAGTGTTTGTTTTTCCTTGTGTGCCTTTGACTGATGCACTGATTTTGTCTGATTCTTATTTATCATGATGACAACAACAAGATAAAGAAATGAAAAGATAATCAACCTAAGTGAAATTTCTCGCACCAGAAAAGACCTATGGCCAAATTCTATCTTGGGCTGTGAACATTTGCATACCCACAACTACGTGCCCCAATTCTGGCTTTCTCTGCCAAATTCATTGAGAAACCACGCTTCACATGCTCTGTGAAATGAGCCCCAGCAGGAGTCGTCGATGTGGGCAGGTTAAATGCAATGGGCTGATTGCCAGTGACAGGACTAACCTGGATAGGATAGGTTGTGGCAAAGAAAGAGGACCACCAAAACATAGACTCAGGACTTGATCCTGAATAACGCTAGACCTTCACGATTCCTATGGATATCAACAGATGGTTCACAGCATCACTCAGGATCAGGTCCTTAATTTGCAGCATTAATGTGTTCTTGTTTTAGGAGACAGTTATGCTATGCAGATGCTTAGCTTTTAAGTGTCCCTATTTCTATGGGTATGTCTACACTACCCTCTCGATCGGCAGATAGTGATCGATCTATCGGGGATCGACGTATTGTCCACAAGGTCTAGAGGCAGAAGTGGAGTTGACAGGGGGAGTGGTGGCCATCGATCCCACGCCACAAGGACTCGAAGTAAGTCAATCTAAGTTGATCTAAGATCCGTCGACTTCACCTACGCTATTCTCGTAGCTGAAGTTGCATGTCTTAGATCGACCCCCCCCGCACCAGAGTGTAGACCATTCCTATGTTGTAATTAATTACTTTAGTATTCACAGGATTGACTCTTCTGCTTGTTATATTGCCATCTGAGGCTGCTATGCTAATATATTACTCATGGACTGAGAGGTGGATTGGTGAAGATAATCAAGAACTAGAGTGAATTCGTGGCGCCACTGAAGTCAATGGCAAAACTCCCATTGATTCTGATGGGACCAGTATTTCAACCCTTAATTGAGCTCTTTGCTTCATGCAAAACACACATCTTGACCTGCCAAGGCACAAATATGCAGGGTGAGGTAGGACAAAGCCCCAGAATGAAGGACACAGAGAATTAATAGTAACCTTTAGGAAACAATATAATTTTTAAATAACAAGGGAATTATGTCCAGGATAGTCCTGTCATTAAAGTTCTGGACTAAGTGAACTCTGCACAGGGTGTAAGACCTAAGGCCAATGGTGATTTAATTCTGGTTCTGACTCTGTGATCCATTAGATGTCGGCTGAAATGTTCACACAGAACCACACTAATCCCAAGTCCATTGGAGCCAATGAAAAGACTCCCACTGACTTCAGTGGGTTTTAGATCAGGTCCAATTCAGTCAGAGCTGCGAGTACTTAGCACATCTTAAAATCAGGCCACTGTTATTTAGGCGCCTAACTTTAGGGACCCAGCTGTAAAAACAATGGATTTTGCTTTTCTGCCTTAGTTTCCCCAAATGGAAAATGTAAATAATACTTATCTGTCTTATGATAGTAATTGTTTATGGTAGGGGAGGGGGAGAAAGAGAAGTGAAAGGTAATGCTATGCAAAGAGAACAGAGGGTGATGTGAATAGGGGAGTAAAGGGGATGGAGAACAGAAGAAGAAACACAACAGGAAAAAGATAACATATCATGAATATGTAAGGATAGAATGAATGTGGAAGAGAATGAAAGAAAATGGTCTGTGGTTGGTTAAGATGGGTGAGAAGTAGGAGGAAATAATCAAGGCAAGACACAACTTTTAGGTTGCGAATATACCTATGATTCTCTTATTGCACTGGGGAATGGGGTTGGATGGCTAATTTGAATAGCGAGAAGTGTAAGTATAACATATCTGTTACATTCTGCTAGTGAAATAATTGGAGCCGAAAACAGAAGAGAACCTCATCTCCTGAGATCTGCCCTGTTCATATGGTGTGATTGCTCTAGACAGGAGTCGGGAAGGGTTTTTCGTTTGGTTTTTTGGGGGTTTTTTTTTAGGCTGATTGGGGTAACAATTGTTTTCTAGGCTCCCACCCAGAATATGAGAAGTGGATCTGCAAAGCAAAACATCACAAGGTAGCATGGAACAGAAGCAGACTGGGGGTCTAAAGGAGGGACTTCTTGAGAGATAGAAGAATAAGGCTGCTGAGTCCTTAGCACTTTTCTCCACAGGATGTGCTATTGTGATTTGTGGCTGACGATTTTATTCTAAACAATGATACAAGCCTGTATCTTTTTTTTTAAAAAAACAGATCCACTGATTACATTGATGTGAAAGTTTCATGCATTAACAATTGCATTAGCCCATTCACTGTAAGGTACTTGGGCTGAAATATTTGTAGCCTGCTACTGCCTGAAGTCTTAGATGTTGAATGAGAAAGCAGTAAGTGCTTCCCTCAAGTGTACCTTGCTGACTGTATCAGCTGCTCTCTTGGCATTCCATTAACATCTGGGAACAGTTGGTTTGTCTGTTTTGTATGCACTAAAGTAATGTTGACAGAGAACTGAAAATGACATTTACTAAAGTTGCTCTCATGACAGCACAGAGCTGAATTACCTGCAAACCAGTGCCAATTTCCAGTATTGTTATTGAAAGTGTTGTGGAGAGGGTTAATGTGGGGGAATGGTGCTATGTCTAATGGGTACTGAGAAGGCAGAACAACAGGAGGAAAGGAGCTTCAGACATTTCTCTTCAGAAAAGGCCTAAGGGTGAATTGTATTAGTCACCACTCTAGAGAAGAGGAAAAATAAAATGTTAGTTGGCTGCCCAAAGGAATTATTTGAAGACCCTCCATTTTTATTTGCACAAAGACCTCAGGAGCCAAATTCAACCCTGGTGTAAGCAAACTCAACTCCCTTATGATAGGGCTGAATGTGGCCTGAGGTTTATATCTCAGTTCATGAAGCAAAGTCTGCACAAGAATGCTGGCTCCCAAGGCTGATTTATATTTTAAACTTGTACATTCATTTAAAAAGTACAGGCCAGAAAGCAACATTGCCAGAGTCCCACATATTCTTACAGACACTGAATTTACTCTAGAGAGTCAAGCAGGCCCAAAAACTCAGCTTTGCAGCCTGTCAAAACAGAATACACATCTATTAGAAGGTGCCTGAAATATTAATATACAGTAAACTCCTTTTTCTGCTCACACTGGCCCTAAGTCAGCTTAATTCTCATTGACTTCTTATTGACAATTTATGCACATGCTCAAGTTCTCTACTGAACTTTCCCAGTACCTACCATCCCAATCAAATCTTTCTCCTTTTCACCTCACCAGCCTGTTCCTCCCAAAGCATCCTGCATCTCCACTCTTCTTCCCCAGACCCACCTAGTTACGTCCACCAGAGATGCAGGACTCACGGGGCAAAGCTTTAAATTTATGGTCAGGGGAAAAAAATCACTTCATTTAAAAGGAGAAATCATTAAAAAAACAAATTAGTTTCTCAAGAAGTAATAGCCTTGGAGAGTAATTCAGACTGGAATGCACTAGAAATAATTAAAATGTGAGAGGAGGAACTTATAAGTGACTAGAATGCCAAAAATAGAATAAATTAAGTAACATAAAAATTGACCTTGTTTGTCATTATTAGTTCTTCACACTTGGTTTCTATTCTGAGATTTTTAGATTACTTCTGTAATAATCTCATGCACCTATATGGTGAAATTCATGCAACTGCGAAGGGCCCTAGCTAGGGCCTGTACACCATTTCAGTCCCACTTAAGCTGTCCACAGGCACTTGTGCGGACCCTCTACATGGGGAAGGAATTTTACTCTTAGGATTGATCGGCTAGCACTGTATATATTTGCTGGTCTGGTCGAGTGGTTTAACCGTATCCTTAAAAGTATGATCCAGAAGGTGGTAGCACAGGACAGAAAAGACAGGGGTACCCTTCTACCGTACCTAAAGTTTGCAATACAGGAAGTTCCCCAAGTGTCCACTGGTTTCTCTCCCTTTGAGCTACTATACGGATGCCACCCATGCAGAATATTAGATGTCGCCAAGGAGGATTGGGAAGAATAACCCAACCCAGGAAAGAATGTCATTGAGCATATGACACAGATGAGAGAGCAAATAGCTTGAGTGACCCTCAGTAGAAGAACATTTGGAAAAAGCACAAGAGGCCCAGTGGACATATTACAACCGCTGGGCAAAAGTACAGAGATTTCAGCTAGGAGAATGGGTGATGGTGCTGGTGCTGACAGCAGAAAACAAACTCCTGGCCAGCTGGCATGGGCTGTATGAGATAGTGGAAGCCATTGGGGAGGTGGACTATAAGGTCAGACAGCCAAATTGCTGAAGGCCAGAGCAGATCTACCACATCAACTCACTGAAGCCCTGGCGTGACTGAGACACGTGCCTGGTCATTCAGGGAACTCCACCCCAGACAGACGATCCACAGGGGTAGGTAAGGATATCCCCGAATTAACACCAGAACAATGAACAGAGGTCATTGATATGATCCAACGGAACCAAGACCTGTTCTGTACACAGCCGGGCTGTATGACACTGGTCCAACATCATATTGTCACCAGTCCTGAAGTAAGGGTGACGATAAGACCGTACTGAATACTGGAAGCTAAAAGGAAAGAAATTAGGATGGAAGTGAAGAAGATTCTGGAACTCGGGGTTATTGAAGAGTCCCACAGTCAGTGGTCCAGCCCTATCATCCTAGTCCCCAAGCCTGATGGCACCCTGAGGTTTTGCAATGACTTCCGGCAGTTGAATGAAGTATCCCAGTTCGATGCCTATCCGATACCATGCATTAAAGTGCTAGTTGATCAGTTAAGCAAGGCCAAATACCTAACCACCCTGGACCTGACCAAAGGATATTGGCAAATTTCCCTGGCCGAGGATGCAAAGGAGAAGACTGCCTTCTCTATACCCAATAGCCTGTTCCAAATCACTGTCCTCCCTTTCAGACTCCAAGGGGCCCCTGAAACATTCCAACGACTTATGGACAAATTGCTGCAACCCCATGCCAAGTATGCCGCTGCCTATCTAGACGACATAGTCATCCATAGCCCTGACTGGGAAACGCACCTAGGAAAAGTAGAAGCAGTGCTAGATGCCCTGTGGCAGGCCTGCCTCACGGCCAACCCTCCCAAGTGCATGATAGGGCTAGTGAGGCCAGATACCTCAGTTATGTAGTAGAGAGAGGCTTGGTGAAACCCCAATGGAACAAAGTGGAGACAATACAGGGTTGGCCTTGACCAGTCTGCAAAAAGCAGGTCAGAGCATTTCTAGGGATAGTAGGATACTATCGGAGATTCATCCCTCATTTTGCCACAAGAGCAGGGCTGTTGACAGCCTGATAAAAGCTCAGGGCCCCAAGATAGTAAAGTGGACTGATGCGGCAGAAGGAGCATTCACAGATTTAAGGACAGTCCTGTGCTGTCATCCAGTGCTCATAGCCCCAGACTTCGAGAAGGAATTCGTCCTACAAACAGATGCCTTGGAGGTAGGGCTAGGAGCCATCCTTTTGCAGTTTGTCGGGGAGGAGGAACACCCGATCCTGTACCTCAGCCAGAAACTCCTCCCCAGGGAACAAAAGTACAGCATCGTTGAAAAGGAATGGCTGGAGGTAAAATGGGCCATGGAAACTCTCCGCTACTACCTACTGGGGTGATGGTTTACCCTGGTGACAGACAACACCCCACTCCAGTGGATGCACAGAAACAAGGAGAAGAATGCGAGAGTGACTAGATGGTTCCTATCCTTGCAACCCTTCCGTTTCCATGTGCAGCATAGGGCCAGAAGCCAACACGGCAATGCTGATGGCCTGTCATGACAACACTGCTTCTCATTCCAAGTAGCCCAACCCCATGGTGTTGAGCTGGGGGCATGGGGAATATGTGATAGATCATGACCAGAGGGCAGCAGGAGAGTGATAGATGGGAGATATGTAAGCCCCAGGATGATGAGAGCCTTATTCCCTGTAGAGGGAAGAGAGGCTGCTACAGATTAATTAGAGCACCTGAAGCCAGTCACCTGATAACCCCCCCGCTTGAAGCAGACAGTTGGAGGAGTTGAAGCAGAGTGGTTTTGTGTTGGAGCAGAGAGCAGTTTGGAGGAGTTGAAGCAGAGTGGTTTGGTGTTGGAGCAAAGAACAGTTTGGAGGAGAGGAGTTTGGAAGAGTTGAAGCAGAGTGGTTCACCACTATCCCTAGGGCCCCTGGGCTGGGACCCGGAGTACTGGGCGGGGCTGGGACCCGGAGTACTGGGCAGGCCTGGGTCCCTCCCTCTCCACTGTCCTTTTCTGGGACACTAGTGGGTCAGTTGATATCCCAATTCAGGGGCGAGAAACGGCACCCTGAACCCCCCACAAGAGGAGAAAGCATGGGACCCATCATAATAGTGCTGGCAGTTTGCCACATGCTGGCACAAGAAGCATAGTGTAGACGTGCAAAAGCAGCTTAATTACTATGGTGGCTCTAAGTCGATGTAACTTAGTGTAGTGTAGACGTGCCTTTACAGTGCTAATGCTCAAATATTGCCTTATTATATGCGATACAGATGTTTTAAGTGAAATAAATGCATACAGCAGCTTATAAGCGTTACATAAATTTTAAATACTAAAAACATTCTTATAATTCTAATACCTATATTAACAATCCTAACACACTGGTACGCCAGATGGATTCAAGCGATGTATTTGTCTGTATTTAACTGAGACATGAGGATCTTGGCATGAGCACCAGGTCTGCCAGCATCACACACAGAATCAGACTTCATTATTATTTGCAGTGGCAGTGATTTTTCTTTTTCTTTCCTTCCCATGGTTAACCTGTATTGCAGTTTTTAATCAATGAAACAGGACAATTTTATCTTTGGTGTAACTACTTGTAGCCAGTGGAGATATGACAAAGATGAATTTTTCCCATTCTGTATAAACCCAACTGCAGCTTTAGTTAAATAATTTCAACAGTAACAGCAAGAAGATCCCATACTCAGATGTCTGGGGCCATCTCCATTACAAAATAAATAAATATATAAATATATTGGAAGCTGAAGATGACTGTGATAAGTTTTAGTGTAACTTAATCAACATTAAGAACTTATTTATAAAGTAAACACAATACTGATGCTGAGATACCTGTCTGCTGTCTCTGCAAATGGTTCCTGTCTCTGTATGTAAGCGTCCAGAGAAGGAAAGCATTGCATGGTAGCTGAAAGTGTGGCCCTGCAGTTTTCTATTGAAGCTTAGTCTTTTAAAGCAACAGCCATCCTCAACTCCATGGTCATGGAGTTTGTAACACAGGGTGGGTCTTGGTCCTCCCAGGTTACTGCATTAGTCCTTTGGTTCAAGCAGCAGAGATTCATGCTTCTGTGTTGTTGATCCCCGATTCAATCCTTGCTTATGACCCATTAGAGGTGCCTAAGGGCATCTCCAGGCTTCAGAGCCCAAGTTCCAGTCCCAGCCACAATGCCCACGCAGCTGTCTTTAGCTTTTGTTCATATTAAAATAAACAGTGCCATGGTTAGGGCCTGTGGAAGAGGAGTTGGGGTTGGCTCAATGTCATTCATGTACGTATCAGAGCTGGAGAATAGGTGATAGTTATCTTGAGCTGCATTACCACAATGTACCACTGCTTGTAGATAGTTGCTATGTGTAGTTAATAAAGTAGACGATAAGCATTAATGTCATACAATGGTTGGCTGTTCCCAATTTGAGTAATTGCAGATTTTGTTTATAACATTATCTAAATAGAGTTATCGCTGGGGCACAAGAGTGCAATGGCCAGGACCTGGCTCAGATTGTGCTGCTAAACCTCAGTTGCAAGGTACCTCCACCCTCCTCCCCACCCCCAGTCTAGCTTCGTCCTAATGGTGTGCCACACATGAATGTGCCTAAGACACTGTTTTTCTCCCCCCGCAGCCCAATGCACCTGACATGGGTCAGGGTTCTGGAAGGCTAATATCTCAGAGGTCAGTATTTACTAACACCTGCAGTTCTTACCATGAGGTTGAAATAGTCATGTGGTGTTTGCTGCTCGTGTGCCAGTGTCACAAGGAATGGAACACTAACCGCTTTGTCCTGTGTGAGGGCTTGAGTGATAATCTGAAGCTCCCGGGGAAGCAGGATATCTCCTCCTTCATAATGACCCTGGGTGTGGCACCTCACAGGATCCCCTGCTCCATCCACCAGTTCCCTTGATTCTTCCCCAGCGCACATGACAGTTCAGAACACATTCCCTATTAACCACATCTCCATTTCTGCATGGTCTCCTCAGTTAGCAGAGTAATTTGAAGCTGTTATGATGGTAGGGACTGGGTATGGGGAGGAACGTGGTCTTGGGTCTTATACAGCACTTTTCTAGGGGCTCCAGATTTGCTTGAAGCAGCCACAGCTACAGGTATGTTTTTTAGATTTTAAGTGACAGATTGAAAGGCATTTAAAGAATATCCCCAATGGAGCAACAATAAATAGAGCATTGAAACATTCACTCACTCACAACTGGAAAAATAAGCAAGGAAAAAAGTATGAGCAAGCGACATCTTTAGTTTATGTTTGTTTATCAGTCCATCCAGACAACTTCCATCAGTGTGAGGAAATATCTGTGCAGGTCCTCCATCTGTAATGAACACAAGGAATTGCAGTAAACAAACATGCATAGATGAAGCAACCCATGCAGTTATCAGAAATATGTCCACTGCTTGCTGCATGGTCTCTCCCCAATAGACTCTGACACAGTACTTTCATTGTGAGACTACCCATGGATACATAGGCTGTGGGAAACATTAGTTAATTTTAGCAAGTACAAATGGTTCTTACCTCTTCGCAGTGCTCTGACTCCTGGGAAGTGCTGACATCTGTTCAGCTTAGTGGCTCAGGATCTGTTGCTAACAGAGAACCAATTGAATACAAGACATTGGGCCTGACTCTTCTGCCAATTACACTGGGATAAATCAAGTGTAAAACTACCCAGGCCCATTGCAGTTATCACACCACCTTAGCCCTCTTTGCTTGAGGTGATGTGCAGTACAGGGCCCCATGCACCACTTTGGCCCCAGCTGTGGAACAATGCAGAAAGGGCATGAGCAAAGTGATCACACAAGGGGGCTCTTGCATTCGCTAAGTAGGGTGACCAAATGCCTGAGCTTTCTCTTATATAGGCACCTAGTACCCCCACCCCTCCAGATTTTTCACACTTGCTATCCGGTCACCCTATCTCCAAGGCACCATGAAGGTGCCATAATACCAAAGGTACCTGTTCCATAAAGACCATTCAGTGCAGGAGGAGATATTGGGGTGCAGGCCTGTGAAAGGTGGCAGGATCTGCCGCTATATAAATCCAGTGGGTGGGAACTGCACCATTCTTTAGGAAGATGTAGAGGGCATTCCCTTCAATGGCCAGCCAGCGTTACGGGTGGGCAGAGCATTGGCATTTCCTCCCTGCCCTCTTTGAGGTGGCTAATGTCCTTGGGGCAGCTAGCGGAGAGCAGTCAACATTTTGCCATTGTGTTTGACAGAATTGGGGTTTGGGGAAAGGCTCCATGAAACTTCCCCTATCTGTGTATCCATAAAGCGCCAGGCACATTCTCAGCCATGTTGGTAAGTCTTCTGGTTCAGCAGTGCAGAATGGAGAAAAATTATTCTGGGACTCTCCCGACAATTTACTCTGAGAGTTCCCTCTTTCACTGTTGCCACAAGATGGGATGTGTGTGTGCGCGCACAGATGCAAGTGCCCCCTCTGCAGTACTTGAGCACTGCTTCCTCTTCCTGTTTATTGTTCATAGAGTGCTGCTTATCCATAATGTTTGAAGTTTCACTGCTGGAAGTGTGACTAGGAGGAACAGACCTATCTGACTGAGACAGAGCATCTGTATGCTACTGAGTAGCAGTATTAGAAAAGTGACCTGTTTCTAAGCAGCCTCTGTCTGCTTTAGACCATTGTTACCTTTTACCCTGCACCTGACTGTCCTGGATAAATTCTGGTGTCAGATCTAGCTGCCAAAGACTTGTAAGTCTTGACTACTGTTGAATCTCCTATTTCAGCAATGGTCACAGGCTATTATGAGATAGAAAACACTCACTTTAAGTAGCTAGGCCAACAAATTAAGACACTAAAAATGAATTCTGGAGCAGTGAGATTTGTATCTCTGTTAGAGGGTCAGGCTGTTTGTTTAACAGGTTGGCCAGTGTACAGTGACCAAGGGATGAGAATCTCAACCCAGTTAGATTGTTGGTGATGTTGACCTAAAGGCATAAAACAACACTGAAGAGAGTTCTGAATTATATTAACCTGTATTTTCTGCTTAATGTGTATAGAACAGTTCAGTATACACATAAGCATACTAGCTTACTGCTCAAGTTAGACTGTACCTTGGGCAGTAAGATTCATGGTGATATAGTCCTGGAACACTTTTTCACATATGGAGTTGGAACTGAAGATCCCAAGAATTTTGCAAAAGAGGAACAGGAAAAGGATACATTATGTATGGAAAAGAGTGATACAAGTGCCTTTGAGAGGGACAACAAGTGCAGTGGGAGCACAACGATAGAAGCCCTGTCAGACTTTCCTGACAGCAGGTTACTATCTGCCAAAGAAAAAAGACTTCCTTCAAGGGTAATGCAGCAAAGTATTGATATCTCCTGTTTGCTGTTGAACCTGGTAAGTATGAGCTTGCAGTGGTTTAATGAGCATTTGTTGAGGGAAATTTTAAGGTATTGGTGTTGTGTCCAATTAAGCTTTATGTACCTTTGTAAAGAGAAGACCTTTATTTTGGGGTACACTTGATCTGTCAACCTCCTAAGAAAGAAGATTAAAGCTGTGAAGATGAAGAATTGGATTCAGATGCTTTTAAGGGTTAAGTCTTTTGGGGATTTATATTTATATCATGCTTGTTACAGAAACACAGCTATTTATTTTCTCTGCCACATTGCTTGGGAGAGCAATAAAATGTCATTGGTAGGAATGACAAAGTTTACCTTGTTTTATTCTGTTCTTTTTTGTATGAAACAGCTCCTGTAACTCACACTAGGATGTTTAAAGATATTTTTCTATCCTGCTTGTCTCAAGCTAGACTTCTCCCCCTTTTCTTGTGGGGAACTTGTCTGTATCTTGTCATTATTTCTACGTTAAGAGGTGGCTACCATGTTTTCTTTTTAATGGAAGAATCGGTTGCATTATTGGAGAGGTTTTTTTATTAAGATACTATATGGACACAACGGATGCCTCAGTTCTGTCTTTCTCACCATTGTTTGAAATAAGCACGATTTTAACATAATAAGACTATCAGAATCTGATGATCTGTGTAAAGTGTAATTCACTCATCATTGTTAGTGTTCTGGTCTAGCTGGTCTAGCATTCGATTGGGACTCAGAAAATCTGGGTTCAGTTTCTGGTTCATCTACAGACTTCATTGGTGATAGTGGGAAATTAACTTAATCTATGCTGTGCCTTAGTTTCCATCTGTAAAATGGGGTGTATACTTCCATATCTCACAACGGTGTTGTGAGGATAAAATCCATTAATGATTGTGAGATGTTCAGATACTGCAATGATGAGGACCATATAAGTACTCTGACAGATACCAAGAAAAGTCTCCTTCCCCAATGAATGGAGGGTGAACAATGAACATAATAAAGAGATATCAGTGTGTGCTTCTGTGTGCATTGTTGCAGATTTAGTCTCTGTAATGGTCTCTGACCTCTTCTGTTTTTGATTCATCAGTCTGAAGTGTTCAATAGTGCCTATCCCTGTAGTATCTAAATGCTGCACAGGGAATTTATATCCACCAAGCATTCTCCAGAGGGGACATATAGTAGAATCTGCTTTTGTCCACTCCCTCATTCCTGGTACCTTCTGTTATGGCTGGGAATTTATTAGGGAATATTCACTCTGTTGACAATATAATTAAATAGAAAGAAGCTTGCTTAAGATGCATTGCTCATTGGAAATGGACTTTCATTGTATAAGCAAAGCCGGAGTGAAATCCTGGCTCTCTGGAAGTCAATAAGAGTGTTACCTTTGACTTCAGTGGAATCAGGATTTCACCCAGGAAAGAACCAAATGTTTTGAGACTGGCGATGACATTGTGAGAGCTGGCAATCCTATGGTAAATTCACATCAATGGTGGTTTCCTAATGGCCACACACAGTTACACTAGTGGGTGTTGTCACAGCATGGAGCTTTTTACCAAATAGAGTCAGAGGAGCACAGAGCCCTGCTCCTGCCCCTCCGGACTGCACATACATCCAGTATAAGGTCCTAACCCATGGACTACTTAGAGTGTAAGTTTTTTGTTATGTGCATTTACAGTACCTACCACATTGGGGCCCTGCTCTCTGATTGGGCTCTCTACATGCAACTGCACTACACCTATTAAATAATGATGTTGAAGTCAATGAAAAGACTCATTGATTTCAGTGGTTGTGGGATCAGGCTGGTGAGGGTGAGATCCCGTTACTAAGCTAAGGTTAATGCTGTTCTAATTCTCCCATTCTGAAATGAATAGGGGATTTGTTTGTTTCTCTCTTTCAGGACAGACACTTCAGGTGAAATTCTAAAAAGTATCTCAGTGACTTAGGGGCCTACATCCCATTTTGAAAAATGATTTAAGCATCTGAGAGCCTACATCCCATTAATGTCACTTCTGACTTTTCACTTTTGAAAATGTTGCTTAGGCTGCTACATCGTTTAGGCCCTTTTGACAATTTTACCCGTTCTCAAGTAACTTGCTGTGCATTTTTACAGAAATCTAATTGCATAGGTCTATGCAAATAGCAATTCCAGCAGAAATATTCTTAGCTCGGCTCCTACTAGCTTAGCTAGAAGGGGAGTTTGTTTTTAGCTCCTCTGATAGAGTTGCTGCTACTGCCTACTGGCCCCACAGGTGTCCATATAAATCTTGATTGTGGTAATTTCTAGGATGCATACAGAGCCAGTGGTTCAGCCATCAGATGGAGAACGTAGCCTTTTGGTTAAATTGGCTCTATTGTTTAGGGCCTGGTTGGCAGAGTCAACACACTGACCATCACCTCAGTTAATGTGCTGTTATTGTTAATAGATCGTTAGACTGGACTGCAATAGACATTATATAGATTTTTATCTGAGGGCAAAGGGTTGTGGCTGTAAACCAGTACCTAGCAAGCCAGCCTTAGATTGTTGTTCTACTTGTCACGCTGACATTGTGGAAGGAGGTGTTGCATGCTTGCTAAAAATCTTACCTGGCCTTGGTTAATCTCAAATTTCTGGTCTGTTTTTCTGACTGTCCAAAGCAAATCAGGCCTGAAATAAATAATGTGGCTGCGGTTCCCGGCTCAGATGGCTAGAGGATATTGCTCCTGTTGCGATGGGCATCCAGAAGCTGCTTTCTCGTGCTTCTCATGTTATTTTTTCATTGCTCCCCAAGTCAACTTCCCCTATTCACACTGTGTGTATCAATGCTGGGAGAACTGAGAGAGAATGAAAGAACTGGAGAATGGGGAGACTGCCAATGGGGAATAGGTCATGTGGTGGTGGGGGGAGGGGAAGAGAAGAAAATGGGAACCCTTTATGGGAGTATGTGGTGGGGCGATGACTCACTGGTGCGGCGCCTCCTTCTGGTCATCCAGGGAATTAACTCTTTTCCAGCTCTGAAACGCCTTCTGCCAGCTGATGTCTCGTCTGTAGCTGGCCCCGTGTTCCTCACAGACCCTGGTAACCTTTTCCAAGGGGTTCTGCCCCCTGCAATACCCCCTCTGTCTGGGTCTCCCCTCCCAGGGGAACCCCCAGCCCCCTATCCGCACCTTAAATCAGTGGCTACTGCCAGTCTCCATCTAGCCCCACTGGGGCAGATGGTAGTTGGTAAACCACTCATCATCGGCAAGGGTGGTTGGACCAGCTGCCTCTGCCTTTTCCTGCACTGCCCCTCTGCAGCCCTAGTACCCTTTTGTGGGCCCTTAACTCTGCCTGCAGCCTGGGGCTTTGCTATGCTGGAGCTCCCCAGCTCCCTCTGCCCTTCCCCAGCTCCATCCTAGGTACCCTCCTCAGCTTCCCAGGCAGCCAGATCCTTCCCTCTCAAAAGGCGAGAGAGAAAATATGTTTCCAGCTTCTGGCCCACCACCCTCTTATAAGGGCCAGCCGGGCCCTGTTTAAGTTGACCACAGCTGTGGAAGCTTTCCCAATCAGCCCAGCTTTCTCCACTGCAGCCCTCTCCAAGGCTGCTTTATCCTCTTCGGGCAGGAGCGGGGTGACCACCCTGCTACAGGATATCTAGAATGTGTGAGGGAATGAAGCTAGGATCCAAATGTCAGAAAGAGCCATTGGAGGTGAATAGACTTATGGTAGGGGAAAGAAGAAAAAAGATGATACTTGAGGGATGAAAATCCATCCCAGAGGCTGAGACATCCCAGGGAGACGTTACGGAAGGTCCCCATACAGGGAAACATACTATGTAGGAATGGAGGGAAGGAATGGAGAGACACCACGACAAACGGAGTGTGAGAGGACAAATCACTAAAGATAAGGGGAGGAGGGTGAATCTCAGGTTAGGAGAAGGAAAGAGAAGAGGGAAATGTCCACAGAGATGCTCTGGGAAGAAGGTTGGGGATAATAAAATTTACCCCTTTATAAAGTGCTTTGAGATCTACTAATGAAAGAGAGAAAAAATGAGATGTACTGAGAAGACTAGATGATATAAACAGAAGAGTTCTTTTATTAAGTATCCAGATAGGTCATGTGTGCTCGTATGTGATGTTCTGGGAGTCCACACAGACCAGTAACGGTTCTGTCAGTGCCTGCCCTGTAACTTTGTGGCCTTTGTGCTTTCCAGTTATGGCTCAATTCCCTGACACCAGTAGCCTGCCCACAAGCATATGGTCTGACCCTGGCTCTCACCAGTCTACTTACTCCTCCTAGGGTGACACCAACAGTCTGTAGAAGAGAAGAGTGAGGGGGGATTTGATAGCAGCCTTCAACTACCCGAAGTGGGGTTCCAAAGAGGATGGAGTTCGGCTGTTCTCAGTGGTGGCAGATGACAGAACAAGAAGTAATGGTCTCAAGTTGCAGGGCAGAGGCAGGTCAAGGCTGGATACTACGAAAAACTTTTTCATTAGGATGGTGGTGAAGCACTGGAATTAGCCCTTCCAACCCCAGGTCTCCCCAAATCCACCCTGCACAAGTTCTTAATTATCAGACACTCTGACTGTTCCCCTCTGATTCATTAACCCAAAAGTCATGAAACAATCCCCGCAGTTACTACCTCGCTTTAGCATATGCACTCCATACAATTTGTACACTAGAGACCTATTTGGCATAAAAATAAACAAAAAGTTATTGAGTAGAAAAATCACATCTCTAAAGATAAAATAGTAGGGGGGAAGCAGACGTATACAAGCAACACAGAAAATAAACATAAAGACACAATCTCAGGCTTTTTACTTTCATATTAGATAAATCCTTTTTCTAATTAGCATTACCTATTGCCTTAAAACAGTTTCCCAGCATAGCCCCTAGCTATAGAAGGGATCCAGCATTCCCAGAAGGCTGGGCAGAGAGGGGGCAATACTATATAATAATGATTTAACTATGTTTGAACTTCTGATTGGCTACAATTCTGAATTAATCATTGAAGGTTGAAATTGTACTGTTATCTCTGATGAGGACTTATGGAACTGAAATGTAGGTAACATACAGTATTTGTTTTACTACTCTTGTTATGGTCCTGAACAAAACCTCTTATGATCAATGGGAAATTCCAGTAACTTCCTCTCAGGGCAAAAGTTTCTTCTCCACCAATTATCATCTCAAGAAATATGAAAGGAGTGGATTTTCGGATTCTACTATTTTAGCTTGTTTGATTATTTGCATACATATTCATTTAAAAATAAATAAAAGATGATTTCTTTTAAGCATATGTTAAAAAAAAAAATCCAATGGCAGAATATGGCAACCAGTTAACAGTGGCTGAAAGTTCAGCATAGCTTCCAAGGATATGTTGTCTAGTGCTTTATTCAGTGCAGTTTTAAAGTTCAGAAACAGTTTCTTTCCATTTAACTGAGAAAGATTTAGTTTAAAAACCATTTAGTTTAGAAAACAATTTCTATTCAAAGCTCTTATCTGAAGAAAGCTCAAATTGTTCCTCCTACCTCTTTTTTGTAAGCAGCTCCTTTTACCTTTCATCCTGCTCCAGAGACTGACTCTGGAGCCTTCTGATCAAATATCTTGATGACGAGACAGGAAAAAAAATAGGGGAAGTGTCTGGAGGATGATGGGTCTCGGCCTACCTGAAACTGAGAGTCACCTTGTTAACCTTGGCCTCCAGTGAGAGGGAATCTTTCTTGTGGTACATAGGTGTTAGCCAGTGGTAAGCTGCCAAAATATTAACAATCGGTTCCCTCCTCCACACCCCATGAGGGGGTTGTGCCCTCCCCGGAGGGTTGTGCCTCATCCAAACCCCCATGTTCCTTGACGCCACCCCAGGACCCCTGACCCATCCACCCCCCTTCCCTGTCCCCTGACTGCCCCCTGCCACCCCATCCAACCCCTCCTCTCATTCCTGATGCCCCCCCAGGACCCCTGCCCCATCCAACCACCCCTTCTCTCTGTCCCTGACTGCCCCCCACTGCCTCATCCAACCTCTGCTCCTTCCTGACTGCCGCCCTGGGACCCTTGCCCCCATTCAATCCCCCTGTTCCTTGCCCTCTGACCGCCCTGACCCCATCCACCCCCCCACAACCCACCGAACTTCCCTGCCCTCTTCCAACACCCACTCCCTGCTGCCTGCCCCCTTACCGCACTGCCTGGGGCTGGGTCCGGGTCCGTTCAGCCGGGACCAGGACTGGCACTGCGGGGCCCGACTCCCCAAGCTGGGCCGGAGCCGCTCGGCCAGGACTGGGACTGGTGCTGTGAGGTCCGACTCTCCGGGCTGGGCCGGAGCCACTCAGCCGGGACCAGCGCCATGGGGACAAGCCGGGCCGGAGCCACTGGGGTCAGAGCTGGGGGTGCTTGGCTGGGACCGGACTGGGACACAGGACCCAGCGGGAGCCGCTCAGCCAGAGCTGGACAGGGCCACGCCATGCCTCCCTGGAGCCCTCCTCATGCCCCCCAGCCCTAGCTTACCTGCCTGCTGCTTGTTTCAGGCTTCCCACAAACATCTGATTCGCGGGAAGCAGAGAGGGGGAAGAGAAGGACGGCGGCGCGTTCAGAGGAGGAGGGGGACGTGAGCTGGGGCCGGGGGGTGGGGTGGACAGCTGACTGAGCATTTGTTAAATTTAAACGCTTTTTTAGAACCGGTTGTCCTGGAACAACCGGTTCTAAAAGGTTTCTAAATTTAACAACCGGTTCCTGCGAACCGGATCCAGCTCACCACTGGTGTTAGCACTCCAATATTACCAGCCCTTCAGCCACTCAAGCTTCCTCCTCTGAGCTTATACCAGCCTTTTCTTCACCATGCAGGTTATCAATAGGTGCACCCTAAATCCCTTTGAATCATACTCCTGTGATATTCAGCCCCTGAGACTGACTACTCACAGAATTTCCAGTTCCTCTGCATCCAAAGGTGCAGTGTAACCCAATTTACCAGTTGTACCATAAACCACTGCTCCTGTAAGCCGCAAAGGACTTGTGAGCACTTTTATTAAAACAAAAATAGGTTTATTTAAGAAAGAATAGCAAAGAATTCTGTGGCACCTTATAGACTAACAGACGTTTTGGAGCATGAGCTTTCGTGGGTGAATACCCACTTCGTCAGATGCATGTAGTGGAAATTTTCAGGGGCAGGTATATATATATATATGTGCAGGCAAGCTAGAGATAATGAGGTTGGCTCAATCAGGGAGGACGAGGCCCTGTTCTAGCAGTTGAGGTGTGAAAACCAAGGGAGGAGAAACTGGTTTTGTAGTTGGCAAGCCATTCACAGTCTTTGTTTAATCCTGAGCTGATGGTGTCAAATTTGCAGATGAACTGAAGCTCAGCAGTTTCTCTTTGAAGTCTGGTCCTGAAGTTGTTGCTGCAGGATGGCCACCTTAAGGTCTGCTATAGTGTGGCCAGGGAGGTTGAAGTGTTCTCCTACAGGTTTTTGTATATTGCCATTCCTAATATCTGATTTGTGTCCGTTTATCCTTTTCCGTAGCGACTGTCCAGTTTGGCCGATGTACATAGCAGAGGGGCATTGTTGGCATATGATGGCATATATTATATTGGTGGACGTGCAGGTGAATGAACTGGTGATGGTATGGCTGATCTGGTTAGGTCCCGTGATGGTGTCGCTGGTGTAGATATGTGGGCAGAGTTGGCATTGAGGTTTGTTGCATGGATTGGTTCCTGAGCTAGAGTTACTATGGTGCGGTGTGCAGTTACTGGTGAGAATATGTTTCAGGTTGGCAGGTTGCCTGTTGGCGAGGACTGGCCTGCCACTCAAGGCCTATGAAAGTGTGGGATTGTTGTCCAGGATGGGTTGTAGATCCCTGATGATGCGTTGAAGGGGTTTTAGCTGGGGACTGTATGTGATGGCCAGTGGAGTCCTGTTGGTTTCTTTGGGTTTGTCTTGCAGTAGGAGGCTTCTGGGTACACGTCTGGCTCTGTTGATCTGTTTCCTTATTGCCTCATGCGGGTATTGGTGGAGATTTTGTAGGTGTTAGTCTCTGTCTGAGGGGTTAGAGCAGATGCAATTGTACCTCAGTGCTTGGCTGTAGACAATGGATCATATGATGTGCCCGGGATGGAAGCTGGAGGCATGAAGGTAGGCATAGCAGTCGGTAGGTTTTTGGTATAGGGTGGTGTTAATGTGACCATCACTTATTTGCACCATAGTGTCTAGGAAGTGGACCTCCCATGCAGATTGGTCCAGGCTGAGGTTGATGGTGGGGTGGAAGCTGTTGAAATCGTGGTGGAATTTTTCCAGAGTCTCCTTCCCATGGGTCCAGATGATGAAGATGTCATCAGTGTAGCATAGGTAGAGAAGGGGCGTGAGTGGACGAGAACCAAGGAAGCGTTGTTCCAGGTCAGCCATAAAAATGTTGGCATATTGTGGGGCCATGCGGGTGCCCATAGCGGTGCCACTGATCTGGAGATATATATTGTCATCAAATTTGAAATAGTTGTGTGTGAGGATAAAGGCACAGAGCTCAGCAGCCAGTTGTGCTGTGGCATCATCAGGGATACTTTTCCTGACAGCTTGTATTCCATCTGTGTGTGGGATGTTCGTGTAGAGAGCCTCTACGTCCATGGGAGGTCCGCTTCCTAGACACCATGGTGGACTTTGGGGTATGTCTACACTGGCAGAGTTACAGCGCCGGCAGTTATAGCACCACTCAGAGAGTGCTGAAGGGAAACAGCTGTTGTGTGTTCACACTGTCAGCTGCCTGCACAATAGCATGTTCACACTTGCAGCGGTATTCAGAGCGGTGCACTCTGGGCAGCTGTCCCACAGAGAATCTCTTCCTTTTCTGATGCTAAAAGTTGTGGGAAGGTGGAGGAGGTCACGGGGCATCCTGGGTCTGTCCCAACACCTCAAGATTCATTGCTTTGCATCCCAGCAATCCCAATGCTTCCGTCCACATCTTTCAACAGTTTGTGTATTGCGCACTCTGCATCTTCAGTCTGCAGGAATGGATTCCACACTGTTGACCAATATGCATCTCACTTTAACACGTCACGAGTGGTAGTGAAGTTATTCCTTAAACTATAAAGGCAAGAGGAGTCTGACATTGATCTCACCGCGTGTACTAGCTACAACACAAAATTACTTGTGGCATTCACGGAGGTGCTAACCACAGTGCAATGCCGCTTTTGGGCTCAGGAAACAAGCACTGAGTGGTGGGATCACATCGTCATGCATCTCTGGAATGATGAGCAGTGGCTGCAGAACTTTTGGATGAGGAAAGCCACATTCATGGGACCATGGGATGAGCTTGCCCCAGCCCAGCAGCACAAGGACATGAGAATGAGAGCTGCCTTGTCATTGGGGAAGCACGTGGCGATTGCACTGTGGAAGCTGGCTACTCCAGACTGCTGCCAATCAGTCACTAACCAGTTCAGAGTGAGAGAATCTACCATTGGACTTGTGTTGACGGAAATGTGCAGGGCCATTAATCGCATCCTGCTGTGAAAGACCGTGACTCTGGGCAACGTGCGTGACATTGTGGATGGCTTTGCACAAATGGGCTTCCCTAACTGTGGAGGGGCGATAGATGGCACGCACATTCCATTTCTGGCACCAGACCACCTAGCCAATGAGTACATTAAGAACATAAAAACATAAGAACAGCCATACCAGGTCAGACCAAAGGTCCATCTAGCCCAGTATCCTGTCTACTGACAGTGGCCATGCCAGGTGCCCCAGAGGGAGTGAACCTAACAGGCAATGATCAAGTGATCTCTCTCCTGCCATCCATCTACATCCTCTGACAAACAGAGGCTAGGGACACCATTCCTTACCCATCCTGGCTAATAGCCATTTATGGACTTAACCACCATGAATTTATCCAGTTCTCTTTTAAACGCTGTTATAGTCCTAGCCTTCACAACCTCCTCTGGTAAGGAGTTCCACAAGTTGACTGTGTGCTGTGTGAAGAAGAACTTCCTTTTATTTGTTTTAAACCTGCTGCCTATTAATTTCATTTGGTGACCCCTAGTTCTGATATTATGGGAATAATTAAATAACTTTTCCTTATCCACTTTCTCCACACCACTCATGATTTTATATACCTCTATCATATCCCCCCTTAGTCTCCTCTTTTCCAAGCTGAAGAGTCCTATCCTCTTTAATCTATCCTCATATGGGACCCTCTCCAAACCCCTAATCATTTTAGTTGCCCTTTTCTGAACCTTTTCTAGTGCCAGTATACCTTTTTTCAGGTGAGGAGACCACATCTGTACACAGTATTGGAAATGTGGGCAGGGCCGCCTCCAGGCCCCAGCGTGCCAAGCGCGTGCTTGGGGCAGCATGCCATGGGTGGCGCTCTGCCGGTTGCCAGGAGGGCGATAGGCGGCTCCAGTGGACCTCCCACAGGCGTGCCTGCGGAGGGTTCGCCGGTCCCATGGCTGCGGTGGAGCTTCCGCAGGCATGCCTGCGGGAGGTCCACCGCAGCCGCGGGACCAGCAGACCCGCTGCCGGGATGCCTGCAGGAAGTCCACCGCAGCCACGGGACCAGTGGACCCTCCACAGGGATGCCTGAGGGGAGGTCCACCGGAGCCGTGGGACCAGCAAGCGGCAAAGCGCCCCCCATGGCGTGCCCGCGTGCTTGGGGCAGCGAAATGGCTATAGTCAGCCCTGGATGTGGGCATACCCTGGATTTATACAAAGGCAATAGTATATTCTCAGTCTGATTCTCTATCCCCTTTTTAATGATTCCTAACATCCTGTTTGCTGTTTTGACCGCCTCTGCGCACTGCGTGGACATCTTCAGAGAACTATCCCCGATCACTCCAAGATCTCAGTCTGATTAGTTTTTAATTCCATGCTCTAATTTAAACAATTCTACAACAGAGAAATCGGGCTGCTCATGTAATACTGTGAAGAACAAACGGGGAAGCGGGGACGCTTGCTCTAAGCCCAGGGTTTGTGGATTGGCGAAGGAAGGAAACGAGGACTGGGATGACAGCTTTCTCTTTAAGAGGCTGGATTCCCTCTCTTTGACGTCAGGGTTTCTGCACCAAAGACTGGCGTCTGATAACCTGTTCGCTGGGTTAAAGAGGATCTGAGAGCAGCAAGCGAGCGAAATCCCCCTTTCAGCTGCAATCAGCCATCTGGTCCTCGAGTCGCTCCCATCCCCTTAATAGCAGTAGCAGCAGCAGCAGCATTCCTGGTCCCGGGGCGCTTCCTTGCAGCATCCTACCATGTCTGTGGCCGGGCTGAAGAAGCAGTTCCACAAAGCCACCCAGGTACAGGAGCGGGCTTGGAAGAGGTGGCATATCTTGTGTGTCCCCCCCGGGGCTCAGGCTGCCTGCGGCGCCCGCTCCCCCGGTGCGGGGAAGGAAGTTGGAGCAGAGGAGAGTGTGGGGGGAGGGAGGCAGGTTCGGGGCGGGGGGGGGGGCGGGCTCCTGCAGCCCCACATGGCTGGAGGTGGGGGACGCCAGAGGGACCCTGGAAGCTGGAGCTCTGGTGGGGAGCGCTGGGGGTGGGGGTGATGCGATGCTCGGAGGCAATCCCTGGAGGGTGCAGGTCTCCGGGGTGATCGGACCCAGTGATCATGGGGGCGGGGTGTCCTTCACTTGCTTTGCCACAGGAAAGTTGTGGGGCTGGTGCCGTTGCTCTGAAAGCGGACAGCTGCCAAGGGAAGGAGTCAGACCCCCCTGCACCCCCAGCTGATCTGCCGTAGCCAGTGCGCTGCGAGGAATTGGGGAGTACGGGTGCGTGTGCGGCTGCGGGAGCTGTGCGGTTGTTTCCCCCCCTCCTCCCCCGGGCCGGTGAATCTGGCGCTGCAGCAGGTACCGCATCGCCGGGGAAGGAGGAGGCGCGCGCACAGGGGTCGCTGGATCCCTCATTCCAGCCCCGCTTTGCAGCCGCAGCTGCATTATTTAGCAGATAGAGCCCAGGCTCCGATGGCAGCCGCCTCTGCTGCCGGGTCCTGGGCTGCAGGCTCCACTTTCTCGCTCCCGCCGCAGAGAGGCTTAGCAATTGAATTACTGTACTCCATGAGGACTCGCTCTGCCTCCCTTCTCCCCCAGGATGCTCTTTGGTGCATCTACCACAACTGCTCCCTGGGCTGCTTGGGGTATGATTTCATCGGTGAAAACTGCGCCTAGTTGTTGTGGCCGTCTGTGAGATTATGTAAAGTCCTCCTCCTCCTGTGACCTTGTACTAGGAGCACCCTCTGAAATCTCCATCATATGAGCAGTTGCACAGTGTTTCCAACTGCTATGGTTAGCTTTCTCTGTCTCTCCTCTTAACCCTCCCAAAGGATCATCTGTGTTGGTTTCACTTGTTCTTTAACTGCATAGCCCTACTCAGACCTCTGACAGATTTATCTACAGTTAAACTAATTTAAGGACACACTTGCTTGATCCTTGAATCCCAAAATAGACTTTACACTAATTTAAGAATTGATTTTGTTGGATTTCAGATGTTACATACACGCTGGTTTAGAATAGGGACCTCAGACACTATGCGTCTGACAGGCCTGGGTTTCATTTGGATTTCTTCTCATTGTTTTTGTAAATCAACAATAAACTGTAATATTCAGATTACAGCCAATATGTTGGCTGGTGATGTGGTGTATCGTAAGGAGAACCAGCTGTGTTACCCGCAAAAATCTAGGACACCCTGCCTATACCCTACCGAGAGCACAAGGCGTGACCGAATCAATTTAGGCACCCTCACACTTTCCCTTCCAAGGGCTCAGGATGTGAGGCACCTATTCTTACCCATGGGGCTCAGGAAGAAACCTAGGCAATTTAAATACCCGCCCTTCCCCTCTGGGCTCAGGGTTTTCCAGTCTGCGGAACATTTTCTCAGTGAAAGAGCCTTAAACAGCTGTGCTCTAAACAGCTATCTATTAGCAACACAAAATACATATACCAAGCAAATCTCTTATGATCACCACTCCCAATATACAGACAAATTTCACCTGATGGCCAGTCAGGATCCACTCATCAGGGGGTTCCTGGCGATGTCACGGTCATGCAGAGGGGTCAGCGTTCCAGTAGCTTGATGTTGAACTACAATCCAGAAATGGTTCCCAAAGGACATTGTTTTTCATTTACATAATATAGGTAAAACCAGCTACATCCTTCAAATTTACTAATCTATCACATTATCCCACACTCCTAAATAACAGAATTTTTAATCAATTACACACTGGCACCTACGTGTCCTCCTTCCTGCCCAAGTTTTTACATGTTATCTTTCATGCCTAAATTGTAACTTAGTTGTGACCCTCTCTGTTTATGCAGATGATCAGCATAAAAACACTCGTAAAATTTTATCATTAATTGCTTCTCTTTCTGTATCTGCCCCAATTTCCCAGCACCTGGGAGTCTCTACTTTACAACCTTCATGGTTATAACTCTCGTTAGGGACATTCCTGAGGTGGGATTGCTTTATCAGCAGCAAAACATTCCTTTTTTTCAATTTTAATGGTGAACTCCCTGAGTTTCACCCCTGGCTAGTTTAATATGGAGTTGGGGGATTGATCAAGTCGCAGGCCTACAGCTGCTGTAGGTGCTTTACGTTATTTTAGAGAGATCAGGATGGAAGTTTCACCAGACCCAAATTTATTTTTAAAAATAACTTAAAATAGTACTTAAAATGCAATCTGTGGTCATATTCTGATCTCATTTACACTGGTGGAAATTCAGTGTAGCTTCATCGAAGACATGAAGTTACTCTGCTTTTACATTGTTGTGACGGACATTAAAATTTGACTCTGTCTTCAATTCACCTATAAAATGGGTAAAAATATCAGATGTTACATAGTAATCCATATTGTGGAGTGTCTTCAGGGAACAGCATAAGGCCATTGTAAATAGTCTCCAAAAGTAGGTTTGCAAAATTCAGTATGGCATAACACCTTTTGGGAACCTGTGTCTTCTCCTTTTCTCATCTCTTCTAGGTTTCTAGGAAAAGTGTGCCTGCTTTTTTGATCTAATGCAACAATTCCTTAACTCCATCCAGTAGAGGACTCATCCAAATTCTGGTTTTAATTGTGATTTCCTCCAACCTGTAAATAAATAGAAGGCATATGATTACTAATATAATGGTGTATATTGGGGTTTATATCGACAGCTGTGCGTAGAGCAAAACATTGCATCTTGTCATTCATATCATACTGAGCTGCACCGTTTGTTAAATATCCTTCACATGAACCTGTCATGGTAATGACAGATACACAGCAGTTACAATTTAGTTCCTGGGGCAACCAACCTATTTCCTCCAATGCATATTAGAAGCCAAAAAATCAACATCACTGCAATGAAATCTAGTACTCAAAGTAAAAATTCCAGTGCAGTACTAGCCAAATCTAAGGAGAGGGTATGTTAAAGCCAACTCTGCAATGGCAAAATTTACTCAGGTTCCTCTTTATAGTACTAAAGAGAATCCTTTCATGAACAGTAGGAATAAATAAGAAGCATTTCTGGCTGGAGCATGCTACATGAGTGCACATATACTGTGCTATCCTTCAGATGACACTATATCACTGGTTCTGAGGATTCCTTTAAGCAGCAATACTGCCATTTATAAGTCGGAAGAGTTTGAACTAGCTGGAACCAAAATAGCAGTCTAATTCCAAATTTAGCAACCTGTCCAGAGACAACCTAGGGATTTTGGAGGCCAATCCTGATTTATACAATTAATTCATACTCATGCCATGAAATGCTGGCATGAGTGAAAATTACTAATGAGTAAGAGTCACAGAATTGGTCCCTTTATTTACTTGTTTTCACCCTGGCTGCTGATTGAGAAATCAAGGGCCCATCCCTGCCAACCTTACTCACATGAGAGGTCCCATTCATTAGGGTTTTCAGGATATGGGCCTGTATTGCAGTATGAATGAAGCCTATCAACTAAGAACAAACACCTTTGTTTTCACAATTTGTAGGGAATTTACCTGGCAGGTATTACTTTCTATGATAGCTTAATGGCAGATTCTTCATCACTGGTCATTTGTAAATCAAGACTGACTGTTTTTCTAAAAGATTTGCTCTAGTTCAAACTGGAATTATTCTGGGGAATTTTTATAGCTTTTGTTATACAAGAGCTCAGACTAAACTATCACAATGGTCCCTTCTGGCCTTGGACTCTGAATACCAGCTCACAAGTGACCTGTTTTGTCACAGTGTAGTCCTAAACCATACAGGGAATGTTTTAAAACTTTGGAACTTTTGTTTTTGCTGTGTCCTCACATATTCTGTTTTTATACCTGTACTTTCCACTTTTTCACTTTTTTTTTCTTGAAGTTTGTTTTCTCTTGAAAACACAGGATTAGTTTCTAAATGTGTCAGGATATTGCGTGGACCAAATAGCTAAAATCTATGAAATAAAATTAGGTCCTATTGTGGGAAGTAGTATAGAATACATACAGGTATATAAATGTTATATCCTCCACCACAGCAAATATGCAAATTTTGCTTGAGAAATGAAATGTTTGAGATATTTACCAGCAAGATTACATTTCATTTGTTAAGAGATCCCAAATTCTTGAAAACCTTTTTGTATACCATTAAGTTGTAAAGCAATTTTCTAGGCTGACTGTGTCCTTCAGTCCAGAGAAACATTCTACAGCATTTAATTTTTTTTATACACGTCGACCTCTGAAGCTATTATACTTGTTCATAACATTATTCCCCTTTGTGTGTGTGTATGTTGCTCTCAAACACACACATACACAATTCCTGATTATAAGCACACTAATATTTCCTTATTACAAAATATAAAGCTTTCTGGCACTACTAAAAATCATGTTAACTTCATTTTCTTCCATACAAAGGAATTTAGTGTACCAATCATAATTTCAAAATCACATGAATTAAATTTCTATGTTTATCCAATTTCAACATTTTAGAATGAAAAACAAAAAAAGTCTACAGAGTTTTACACACTGTGTATAAGGTATTTATTGGAGTAAATTCCCTATATATTGAAGCCCTTGCATCAAGAGCAGCAATAGTTGGTCAATGAAAAGTGGAGACAAATTTAGCACTTGCTAGCAAGGAGCAGTGCAATTTTTTTCCATTCTGTGGAACAGTTTCTTTTCTAGCAACAGTTTTACTGCAGTGTAACTCTGTAGACTTCAGAAGAATTACTCAAGATTTACACCTGTATAAATGAGGGTCTTCTTTCGTATGGCTTGCATAGGTAGCAATGGTTACAAATGTATATCTAGATTTGCTATCCAGCACATTGCTACCACAGTGAACTGGTGAATGTCCTTCAGACCTTTGGCAAAAGAGCGAAGGGGACACTCAGATATGATGTGCTCCATCATTTGTGCCTAGTGACCACAGTCGCATACAGGTGTTTGCCCTTTTTTTCCATTTAAAGAGGGTTGGTACACATCTCCCATGAGATGTCCTGATGCGATGCAACCTGCATCAGTCTTTCTGACATAAATCAAAACCTGGTGGTTGCAAGACGACAACCTTCACGTGGCACTCCTGTTAAATGTTGGTGTTTTTCGTGCTTTGTGCAAATTCACTAACATTCCAATGTTGTCAACTGGCCACTGAATGTCGCATTCCCGACCTTCCAGTGAAAGTAGCAATGATATAAATGAGGGTGAGTCAGGCCGCCTGAGTGAGTTTAATACAGAATTACAAAATATGGAGGCTGCACAGTATGGAATTCATTAGTATTGTGACCACACAGCACCCGAGGAACAAAGGTAACACCACTAAAATGTTAACTGAATCTACCATGTATCTGCTGTGAATACAATCTTCAATTATACAGACTACTTCAAATATTTTCCCAGGAATATATAAGGGGCAAATAAATGTAATTTGCATTGGTACACACTAAAAGGTCTGTTCTTCCCCAGATGCACAAGCCTAGCTTCATTAATATTGTTGGGAATTATGTTCATATCAAGGAGAGAATAGACTCCTGGTGTCGGTTTAAGAAATACTGGAGTAAAGTTATTTTTTGGCTGGCATTGATTTAGATGTAGACTTACTAGCATGTAAAAAATGGAGTTGCTTTAAAGTAACCACAGCTTTATCTTTTCATGGCAGCATGTATTGTATAGTATGGAATAATTCTGGTGTCTCAAACACGCTATCAAGACTGAGTTTTTAGAAAAGTAATAATTCCATAGTGAAAACAATTAACAAAAACACTGGCAGCTGAGTGCATCATTCCATCCCACTTGGGCACTAGTGATGAGGTTGAAGGGAATCAGTGAAAATGAATGATATTTAAATGGACAGAGTGAAAGGAGTCAGGTTACCCCATAAGGCCTGGGATTTGGCCTATTATTTTAAACTCAGCAATGTCCCTTTAAGAGAGAAATGTGTTTGCTTTTAATGTAGACACTGAAGCAGACTTGGGTGTGTATTCTTGTGAAAAATGTGGTTATTACTGAAAAAACATTTGAAGAAAAATACTTCCACTTTCACTGTATCATACATGTTGGCACTTTGCCTATAGCTCTCAGTAACCTGTTATGAAGCAGACCTGTTGGATGGTAAGTACAGTGTTTCTCCTTAACAAAACAACCTGTTAAAATGCTTGGTAACTATCTAAACTAAATAAAACTGAGTGTATAACAAAAATCAGTTGGCATACAAATTAGGCTCTGATTCTGCAAGTATATCTACTCAAGCTGCACATAGCCCTGTTGACTTCAAAGGGGTTCTGCGTGGGTTCTGTCTACACAGCTCCAGTTGCAAGATCGGGTACTTAGGAGTGGTGGGTGTAAAGACTGAAATAATGAATGTTGTTAGGTACTGCATGTAGTGAGTGTCCTGGAAGAGAGTCTGCTCCATGGCATTGATCCAGCAAAATACTTAAGTATATGCTGAATCTTAAGCACGTGAGTAGTTCCATTGAACTCTGACTAAAGTTCAGCTCATACTTCCGGGCTTGCTAGATCATGGCCCATTTGACCAAATAAAAAAAGAGATGCCAAGGTCAGAGTGTAATATTGTTTGTTCTGATAGAGAAAGGAAATGAAAGGACCAAAGCCATACCCTTCACATATTCAAAGTGCTTTGCACACCTGAATAATTCTCAAAACACCACTGTGGGGTAGGTAAAGAATTTACTATATTGTTAGTCCTCTTTTACAGATCAGGGATCTGAATTAGAGTTAGATACCAACATTTCCCAGTGTGGGTGCCTAAATCCATATTCAGGGTCCTCAATAAAAGTGGCCTGATTCTATCATCATCCAAATATCCATTGACTCAAAGGGGAGCTGCGAGTGCTCAGCACTGTTAAAAATCAAGCTGCTTTTATTTAGGAGCCTAATTTTGGGCAACCAGGTTTAAAAATGTTGGCTCCATGACTTGTCTGAGGCCACCCTGGGACTCAATAGCAAAGCCAGGATTAGAACCTGGTTCTCTTGATTCCACTCATCTGCTAACCTCTCTGTAACCCATACGGACTCCTGAGTGTTACATAATACAAGATATAAAGGGGAAAGGGCCTGATCCAACTCCTAGTGAAATCAACGGGAGCTGCATCTCACCCAGAACAAGTATGTGTCTTGTCCTCTTTCCTTGTGTACCACATCACCCAAAAAAATTACAAGAGAGTTTTTATGTTTCCACAACTTGTGTGATCCTATACTGGAAGCTGCATAATGTAACATTCTTTCCAATATGGCTGTTACTTTGTTTTTCTTATAACAAATCATGCCATCTTGAATAAAAGCTTCTTGGTGATACCTGACATGCTAAAACTCTGACCAGGTTTCCTTGGTCTATTAAGGCATTTGCAATGTGGTGCTTCACATCACACAGTGGTGGGATCTTCTACTATCGTCAGAAGCACTGTCACTTAGGACATCTAAAATTAGACTGGACAGTGCTCTAGTAAATGTACAAAATTGGAAACAAACTCACATTGACTGGAGATGGATTAGGTGACCTAATAGGTCTTTTCCTTCTGTGATTTGTTATATGGGATGAAGTGGAAAAATTTGAGCTAGACTTACTGTGTGACCAAGTATTTCGTGATAGGAGGATACTGAGTAAAAGTTGGAATGGCAGTATAGGAACTGACAGACCATATCAAAGGGCCACATGCTGAAATCTTTGCTCTGTTCTGATTTAGTTCTTATTCAGGCACATCCCATTGACAGAAGTGGGAATGTCTGTGTTAAGGAAGTCAAGAGTCAGCCCCAAATTCTTTGGGTGGAAATAATTGAACAGCTCTGTTTGTTAATATGCATTAGCTTAAAAGCTAGGGCTTACATTTTCAAAAATGACAAGTGATTTTGGGTGCCTCAGTTTTGGGGTACTAATAAAATTTGTGGATGATACGAAGTTGGGAGTTACTGCCAATAGGGAAGAGGACTAGAATATCATAACAAGTCGGGTTGTCAAAATTATTTGCAATTAAGCATGCTGTTAAACAACGCTAGAATACCATTTATTTTAAATATTTTTAGATGTTTTCTACATTTTCAAATATATTGATTTCAATTACAAGACAGAATACAAAGTGTACAGTGCTCACTTTGTATTTATTTTTATTACAAATATTTCACTGTAAAAATCAAAAGAAATAGTATTTTTAATTCATCTTGTACAAGTACTATAGTGCAATCACTTTATCATGAAAGTTGAACTGACAAATGTAGAATTATGCACAAGAATAACTGTACAAAAACAAAACCGTGTAAAACTTTAGAGCCTACCAGTCCACTCAGTCCTACTTCTTGTTCAGCCAATCACTCAGACAAACAAGTTTGTTTACATTTGCAGGAGATAACCTGACCGCTTCTTGTTCACAATGTCACCTGATATTGAGAACAGTTGTTCGCATGGCACTGTTGAAACTGGCATTGCAAGATATTTACAGGCCAGATGTGCTAAAGAGTCATATGTCCCTTCATGCTTCAACACCATTCCAGACAAATTCCTCTCAGAATTATCATTTTGATCCAAGAATGAAAGTCATCACGGGCAGGAAAAGCTCAACAATGTCTGAAGAAAGGATGAGTTCTACCAGAGGCAGGGAAATTCCTCCCATTTTGTCCACTTTGGCTTGAGTGCTGGATACGGTATTCCCATTTGCCATCATTCCCTTGTGTAGTTTTATTGATGTTTTTTAAATGAAAGGGTGAAAAATGGATCTTACTCTAAGTTGCTTTTTACTTTGATATTGTGGAAGTCTTCTGTTTGTTTTTAACAATATGGGCCAAATTTCTAACCTCGCCTCCAAATCTGATTATACAAATTGCCACTGTGTGTGTAAAAAGGATAACTGTCTATCTTAGGTATTTCTAATACATTCCTCACTGTCATGTCTAGGCAGCAGTTTATCCAATTTGTGCATGCAATTGCCAGTTATATGCACAGAGCCAAAGACCTGATTGACACCCTGTCAAGGTTTCTTTCCCCACTCTGAATTTTAGGGTACAAATGTGGGGACCTGCATGGACACTTCTAAGCCTAATTACTAGCTTAGCTCTGGTATACTGCCACCACCCAGAATTCCAGTGTCTGGGGCACTCTCTGTTCCCCCAAAACTTCGTCCTCTCCCTTGGTTGCCTTGAGGGACTTCACCAATTCCCTGGTGAACACAGATCCAAACCCCTTGGATCTTAAACCAAGGAGAAATTAACTATCCCTCTCCTTTCCCCCCACCAATCCCTGGTGAGTCCAGATTCAATCCCCTTGGATCTTAAAACAAGGAAAATTCAATCCGGTTCTTAAAAAGAAAGCTTTTAATTAAAGAATGAAAAGGTAAAAATTATCTCTGTAAAATCAGGATGGAAAATGTTTTACAGGGTAATCAGATTCCTATAGACCAGAGGCCCCCCTCCCCCCACAGCCTTAAGTTCAAAGTCACAGCAAGCAGAGGTAAAATCCTTCCAGCAAAAGAAACATTTACAAGTTGAGAAAACAAACATAAGACTAACGCGCCTTGCCTGGCTAATTACTTACAATTTTGAAACATGAGAGACTGATTCAGAAAGATTTGGAGAGCCTGGATTGATGTCCCGTCCCTCTCAGTCCCGAGAGCAAACAACAACAACACAAAGAGCACAAACAAAGACTTCCCTCCACCAAGATTTGAAAGTATCTTGTCCCCCTATTGGTCCTCTTGTCAGGTGTCAGCCAGGTTTACTGAGCTTCTTAACCTTTTACAGGTAAAAGAGACATTAACCCCTAACTATCTGTTTATGACACACCCCTTTGCAAATTTTCCCCATTATCTCTCCAGGCATAAAATAAAATATGCAATGTTCAAAACACAGCCTTAAAATAACAGTGTCTTATTTTATGTCTCATCTGCCATCAGGTCCTTCCAGAGTACTGCATAGCAAGATGAAATAGAGCTCGACTGCTGCTGGTCAGTAGTGCACAAGTGTGTCTTTGAGAGATTTAACTCACCTCCCATCCCTGAGACTTGTATGTTAATAGTATTCATAAAAAGCACTAAAGCACCATTAACAAATCTAGAGACTTTGCAGAGGTTACCGTGTGGAAGGTATTGTAGCTTGTCAAGGCTCCCAAATGGAAATATGACAGCGGTGCTGGAGTGGTCTTTGTCCTTTACTAGGGAGAAGAAGGCAAAAGGATCTTGAAGATCAATAACAACAACCCAACAGCTTACTGTTGGAGGTCCCCAGCATGGAAAGTCCACCAGAGAAGGAGACAGTTGCAGTGGAAAACAGTTTGATAGGACATAGGGGTCCAGTGGACTCTGAAGTAGCTGCAGTTGACTAGAAAGGGGATGGGACCAGAATGACTAGGAAGAACAATGATCCATCACAGCCCTAGCTATCCTCTCCTAGTGCAGCTCCTGTGGAACTCTCAACAGGAATAAAAGCTGCCTTCCCCTACTGAATCCTTCTAGAGCAAAAAGCCTTTAATTTACACCTTCCCGTGCTATCTTCTATGAATATGGCTAGTCATTTTCTCTATACCTTGCACCGCCTATTGGAGAACGGTGGTGCTGGGCCCATCTTAAATGTGCAGAGACCAGCATAGGAAGGAAAACTAGTACCAAGTATTTTTATCATTCTCTTTGCCACAAGCAGAATTACTTAACCTCACATTGCTTACCTTATCCTGTACTTAATCTTGGAACAGAAGTAGTAGCTTTTTAAAAAAACCTAATGTTGTGGCAGATGTCTCAGAGACCTATCCAACATGCCACAAAACTGAAAGCACTTTAATATAGTTTCTCTGCAAAATGAATTACTCTGAACCAAAGGATGAAATTCTCATTCACTGTATTTTCCCCATCAGTTTCCATCAGGTTATACTTTAAAAAGAACTGTCCCTTATTTGAGCAGCAATAGGATTTTATGTACTTTCTTTGCAAGATGAGTCATATCAGAAGATCTATGCTGGTGAAGATTTGGCAATGCACATACCAATTACCTGCACTATTTCCAGCAAACCCTCTAGGTTTCAGCTAAGATGGTGGTTTGATACTCCCATGATGAGGGACATATAAATAGTTGGATAAGTAGATAGATGGCCAATAGTGGTTGTTTTTTATAAGTCACTGGTCTAACCAGGCTGACAAACTCCTTATACTCTGTCCTTTGGAGCGAAGGATATTACTACAGTATTACCATGTTGCACTAATTGGTTCACATCAAAGGATCCCTGTCTCCAGTGGCTCCACACAGAGCGAAGATCAACATGCTGTGGCTTATTAGAGTAAAACTATGAAATGTTGGAGCAGGAGAGGCTGTATATTCATGTTTATGATTAGTATTCCTTAAAACAAATGAAAATGGCTTTAACACTCAAAAAAAAGGTATCATGGCAACCATTCAGGCAACTGAATCCTGCCAGAAGCTGGGAATGGATGACAAGAAGATGGATCACTCGATAATTTCCCTGTTCTTTCCCTCTCAAGCATCTGGCAATGGCCACTGTCGGAAGACAGGATACTAGGCTAGATGGACCATTGGTTTGATGCAGCATGGCTGTTCTTGTGTTCTTCACTGAGGCCTCAGTTGCGCCTTTAAAGCACAGCACTGCTTTTGGTGTGGTGCAGAACTGGCCCACCTAGAAAGAGCTCCAGATGCCACTTGGAGCTCTGTGGGACATGCAGGAGCGGTGCTCCCGGTCGGCGGCAATTCAGTGGCGTGGGGGTCCTTCCACGCTCCTGGTCTTTGGGGCTGTCAAGGTTCCTTCCCCACTCTGAATTTTAGGTACAGATGGGGGGACCTGCATGGACACTTCTAAGCTTAATTACTAGCTTAGATCTGGTATCGCCGCCACCATCCAGAATTTCAGGATCACTCCCTGTCCCCCCAAAACTTTCCCCTCCCTGGGTAGCCTTGAGGGACTTCACCGATTCCCTGGTGAACACAGATCCAAACCCCTTGGATTTTAAAAACAGGAGAAATTAACCATCCCCTTTCCTTTCCCGCCACCAATCCCTGGTGAGTCCAGATCCAATCCCCTTGGATCGAAAAACAAGGAAAAATCAATCAGGTATTTAGAAAAAAAAGGCTTTTAATTAAAGAAAGAAAGGTAAAAATCATCTCTGTAAAATCAGGATGGAAAATACTTTACAGGGTAATCAGATTCATATAGCCCAGAGGAACCCCCCTCTAGCCTTAGGTTCAAAGTTACAGCAAGCAGAGGTAAAATCCTCTCAGTAAAAAGGAACATTTACAAGTTGAGAAAACAAAAAGAAGACTAACATGCCTTGCCTGGCTGTTACTTACAAGTTTGAAACATGAGAGACTGGTTCAGAAAGATTTGGAGAGCCTGGATGGATGTCTGGTCCCTCTTAGTCCCAAGAGCGAACAACCCCCAGAACAAAGAGCACAAACAAAAGACTTCCCCCCACCAAGATTTGAAAGTATCTTGTCCCCTTATTGGTCCTCTTGTCAGGTGTCAGCCAGGTTTACTGAGCTTCTTAACCCTTTACAGGCAAAAGAGGCATTAACCCTTAACTATCTGTTTATGACAGGGGTACTTCAGCGGCGGGTCCTGGAGCGAGTGAAGGATCCGCCGCAGAATTGCTACCAAAGACCCGGAGCGCGGAAGGACCGCCTGCCGCCGAATTGCCGCCGAGGGCAACAAAATGCCACCTCCCCAAATCCTGGCACCCTAGGTGACCGCCTAGGTCGCCTAAATGGAAGTGCCAGCCCTGGGGACACGGATAATGCACCTGCTGCTGCATGCTTTTATAGGGTGCAGCATAGTCTCCCCAACACGTGCTGATCCCACTTGGTTGGCCAGTGCAGAGGGATATGAAGGCCATGCCCCTGCCTCTTCCTCACACCTGTGAGGGTGCAGTTGCCTCTGTGCTGTTTGAAAGGTGCTGCCGCTGAGCCCCCATGCTCCTGGCCTGCATTTATGCCTGGCTTTATATGGGTATCACAGGTGGCAGGGAGGTTAGGTTTTAGCTGTCTTCCCCAACTTCCCCCTCCAGTGCATTCATACGAGGGTCAGGCGTTATTTGGCCCTGAAAAAGGTACAGCTGAGGAAGTAACCCATGTAGCCTTTCCAGCACTGGCTTGTCTAGGTGACTTCTTCCTGTCCTGGAGAAACCACTCATAAGCGTGAAAGGCCTGTCTGTTGATTCTGCTAACAATGCTGCCAACCTGTAATAATTAGTTGGTGGGTTTGCGATGTGAATTTCTACCCACTAGGAAATGGACAGAGACTGCCAGTTTCACTGGCCACTGAACAGTCATCATTTGATGCAGGTAACTTCCATTGGGTTTTTGTTTTCCCTTTCACAATTTTCTTGAATTTGTAAGCATGCTGAAATTAAGCTATTATGCTGAGTGCTTTATGAGCAGATGTTTTAAAATAGAGTGAATTGTTTCCTTTTTTCCCTTTTCTTCTCTGATGTCAGAAAAGCTATTTACACCAGACGCTGTTCAAATGTTTTCACCCTCTTCTGTCCCTTTTTTATTTTAGTCTTTAATAGGATTGTTTAAATTCCAGTTGTTACCAGCTTTAAATGGAAAAATGGTTTAGCTTAGCACTTTGCTATACCTCATTCCAGTAATGCTTTGCCTTACTTTTGTACACTATTAAGCTCTACTTTGTGTATGTTGTAGGAACCAGGTGACACCCTAGCTAATCACTATATTAAAAAAGGCTCAGGTGCCAGACATGACTTGCCTGCTCCTACTCCTGAAAAAATATATATTTGATCCATGAAAGCAAACACACATGCCAACAGAGGTAAAATAAAATATTCCTCCAAGGACTTTTCCCTGAAAGGAATTTTCTCCCCAGTTTTTGAAACACATACTCACTTTTAGAAAGTCAAGAACACTAAAGACAGTAAATGCCCATCCACTTCAATAGGCACAAAACCAGGCCTTAAAATGCCATTTGCATGCCAGCTACAACATAGCTAAAGGAATGCAGGTTCAGCTTGGTAAGGGACTTTAAGAAAACAAACTAGATGTCACCACTAAGGCATTGTTAACATGGGAAAGTTTTACCAGTTATACGTGGATACTCTTTTTCCATGATACCTTTTTTTTGAGTGTTAAAGCCATTTTCATTTGTTTTAAGGAATACTAATCATAAACATGAATATACAGCCTCTCCTGCCCCAACATTTCATAGTTTTACTCTAATAAGCCACAGCATGTTGATCTTCGCTCTGTGTGGAGCCACTGGAGATAGTCTGAACTCACCAGGGATTGATGGGGGGAAAGGAGAGGGGATGCTTAATTCCTCCTTGTTTTAAGATCCAAGGAGTTTGGATTGGTGTGAAGCCTCTCAAGGCAACCCAGGGAGGGGAAAGTCTGTGGGGGGGGGGGGAAGGAGGGGGATGGTTAATTTCTCCTTGTTTTAAGACCCAAGGGGTTTGGATTTGTGTTCCCCAGGGAAGGTTTTGGGGGAATAGAAAGTGTGCCAGACACTATATTCTGGCTGGTGGCAGCATTACCAGATCTAAACTAGGAATTAAGTTTAGAAGGGTCCATGCAGGTCCCCCACATTTGTACTCTAAAGTTCAAAGTGGGGGAAAAACACCTTGACAGCCATGATGCTGAGTGGTTATCTCCTGGCCTTGTTGGCTTGATGGTCCTGTTTACCTTCTATGTAGATGAAATACAATAGGAACGCAAAGGTATATTGAGAAACATTCCAGGTGGCAGACCCACATTCGTTCATCTAGGATGGTGTAATTTTAGCCCTGCCTGGCAGACACCCTTAGAAAACATAATTCCCAATACACACTGGTAATCTTGAATATGTTTTCTGTATGTACACCACACAATAATATTAGCGATCAATGTTAGCTTTTACTGATATCTTGCATGGCACAATGGAAAACATAATCCCAACTGTACATACAAAATGATGGCATCTAAATTAGCTATTGGAGTCATTGTGGATAGTTGTCAGAAAACATCTGCTCAACATGCTGCAGCAGTCAAAAAAGCAAACAGATGGTAGAAATAGTTACAAAAGGGATAAATAAAACAGAAAATATTCTAATGCTGCTATATAAGTCAATGGTATGCCCACACCTTGAATGCTACATGCAGTGCTGGTCACCCCATCTTAAAAAAGAGATGTTAGAATTGGAAAAAGTAGAGAGGCAATGCATTATTAGGGTTATGGAAAAGCTTCCATAAGAAGAGAGATTAAAAACACGGATATTTTATCTTCAAAAAGAGCTGGGAGCGGGTGAATATAATGATAGTCTATAAAATCATAAAAAGTGTGGACAAAGTGATTGTGTTGTTTATCCTTTCATATAGCACAAGAACCCAGAGTCACCAAAAGAAATTAATAGGAGGTATGTCTTCACACAGTACACAATTAACCTGTGGAACTTGTAGTCCAAGGATGTTGTGAAGGCCAAAATTGTAATTGGGTTCAAAATGGAATTAGATAGGTTGATCAATGGTTATTAGCCAAGATGGTCAGGGATGCAACCCTGTGCTCTGGATGTCCCTAAAACTTCTTCCAGAAGTAGGAGTGGATGACTGGGGCTAGACCATTCTGTTCATTCTTCCTGAAGCATCTGGCACTGGTCACTGTCACAAGACAGGATACTGGCCTAGACTGACCATTAGTCTGACCCAATATAGTCATTCTTTTGCGTTCCAGATAAAATGTTATGACATTAGTGAGTTGGGGTACATTGAATTGTTCAGGCCAGCTGAAACTTACTACTAGATCTCAGTGAACTCTTGCATTGGGATGCTATTAGGGTCATGAATGGATTAAATGCTGAAGGAATGTACAAGCATAGGCACTTCTGCAGCAGAGAATTTTCCATCTAACTTTTTTTCTGCAGAGATGTCACCTTCTTCCATTCCCCACTGTAGACTGTACACTGCAGACTAAAAACCCATCCCTATCACTCAAAGCTAGATGCCTGTTTCCGTGTGAACTTTACACGGGCATTAGTGTGTGTGTGTGTTTGTGGGGTGATGTTTTTGTTTTTGTTTTTTTAAACCCCTCAACCTTCTGGACTGATGGTAAAAGTTTGTTTTACTGTTTTAACTTAAGGGCTGAACAGACTTTTTTCTTAATTTGTGCTTTTGACAACAAAATGCCTTGACAAAGGTCTGGAGTATTAAGTGTCAAAATGGATGAATTTTTATGGCCTAGTGATAACCCGTGAAAATTGGAATTTGAAATGGAATTGGGCTACACTGCTATAAATCAGAGTTCTTAGTGTTCATTCTTCTTTCTAATTTAACTGTAGAGTTGGCATCTGAGGGATTATATTCAATTACTTGGAATGAAAATGACTAGACATGTCCTCATCCGGTGGATCCTGAAATAAAATCATCCTCTGAGTGTGAAGAGCTCCCATTACCGTTCATGGGGATCACATGCACCAATAGGAAGCCACCATGTAGCATTTCCTGCTATTTGTCATTGGTTATTTGTATTACTATAATATCTGGGAGCCCCGCTCATGGACCAGGATTCCAATGTGCTAGGCAAGGGGTTGTAGAAACACAGAGCAAAAAGATGATTCTTGTGCCAAAGAGCTTACAGTCTAACACCCAACACATGGTTTCAAGAGTCTGCATGGAACTTCATGATTTCTGGATAAAAATGCCTTGTAGTGAAGGCAAGAGGGGATAGTTGTAGGGAACAAGTGAGCCTAAAATGATGGGAAAGGAGAGATCTTGTTGTCTTCCTCAGACTCTGACCCATCTGTTCCAAATGTTGTCTCGTGGAAACTAGACCCACCTCCCTGAATCACCATGAAAAACAGAGGAGGAGGAAGGAATTGCTTTATTTCACTTCTTTAGAGACTATTATGTAATCGTTTTAAGAAAAAAACATTAGCATATTTCCTTGGGAACTCTAGCCTCCCATTATTAAAAGGTGTACCCTTTTGAATCTTGGGATTCAGTGGTAGCACATATCTCCATAGTTTCTTATTTATACACAAAACATAGTAACTGGTTTACCAGCTATCCAGCAGTGCTTCTCTGCATGTGGAAGGGATGGTTGAAGCCTCATCTTTCAAACTTGGTCACACTTTGCACATGGTGAAGAGGCTTTGATTTTGTATCTTCATGCACTAGTAACACTTTTAACTATCTTGGCTTAAAGCACGTGAGCTCTTTGGGGTAGGGACAGTCACTTCTGTGTTTGTAGCATGTAGTGCAATGAGGTCTGGTTGACTATTGGGGTCCCTGTGCACTACTGAAATACCAATACTGAATAAATGACTTATTCTACATTCTCATCTATTGTTAATTGGCTTTCTAGTCAGAAAATATGTGGCAGGTGCAGAGGAGAGAATTTGACTAGAGAGTCAAAGGAGAAAATAATCACACAAAGGACATGGTCTCCTTTCACTTACACTGATGTAACTCTATGGGCTTCAGTGGAGTTACAGCTGATGCTAGTATTTTTGAAATCAGAAGCAGTCCCATGGCTGTACATTTAAATCAAGTGGCAAGTGAGATTGGCAGCAACTTATATAAAAAGAAAACTGTTTCCAAAGCAGACTTAGAAGGCTCTTGAGATATGGTGAGTTGTGCTGCTATATCTCTTTCATTCTCAGTCTGTGAAGGTTTCTTTCTTTCTTGTTCAGAGTATCGGAGAAAGAGAGGCTTGAAAATTTAATGAAGCTGCAATAAAGTGGACTATTTTAATTCTATATCTTTCTCATTTGCTTTTTGGAGATTTATTGCACATATGTCAAATGAAATTTTTCATGCATTTTACAAACTTGCATAGATTCATTTTCTGCATAGTCCTCCAAATAGTTTTTCAAATCTCTATAAAAAATTGTCACTGTGAATAGTACTTCTGGGAAATTATTTATTCACTTCCTCACAGTTAAATTAAACATGGGAATATACATTTGGCAGCTAGGAGAGAAGTAACATATCTTCATTAGATGATGAAGGCTAGAGTGTGCTTTCAAGGCACAGCCCTGTGGTGGAGAGGGAGTGTGGGCTCCACTATAAGGGAAGCTACAGGACAAATCCTGTCTGAGTCCTTGAGCTTCTGGAAGCACATGCTAAAGCAGCAACTCTGGCTGGGGTGGGACTAGGGGCCCTGCCTTCCCACAACCCCTTTTGAGGTGATTCTCAGCACAACTAAGGAGCCTTCCTCATGTGCTCAAGAATGGAGTAGAGTCACTGCTCCACTGTAGTGCTTTCTCTTCTCTCCCTGTTGTGCCACCATGTGGATGTAGCCATAGCAGGGTAGAAAACCATAGAAGCATCTCTGTATTAATCAAAGAATACTTCAGCAGGGTTGGCCATTTTGAGGCTATCAAGACTCAGAAGTGTGGCCCTCGAAGGTGACTGTGTTAAGAAGAAAATGTCTATTTGATTCTGAATTGAAAACATGCTCCCTGAGCCATGTCTGCAGTTTTTAAAGTGAAGTGTTTGAATCAGTCCCTTTGCTACAGGGAAGAAGTAGGAGATATCCTTGCCACTTCCCCTGCAGCTCTAGGAAGTGAGCTGGATTCACCTTATTCCAGTAGATTCAGCAGCTTTCCTCTTGGCTGCCTGCTGCCCTTCAGGGGAGGGAGGACAATATCTCTGGCAGCCCCATTTCTCTCTTCAAAAAAGAACTAGATGAAGTTCATGGAAGATAGGTCCACCAATGGACATTATCCAGGATGGGCAGGGATGGTGTCCCTAGCCTCTGTCTGCCAGAAGCTGGGAATGGGTGACAGGGGATGGATCACTTGATAATTACCTGTTCTGTTCATTCCCTCTGAGGCACCTGGCATTGGCCACAGTCGGAAGACAGGATAGTGGGGCTGGTTTTCACTCCCTTTGCACCACCTGAAGCCCCTGGATGAGATGGAATGAGTTGAGAAGAAATGAGTGTAGTCCCTATGACTGAAATAATGTTTCGCTTCTAGGTTGAACAGCAGTACAGTGTATGTTAAATGGCAAGTGGTCAGGTAAAAATATACCCTATGTAAATATAACTTCCCTGAATTATATAATAGCAACACATGGATCTTAATTGTACAGCAACGTGATTTAAAACCAAAACGTGTCAATATAATGGGGAGGGGTCTAGGAGTAAGCCATCAAAAGCCAAGACATTCAAAGCTGTTACCAGAATTTTGCTTTTTCCTGAGACAGCTGATGGAAGACTTTGCCTGCCATATGTGCTACAACAGCATGGCAGTGGGAGAACAGTGTGTTAGCCTAAACTCTGCAGATTTTGCTGCTTTTTTTTTTTAATAGTCATCTTGAGTCAGACCTTTTGTATTGTTTGAACTATATGCTTTTGCAGTATTATCAGTCCCAGGCATTCAGAAATCGTAAGTCAGGCCCCCAGATCATGATATTTTTGGTTCTTTTTATTTGCCTTCTGATTTTTGAGTCTTTAGGGTTCATGTTCTCAACTTTTTAAAAAAAATGTGAAGGCTAATTTTCATATATAATCACAACACTGGGAGTTGGAGTTTTAAGAAAAACACCATATATCATGAGACTCCTGATAATATCACGGAAAGTTAGTAAAACTTTGTCATTTTGTCTCAACAAAATGCCTTTCTAAATTTCCATTAGGAGCTGTGTCTGTTTGCAGATACGTGGCAATTCTTTGATTGGTGGTTGTACATTCCTCTCCCCACCGCTCCTCCCCCCAGTTACTGAAATTCTTTTGGTCATGTAATGGGCTAAGTGTCTTGCAAATGGAATTTCTTCCTCTGAAGCAATTTTTGATCTATATGTCTACCAAAAAATGGAACTTGAAACCCATAAGCCCCTCTTTAATTTCCTTTGTATAAAATGATCTGAGCGTAGGAGGGATTTTCTGTGGCAGGTGGATGTTTGAGACCTAGTTCTTACAAAGCTCTAAAATATGGTCTGTTCTGTTGAAGTGTTGACTAATCTTTAAATATAGCAAGTCTCGTGACTGCCACTAACTCCCTTTGTGCAGAGGAATGCAGATAACTAAAAGAAGAGAAGCTGACAGAACTCAGAGAAATCACATGAATTGGGTGGTGGGAGAAGGAAAAGATCCTGTATTTTTAGGAGGAAGGCAAGAGTAGACTATAAATGGAAAAGGGGGAAGGAGTGTTGAATAGCTGGAAGTCTATAAAACAAGTTCCTTTATTTCTTCTATCTATACTTTAAAGGACTAGATTGTGCCATTTAGGCACAGTGCTGAACTGGGAGTTGTGCAGAGGCACTCAGCCTCATGGAGGTAGCATATCTCCCTGGCCTCCCAGTGCTCAGAATGAAATGCTTGCATTGCTACATTTCTATTAAGGGGTAAGGAATACTTTGTCTTCAGAGGGGCTAGTCAGTCCAACTCATCAAAATACTGAGGGTCGGGCCGGGGCTCTCCTGCTTCTCCACCCCTCCTTGACGCCTTTAAGGCACTACACACTGTTGGGGACTGGTTAGGTAGCAATTTCCATGCTCTCTTTTGTGTGGGGATTGCATCTCTGCCTGGGTCTTATCTGGCCCAGGGAAGGTGGAGGAATGGCTCCTTTTTTGCTCCCTCTCACTGTACATCCAAGTAAGAGCTGGGCAGTATTTGTCACTATGAGTATCTCTACACAGAAAAGAAAAACCTGTGGTTGGCCTGTACCAGCTGACTCAGCTCACAGGGCTTGGGTTGCAGAGCTATTTCATTGCTGTGTAGGCTTCAGGGCTGGGGCTGCGGGACCCTGCAAGGTAGGAGGGTACCAGAGCTCAGCCTCCAGCCCAAGTTTGGAAGTCTACACAGCAATGAAACAGCCCCACAGCCTGAGCCCTGCAAGCCTGAATCGGCTGGCACGGGCCAGCTGCGGGTGTTGAGATGCTGTGTAGACATACACTAAGTGATGTTAGTGCTCATGAAAGGTGCCAGATGGATAGCCCTGGTGGCTAAAATATTCTGTTCATCTACTGTGTGGAAACTGTCAGTGCTAGCTTCTCTCCATGCCCACTGTCTCTCCAATGTGCAGAGCCCTGGCCTGTAAAGACCATCTGCAAGGTTGTGAGAGGGAGTCTCTCTGCATGTTTAGCAGCACTTGCACTGGTGGTCTTTGAGATGTGGCTGCCAGGCTATTATGATGTTTTGTCGGTGTTGCATTTTTTGATAGCGTCTCTTTAATCATTCTTGATGAGTTTCAGAACTCTTTTATGCCATCAGAACATGTGCTGCACCGGCTTCTTTGATTTTGTGTTTGGCTCTCCTGCTGAAGAATTTTGCTTCCCAATTTCAGGTTTTGTAGGAGGCTCTCCCTGACACAGCACATTGTAATCACCTGAATGTACAATGCCATTGACTGGAGCTACTTTTTGTGGAAGATTTCTCTGGTCAGTTATTGACGTGTACAATTATTTATAAGTATTCTTTCCAGTAGACTGTGGGACCAGTCCTTCTCCCCATGATGTCAATGGAAGTTTTGCCTTAGTCATCAAGGCCAATGTTCTGTTAGAAGACCTGACTAATTAAATCCCTGTTGAATCATGTAGGGCTTCTTACAGGGATAAGAGCACAAGAGGGATGGATGTCAGGAGACCAGGTCATAGGTGGTCAGGCCTGGTGGTTAGAATGGGAGTCAGGCCTAGTGTTTGGAGTGCAAATGTCGCAACCCTTGGCTCTGGCAAGGCCGGAACCATGATAAAGACAGAAATCTGAGCTGAGAGTAAGAACTGGATTACCAGGAGTCAGGGAAGGCAGGAGCAGGGTTAGTTCCAAGACAGGAGCAAGGTTGGGACAAGATGGGAACACGGCTGGGTGAACGGCAGGATCTGGACTGAACTGTGGAGGAGCAGTGCAGGCGAAGTGCTTGGTGAGAGACAAGCACAAGGAGATAGTCCATGGGCAGGCACATTGAGCAGCCAGCAAGCTGCTGCTGCTGGGCTTGAGAACTGGCCTGCTGGCTTCCCTAGACAATCAGACTTGGCAGTCCATCAGGTAGCATAGCTGGCTTGTTAAGATGTCAGGAGTAAAGAGCAAGTGTATCTAAGGGCCTTACTCCTGACAATGGGGGTGTGAGGCCCAAAAGCTCCATCTTTTAAAAAGATATCAAAAGTGCTGCTGTGAATTAGTGATCTGTGCACCAGGATGCCTGTTCCTGGCCTCCTCAGGCATAACTCTACACCCAGCCTCCTCAAGCAGAATACCTGTCAGTGCTGCTGCTCTGGTACTGCGTGCACATTTGCTATCCCAGCATGACTCTCCCACTTAGTTTCTAGCCTCAATATGGCCCTTAAACTATTTAGCTGTATGTGCAAGAGTGACAAGGACACCCTCTACAATACATCTGTTATTTATGGGACTTGCATTTAATCCTCAAAAGAGATGAGGATTTGGATGAAAAGAGATTATTTGGAGATGAAAAATCTCCTGCACTGAGACCCGGTTGATCTTAATTAGCCAACTTTTAAAATTCCTGGCTGCATTTTACCAGGGACCTCATATAAGACTGGTGGAGTGTAATAAACTCTGCTTCTCCTAAATAAATTTTTAATCCACCATGGAATTTATTACTCTTTCAATATATATTTTGAAAACAGTTCCCTGTTTAGAGAGGACAGTAGCAGACTGATTGCTATACAGAGGTGATTTTTGGGGTGTGTGTGTGTATTTTGGAGGGAGAGAGTTCTATGCCTTTTCCACACTGACAATCATCCTGACTGGTGTAGATGTTTTATCTTCACTGGGGGGGGGGGGCGGGGGTTGTTACACACTTTTGGGGGTAAATCCTATCCTGAGCTGCATGGATGTGGTTGAAGGGATGCAAAAAGAGAGATTCTAGAGCAATTTCAGCATACCCATGTAACAGTAACACAGTATTCCTTCTTTATCTAGCACTCCAAAGCAGGTCTCAGTTATTGTACCTGTTGATGCTCCACCACCCCTTCAGGATGTGGCCTGCCAACAGTGGGGCACAGTGAAGCCTCCAGCACTCTTGCTGTCATGTGCTAGATAGAAAGGAAATATAGTTTGCGCTCTATCGTGTTTCACCTAGCCTGAGACATCTTGCCTTGTACCATCACAAAGGTTCTGGTAATCACCACAAAGGTGCTGCCATTTCTTTCTTCACTCAGCCTCTACTGCAGCATCAATGGAGACGAGTGGGATTTAGCCCCCTCGTTGGCTTCATTACCACTCCACCTTTCACAGCACCTTTTAGCCTTTCCTACTCCCACTGTAATACATGTGTGTCTAAAAGAACCTAGTGGGTTGAGTAGCATGTGTATCTGCTGTGTGAGTTACAGATTTAGAGTACAACTTCTCTGTACATTTGTGGCTTGGAAGTGTGCGTGCATAGAAGATCAACTTCTCTGTTTACTCCAGTCTGAGGTCAGCTAAGGCCAGTCGGCAAGAGCTCCAAAGTGGCCACATGTTAAGCCAATGGGTATAAGAACCTACACAGACTTTGAAATGTGTCATTCTTCATTCTATTCTTCAAGGACAGACTGCAATCAGGGAGATGGATTATTGGTTCTTACCCAAACCATACAGGTATAAACACTTTATATTAAAACACTGAATTTGGAAATGGTGGCTATTACCTGGTGGGATAATTGCTGTATACAGTGTAGTTGTAGCTGTGTTGGTCCCACGATATTGGAGACAAAGTGGGTAAATAAAATATCTTTTATTGGACCAACTTCAGTTGGCGAGAGACAGAAGAAGAGCTGTGTGGCTCAGAAGCTTGTCTCTCTCACCAATATAAGTTTGTCCAATAAGGGATAACTCTTGTCAGGAACCACTGGAGAGAGACAAATGAGAGGTGTGCTGGGCTAGGCACAGAGTCAGAGCAAAACCTTTTGAGAAGATGTGTTTCAGGGAAGCTGGCTGTGGTCTGAGGCCAGGGATTGTTCAAAATCCCAGGAGGAATGTGACTATAGGCATAGTTACAAATAGCAAATGGAACAGTTAGAGAGAGGACTGATGTTCTGCCATGTTTATACCAAAATGACATGGCTGTCTGAGTTTGTCACATTAAAATCCAGCCCTTAAGGTTTGGCAGAAGTACAATCTTGGACTTGAAAGATGGCAAATTTAGAATATTACTTGCAATTCTAATCTGCATAATTAAAACCCAGATTTTAAAAAATAGTTACCCTTTTGCAAGTGGAAATCATTGTAAGTGCAACTTCTGTAAAGTTACTAACTACCTGAAAAGGCACAGTCTGGTAGCTGGGAGTCTAAAAACTTGATCCAATGTTTACATAAATTGATGGAAAGCAGTCCATTCACTTCATTGGTCTTTGCATGAAGCCCTAAAGCCATGTCAGTACTGGAGAGCAGAGCTCCTCCTTACTCAACCAGTAAGCTGCAATGACTTTTAAGTACAAATGGTTCACTGTGTCCTCATTGGTGGTGGTGGTCATGTTTGGAGTAGTTTCAGCATTTCCCCATATCCACACTAGCATTATATAGTTTCAGTTGCGATGCATAGAGAGCATTGCATCCCACAGCTCCCTGATCTGAAGCAGTGAATTCTGGGAGATCTCAAAAAGGCCACTGTTGGACTGTAGCAATAGGCACTTCTGAACTATTTCAGTTTCATGCATGCTGGACACAGAGTTTTTGGTGTGAGTGTGTGTTTATGAGCCTGTTAGAATTAGGATGACAAAATGACTGTTAGAATGGGAAATTCCTTTAATAGAGACAAGGCCTAAATGCAGATAATTATGGTTTCAAAAAAGCCCATTCGACTCCAGGTTGAAATTCAGGAACCAGGAATATTATTTGCTTTTAAGTACTGTCTTTTTGTAAGAGTTCAGTTATCAACCATGGTGGAGAGGCTTGAGGAAAGAGGCCAAAGAATCACAAAGTAAGAAAAAATACACTTAAAAGAGTCATAAAAGGAAACAAAAACCCTACCAACAAACAATTAACTCCTGGATAATGTCAGAACAACACAGCTGGTCTTGATGCATTTTCTTTTTCAGTTAGATTCTTCAGAGACACATTTAAATATTAATCATGTAGCTTTCCTGCTCACTGTAGGCAAGGGGAATGGAACAGTACAATGGTGGCAACAAGATACATTAAAAGTGAATGTTTTCATCCTAGAACAATTAGATGTCTCATTGTTTGTTTTAGCCTGTAATTATTGTGGGTGGTACTGACTCTCAGAACTCAACCACTGTTTGGAGCACCAATATTAATGTGGTAAACTGATAAATGAAGTGAGAAAATTGTTAACAAGCTGTAAAGAGGGGAGGTTGGAACGTTATGGTCTCTTTTTCCTTCTGTTTACTGTAACCTGTTTCAGGGTATTTGTATCTGTATATACAAGAGAGTCTGTTGCTGCCAATTACAGCAGTCACACCCCAGAAAATTAAGTCTTTAACTATTTGCCCCTATATGCCTAGGAAATCCTTGCAATCTACTCCTTCCATGATCTGTAGACAGATATAACATAAGAACATAAGAACGGCCGTACTGGGTCAGACCAAAGGTCCATCTAGCCCAGTATCTGTCTACTGACAGGGGCCAATGCCAGGTGCCCAGAGGGAGTGAACCTAACAGGCAATGATCAACTGATCTCTATCCTGCCATCCATCTCCATTCTCTGACAAACAGAGGCTAGGGACACCATTCCTTACCCATCCTGGCTAATAGCCATTTATGGACTTAACCACCATGAAAGTATCCAGTTCTCTTTTAAACACTGTTATAGTCCTAGCCTTCACAACCTCCTCAGGTAAGGAGTTCCAAAAGTTGACTGTGTGCTGCGTGAAGAAGAACTTCCTTTTATTTGTTTTAAACCTGCTGCCTATTAATTTCATTTGGTGAACCCTAGTTCTGATATTATGGGAATAAGTAAATAACTTTTCCTTATCCACTTTCTCAACATCACTCATGATTTCATATACTTCTATCATATCCCCCCTTAGTCTCCTCTTTTCCATGCTGAAGAGTCCTAGCCTCTTTAATCTATCCTCATATGGGACCCTCTCCAAACCTCTAATCATTTTAGTTGCCCTTTTCTGAACCTTTTCTAATGCCAGCATATCTTTTTTCAGGTGAGGAGACCACATCTGTACACAGTATTCGAGATGTGGGCGTACCATGGATTTATATAAGAGCAATAATATATTCTCAGTCTTATTCTCTATCCCCTTTTTTAATGATTCCTAACATCCTGTCTGCTTTTGCCGCCTCTGCGCACTGTGTGGACATCTTCAGAGAACTATCCACAATGACTCCAAGATCTTTTTCCTGACTCATTGTAGCTAAATTAGCCCCCATCATATTGTATGTATAGTTGGGGTTATTTTTTCCAATGTGCATTACTTTACATTTATCCACGTTAAATTTCATTTGTCGTTTTGTTGCCCAATCACTTAGCTTTGTGAGATCTTTTTGAAGTTCCTCACAATCTGATTTGGTCTTTACTATCTTGAGCAGTTTAGTATCATCTGCAAACTTTGCCACCTCACTATTTACCCCTTTCTCCAGATCATTTATGAATAAATTGAATAGGATTGGTCCTAAGACTGACCCTTGGGGAACACCACTAGTTACCCCTCTCCATTCTGAGAATTTACCATTAATTCCTACCCTTTGTTCCCATCTTTTAACCAGTTCTCAATCCATGAAAGGACCTTCCCTTTTATCCCATGACTGCGTAATTTACATAACAGCCTTTGGTGAGGGACCTTGTCAAAGGCTTTCTGGAAATCTAAGTACACTATGTCCACTGGATCCCCCTTGTCCGCATGTTTGTTGACCCCTTCAAAGAACTCTAATAGATTAGTAAGACACGATTTCCCTTTACAGAAACCATGTTGACTATTGCTCAACAGTTTATGTTTTTCTATGTGTCTGACAATTTTATTCTTAACTATTGTTTCGACTAATTTGCCTGGTATTGATGTTAGACTTACTGGTCTGTAATTGCGGGGATCACCTCTAGAGCCCTTTTTAAATATTAGCGTTACATTAGCTAACTTCCAGTCATTGGGTACCGAAGCCAATTTAAAGGACAGGTTACAACCTTAGTTCTGCAACTTCACATTTGAGTTCTTTCAGAACTCTTGGGTGAATGCCATCTCATCCCGGTGACTTATTAATGTTGAGTTTATCAATGAATTCCAAAACCTCCTCTAGTGACACTTCAATCTGTGATAGTTCCTCAGATTTGTCACCTACAAAAGCCAGCTCAGGTTTGGGAATCTCCCTAACATACTCAGCCGTGAAGACTGAAGCAAAGAATCCATTTAGTTTCTCCGCAATGACTTTATCGTCTTTAAGCGCTCCTTTTGTATTTCGATAGTCAGGGGGCCCCACTGGTTGTTTAGCAGGCTTCCTGCTTCTGATGCACTTAAAAAATTTTGTTATTACCTTTGGAGTTTTTGGCTAGCCATTCTTCAAACTCCTCTTTGGCTTTTCTTATTACAGTCTTGCACTTAATTTGGCAGTGTTTATGCTCCTTTCTATTTGCCTCACTAGGATTTGACTTCCACTTTTTAAAGGAAGTATTTTTATCTCTCACTGCTTCTTTTACACGGTTGGTAAGCCATGGTGCCTCTTTTTTAGTTCTTTTACTATGTTTCTTAATTTATGGTATACATTGAAGTTGGGCCTCTATTATGGTGTCTTTAGAAAGCACCCATGCAGCTTCAGAGATTTCACTTTAATCACTGTACCTTTTAACTTCTGTTTAACTAACCCTCTCATTTTTGCATAGTTCCCCTTTTGAAATTAATTGCCACAGTGTTGGGCTGTTGAGATGTTCTTCCCAACACAGGGATGTTGAATGCTATTGTATTATGGTCACTATTTCCAAGCGGTCCTGCTATAGTTACCATAATTATCCCTGAATCTAAACTCCAAGGCTTTGCAGGTATATTCATACCGTACTTCCTCATGATGAAGTGTAGTAATGTAAACTGGACAGCTTTTTAAACTGTTTCTAACAGTTAATCAAAGGTCATCTCTGTGATGTGTTACTTAGAATCCTAACCATATATTTCATTCAGTTGACCATAATTTATTGAACATGCTGTAGAAGGGATGCTAACGTGAATTCATGCACACATCCTTCCCCAGAGCTTGTGCCCTCCTGTTTGTTAATGTTTCCTGGACTCTATACTGTCTTTTTTTGGTGGTCGTGCCAAGGCTTCCTGTCGGTTTTCTTTACACTATATTGCCTAAATCTGAAAGGTTCTTGCCTGCTCAAGCCATGATACAAGCCATCTCTTGTTCTTTAGTATAAACTGGTCACTTGCAGAATTGGCAGAGTGAAACAATGAATGTTGTGCTTAACATTTGGGGCCAGATACTGAGGTGCAGCTGATCTGCACAGAGCATAGGTCTGAGACGTATCACACCTTGGCACCCACCTGATGTTGATGCAGCCTTGTGTAGGACTGAATTAGAGCAGTTCTCAGGCTGCTCTCCGTTATGCAGGCTGCAAATGGCTGCAAGGATTAATGTAAGACAGGGATATCCCAACCACACCTCATTTCCTCCAGCTATGCCCCATTTACCCTGCTACTGGAAGAGGAAAGGGAATGGTAGGAGAGTCACTCTGCAGTGGTCTCCTTTATGCAGTGGTAAGATCCTTACTGGGCTGGTTAATATGGCTACACAGCAGGTTCCACGTGTGATGTGGCATAAAGTGGCTGAGCTGGAGAATCTTGATACTTACAGGATTTTTTTTAGATGCTGTGGCAGTGTGCGCCTTTTGAGGTGAAGGAATGTGTGGTAATTACTAGCCCATAATTCCTCTTCTGGCTTGTAAGTTGTGCAGTTGTTACACTACTCTTATTTGTGTTTTTTCATTACAAATCTGGCTGCTTACAGGCAGTGGTTTTATCCATCACTCCACCCACAACTCTTTGAAACATCTCCATGGCTAATCTCATGGCTTTGATTTCCATCACCACGTGCTCCCTTTCCCCGTGCATTTGGAGAAAGAGAATTTAAATTCTGGAATCTAATAAGAGTCCCTGTGGGGAGACAGTCTTTTCTCATTCCCAGTTCTTCCTTTATATATGCCCTACATGTTACAAGGAATGGAATCATGTTGCCACCGCTCAGTATATGATTATTTAGTAAGCACGCACAGCAAGCAATATTGTACTCAGACAATGCAATTGTGTATTTTAACGTCTTGTTTTCCAAATGCTGGGATGGCAGACTTGCAGGCATCCCCATGACAGTTCTGGGAATCGAACACCTCTTGGGGGAAAATTTAGAACAAGGTTTTGGAGAGGGGAAAATGTCAAGTTCATCTCTGGGCAATATGAACTAATTGGAATGTTTCTGGTTCTAGGGCCAGATTTGCTAGTAAACTCTAACTGCCTTATGCTGCTTCAGTGACACAAAGCAACTGTATGCCTGGTTGGCACAGGACAGCTAGTGCATGTTGGTGCAGCTGGTCTTTGACGTTTAGACATTGTCAAAAGAGTAATACACTGTAACTTCAGTTACAAACACATTGGGAATGGTGGTTGTTCTTAACTCTGAACAAAATGTTATGGTTCTTTCAAAAGTTTACAACGGAACGTTGACTTAATACAGCTTTGAAGCTTTACTATGCAGAAGAAAAATGCTTTCCCTTTTTTTAGCAGTTTACGTGTAACACAGTATTGAACTGTATTTGTGGGTTTGTTGTCTCTCCTGCTGCTTGATGGTGTACTTCTGGTTCCAAATGAAATGTGCAGTTGACCGATTAGTTTATAACTCTGGGTTCTACTGTATGCCTATATGTTAAAGGATCTGCTGCTATTATCTCACTATGATGGATTTCAGAGGATCTCTTTGAGCCAACTTGTCTCTGAATCTTCACTAGATGTTTATACACATTTTTGTCTATTGGCCCTTAACATTCTACATGTACATGACACACCTTCCATCCTGAAGGATCCCAAAGCTTGCGGAAAATTGTGCTAAATACACAGATCCATTAAAATGCCATTTGCCACCACATGGCATATTGCACAACATTATGAGGAGGAGATCTTTGAGGAAACTGATCCTCTAACAAAAAATGCTGCAGGATCTTGTCTGGAAGACCTACTTGTGGTCAGATGAGAGTATTTGAGTAATCTACCTCCCATAGCCTGAGATGGGCTGGTCACATGTCTAAAAATGGCATTCAGCTTGTACTTCTGGGCTTGTGATCTTATGCAATTTCTTTCAACTCATGTTTTTAAGAGTGGAAGTTCCATGGTGGTATGTGTCCAGGTTGCCTGTTGTAGTTAAGTACAGTAAGATTGTGTACGATGCATGTCATTTGGATAGCTTAACAGAATAAGGTTTGAACACAAATTCTATCATTCTTGAATATGGTGATTACTTGGGAGTGGGGAGGGGGAAAATAGTGGATGCTAGTTTAACAGAACTTGACAAGGCAGAACCCCTGCTATGTATTTAGAGATGTAAGTGGCTTTTGAAGTATTGATTAATCTTTGTGTGTGTGTGTGTGTGTGTGTGTGTGTGTGTGTGTGTGTGTGTGTGTGTGTGTGTGTAAAGTACGCTTGTTTTGCAGGACAAGAAATATTAGTTTTCAGTCACTGAGCAGTATTGCCAACCATAGATATTTAATAATCATGAGCCCCTACACGTCATGAGATTGGGTTAAAATTACAAGATTAAAAAAAATACATATACATGGGTTGTTTTTATTTGCCTTCTTTTTGAGATTTTTATGGTTCATGTTTTCAAGCCTTTCTTCATCATTATGAAGGCTAGAAACTCACTTTCATTTTTTCAAATGAAAGCTGAGATTCTCCCCAAATTACAGGACTCCAGGATCTTTGAGTTTTAAAAAAAGACCAACTATCATGAGACTTATGATAAAATCACAAGAATTGGCTGCATCGAAAGTTTTTAGACTTCATTTTCAGAATTAACTGTGTCCTTCTATCATTCATCAGGGGCAATGTCTCGTTCATTTCCCTTTCTTTGTCAGGGATCGCACTCTATCCAATGTTCTTCCAGGCAGATTAATTTAGTAAATACAGGCTTTAATCAATTATTGTACATTTCTTTATTTTATTATATCAGGGTTTCCCCATTTTTTTTAAAAACCAGCGGAGGGGAAAACTCCTTTGAATGTTCTTGAGATTAACAAGGTACAGTATGTCACCAAGAATATGCTTCTCAAATCTTCTACAAAGTGTGTGGTGTGTTTTAGATCCTCCTCCCTATAATCCTCTATGCTATCTCACATACAGTGATAAACTGGTCTCTGCAGTTCTATATAACATGGAAAATCAGGACCCCTCTTGGGACCACAAGGCCAGAAACACAACAGCATTCCAGTAGTTGGAAGTTAACAGAAGTTGGTGAGTTGTGTTTTAAACCGGCACACGCAACATCTCCTGAAGTCAGTGTAGGTAATTTTTAGGGTTCCTTACAGTACTGCATTGCAATTACAGGTGTCTTTTGGTTTTGTTTTTTTTAAAGGTCTCTGAGCTCTTAATCTTAATGGTTACTAATGTAATCTATTGTGCTCCATCATGGCAGTATTATGCCCATGTTGGGAAGGAAAATGGGAGATTATTTTTCTACTTCACATATTCTGTACAATGATTTTCTTTGAACTTTTTATATCATTGAAATCTCAAATATATTTTATTTGACCTAGTAATGATATGAACTATTTAGAGGGGAAGTGTAGAGAAAACTAAAACTCACCAGTTTTAGAAAAATATACCAAGTGATTACAGGATAGCAGGATAGTCTATTTCTAGCTTTAGGACACAAGAAGATCTAAGTTAAGGGGTCACAGCAGTCTCATTTCATTAATAAAGCAGCAGCAGTCTGGTGCAATTTTTCTGCATCAGTGGAAGCTAATGCCGATAGCTTTCCAAAGGGTTAGTAGGTGTACATTTCCTTACACTTTTCAATACTATTACCCCCCTTTTTGGACCCAAGCAGCTTGCTACAATTTGGGGTCATGTAGGTTGTTCCAATTGGGAGGAGAAATTGACGGAGTCTGATACCTTTTTGATGCAATTCTGTTGATTTACAAAGAATGTACAAAGTCTTATTTCCCTGAACACAGGATGAACCACACAACAGGAGATCATTTCATGCCTCAAACCTCTTTCATCCAGCATCGCCCAAAAACTCTGTCTAGGCTTTCCTTAGAGCTTGTTCAGTCTGTGTGTCACTTTCTGTTCCTTCTGTCTCCCTCCATCTCTTCCTCTCTCTCCTCTTGTACTGTCTTCCTCTTTCTCATACACCCCCCTAGCCAGAAACAATATCCAGCAGCAAAGCCTCTTTTCCCAGATGGCTCAAATTCCTGACAGGGCTCACACATTCCTTTGTTTTGGGCAATACCCAAACTGCTTAATTGCCTTTTACAGCTATCTTAAATAAAGACTTACCACAATACTCTGTTTCTTGCCACCTTTAGTGTGGCACATTCAGAATGTTGTTTCTTCTCCCCTTTGGTCCCTTTCTTGCGTATCGGGGAGCAACAGCTTGAATCACATGGAAATGGGTCTGTGGAGGCTTTGCCAATTGGAAAGGTAGTCACACTGTTGGATTTTTTCCTGCTGGCAGCTCCTCTGCATGCAGCAGGGATATAGTCTAATGGGGGTCAGACTCTAGGTGCAACTACTCTGTGGTATGCTTCTCCCAGAAACCAGCACATTGCCACCAATTCATTAATGGCTGATAGCCAGCAGTAAAATCAACCCTGGGGTAGGAGGATATAGAAAGAAAATCTGCCCTTGTGGTTGAGGCACTGGCTTGGGGTGTAGGAGATCTGGGCTCTGTTCCCAGCTATACCTCAGACTCTCTGTATACTCTTAGGTACGTGTCTCTGTCTCTCTCATGTTCCTTCATCTATAAAATGGAAATAATGCCTCCCTAGAGCACAGGAGTGGTATTAAGATGCATTCATTAATGTTGTGAGGCACTTGCATGGTACAGTGATGAATGCCCCAGACAAGCTTAAAATAAATGAAAACAGTAATTCCATCTCCTTCATTTCATCCCTGCAACAGGCAGTTCTAGGGCTTTGCAATACAACAACACTGAGAAGAAGAATCTGGAATGTACTTGATTGTATGGGTTCCTTATTTCTCTTTGCTAAAGGCATAAATGAAAGCAAAGCCATTGACCTGGAGGCCAGAGCTAAGCATGTCCATAGAGGAAAATCCCAATTTAGGAACTAGGGATTCTTTTACAGCCCAATAGAGGCTAGCTTCAGAATGGTGATGCATTCAGTTTCCTGGGAGGAGAAACCTGCCCCATTCGCTAACATTAGTTAGGCCTGGGAGTATGACTACAACAGCTGCTGAGAATGAGGCTTGCCTGTTCTTATCAGCTATGACTTTGGTCCCTGAGACATTTTGTGTGAGGTGGCTCTTCAGTGTGCATGAAATCCATGTGGGGTAAAAATGTAGGTCTTTTCATAGGTAGGGATGAATAATAGTTGTGGGGAGGGGGGACACAACATCCCCCCACTACTTCCCCTCACACTGACTACCCCACATCCCATACTGCTGTGGCAACGCTGTTCAACCTTGTGGCAGACTCATGGTCTAGGGTCTGGCAGGGTAAAGGAAAAAGCCCAAGCTGTCTGAGGAACTGCAGTGATGGGCAGCTGTTCCTGTTAAAGCAGCTTTAAGTTCGTAGAGTGGAAAAGATCATTTAGAAATAGAGGGCTCTGACAGCTAGAAACAAAGCCCCAGTGTACTCGCTGTCTGTGAGCCTGTAGCAATGCAAACTGTCCCCCAAAGCCTGACTGTGGGCCAGTGCAGTTCAATACTGTAAGACAGAGGGAGCTACTGTCAAATGCAGTATGTGCCCAAGGACTAGTCTCCTCCTTCTTTTCATGTCAGCATTAAGGACCACATCCTATCCCTTCCCCTTCTTTGAGGCCCTGAGCCTGCCCCACTGAAGTCGGTGACCTATTTACTTTAATTGGATAGGATTGGATTCTGAGTATGGAAGATGTCATGGTGGTTCTACTGTGCAGAACAAAGGGGGCCTCTGGAAGGCTGCACTGGGAACCCTGAACACCTGCAGTGAAGCTGTAGCACATGGGTAGGATGGTGGTGTGGCAGTAGATCTGCAATGGCATAGATATACTGAACAAAACCCCATGGCTGTGTGAAGAGTCACATGAAGCTGCAACTACAGGTCAAGTGGTACTCCGTTCCCACAGAGAGGATTCATTATTGTCACGGTAATCTCCTGTGAAAGGCTTACTCACTCTCTGGCTTTGTGCAGGGATATAGTAATTTTGACTTTGATTTTCCCTGTTTAGAGATCTTAAATGAGAACTTTCCATTCAAAAAGGAATGTTAATACAAACAGTTTTCCCAGGTTTGGTTCCTTAGGGCTGTCCAGCTGTCAAGGTTTCTTCCCCACTCTGTACTTTAGGGTACAAATGTCGGGACCTGCATGGACACTTCTAAGCTTAATTACTAGCTTAGATCTGGTAACTCTGCCACCATCCAGAAATTTCAGTGTCTGGATCACTTCGTGTCCCCCACAAAACCTTCTCCTCCCTGGGCAGCCTTGAGAGGCTTCACCAATTCCCTGGTGAACACAGATCCAAACCCCTTGGATCTTAAATCAAGGAGAAATTAACCATCCCCCCTCCTCTACCCCCACCAATCCCTGGTGAGTCCAGATCCAATCCCCTTGGATCTTAAAACAAGGAAAAATCAGGTTCTTAAAAAGAAAGCTTTTAATTAAAGAAAGAAAAGTTAAAAAAATCATCTCTGTAAAATCGGGATGGAAAATACTTTACAGGGTAATCAGATTGATATAGCCCTCTAGCCTTAGGTTCAAAGTTACAGCAAGCAGAGGTAAAATCCTCTCAGCAAAAAAGGGACATTTACAAGTTGAGAAAACAAAAATAAAACTAATCCGCCTTGCCTGGCTGTTGCTTACAATTCTGAAACATGAGAGACTGGTTCAGAAAGATTTGGAGAGCCTAGATTGATGTCTGGTCCCTCTTAGTCCCAAGAGCGAACAACACCCAAAACAAAGAGCACAAACAAAGACTTCCCTCCACCAAGATTTGAAAGTATCTTGTCCTCTTATTGGTCCTCTGGTCATGTGTCAACCAGGTTTACTGAGCTTCTTAACCCTTTACAGGTAAAAGAGGCATTAACACTTAACTATCTGTTTATGATACAAGCAATTAAAAATAATTATGATTAATCATGCAATTAAATCAAAAGAATCATGCAGTTAAACAATAAGAGAATACTATTTATTTAAATATTTTTGGCTGTTTTCTACATTTTCAAAAATATTGATTTCAATTACAACACAATACAAAGTGTACAGTGCTCACTTTATTTTTTATTACAAATTTGCACTGTAAAAATAGTATTTTGCAATTCACCTAATACAGGTACTGTAGTGCAATCTCTTTATCAAAAAGTGCAACTTACAAATGTAGATTATTTATTTATTTATTTATTTATTTATTTATTTATTTATTTATTTATTACATAACTGCATTCAAAACCAAAACAATGCAAATCTTTAGCATCTACAAATCCACTCAGTCCTACTTTTGTAGCCAGCATCGCAAGATATTTACATGCTAGATGTGCTAAACATTCGTATATCCCTTCATGCTTCGACCACCATTCCAGAGGACATGCATCCATGCTAATAACAGGTTCTGCTTGATAAAACTCTAAAGCAGTGCAGAACTACTCACATTCATTTTCTTCATCTGAGTCCGACTGATTTTCTTTTTTGGTGTTTGAGTTCTGTAGTTTCTGCATCACAGTGTTGCTTGTTTAAGACTTCTGAAAGCATGTTCCACACTTCGTCCCTCTCAGATTTTGGAAGGCACGTCAGATTCTTAAACCTTGGGTCAAGTGCTGTACCTATCTATAGAAATCTGACATTCATACCTTTGCGTTTTGTCAAATCTGCAGTGAAAGTGTTTTTAAAATGAACAACATGTACTGAGTCATCATCCAAAACTACTATAAAATGAAACATATGGCAGAATGTGGGTAAAACAGAGCCACAGACACACAATTCTCTGCCAAGGAGTTTAGTCACAAATTTAACTTAAAAATAAATGCATTAATGAGCCTCATCAGCATGGAAGCATGTCCTCTGGAATGGTGGCTGAAGCATGAAGGGGTATGTGAATGTTTAGCATATCTGGCACGTAAACATCTTGCAATGCTGGCTACAGAAGTCCCATGCGAACACCTGTTCTGACTTTCTGGTGACATTGTAAATAAGAAGTGGGCAGCATTCTCTCCCATAAATGTAAACAAACTTGTTTGTGTTAGCGATTGGCTGAACAAGAATTAGGACTGAGTGGACTTGTAGGCTCTAAAGATTTGCATTGTTTTGGTTTTTGAGTGCAGTTATGTAACAGACATCTACATTTGTAAATTGCACTTTCATGATAAAGACATTGCACTATAGTACTTGTATCAGATGAACTGAAAAATACTATTCTCATTTTTACAGTGCAAATTTGTAATAAATATAAAGTGAGCACAGTGCACTTTGTATTCTGTGTTGTAATAAATCAATATATTTGAAAATGTAGAAAAACAGAAGAATATTTAATACATTTCAATTGGTATAGTTTAACAGTGCTATTAAAACTGCAATGAATCATGATTCATTTTTAATCATTTTTTAAATTAATTGTATGAGTTAAATGTGATTGATCCACAGCCCTAATTCCTATCATAAGCAAATGAACTCATTCAGTAGACATCCTGCAAAGGGTTTTGAGAAAGTAGTAAAAATCAGATTACAGTATAGATTTTTTTTTAAAGTGACAATTTTAAAGAAACAAATTTGATTGTCCCATCCAGACAACTCCAACAGTTGTTTTCTCTTCTTTCTCATGAGAGAGGGAGGATTTGTCAAATACAAAAACTAATGATGCTTTAACACCATTTGATTGGCTGAGAGGCTTTGTAAGTTATCTTCTCACTACCAAGCCTACACAAAGGGTTGCATAAAGATATTAAAGAAATCATGTTTAGGAAAGGTTCTAGATTATAGTGTTCTGAAAGGACATGTAGTGGTGCCTGCTCCCGACATCTCCACAAACGCAGTCAGAGACCAACTGAAGTGCAGCACCTGTGTCCTTTTATTGTTTGTGTTCGTTACCACCACCTATTATTTACAGAGACCAACAGTCTGGGAGACTACTAACTTCCCAGCCAGCAGGGATTTAGAGCCCACACTGCTCCCTTTCCTGTCTCCCCATTTTTCCTGTGTCTTAGCCAGCTTTATAGGGCAGGCTGGCTACCCAGGGCTGCAGGTGGATCCTTTCTGGTAATTAGAGTGTGGCCCCTCAGCCAGCCTAACTAATACCCTTCTTCCTCTGGAACAGGGCTAACAGGGGCCTGGCTTGTTTCTCCTAGCCAGCACCCTGTTACAGGACAATATACCAGATTTATGGAGAAAATGAGTCCCATGATGTTTTGGACCTACAGTAGAGCTATTGAAATATTTATAACATTTAACATTTCTGTAGCAATGGCTATGTTCTAAACACTTTAAACATTATGTCCAAAATGCTCAAATGTGGGTACATAGCCCACACATATTAAGTTTAAAAATATGAATGATAACTTCCAGAATGCTAAGCAACGGCAGCTCTTGTTGACTTAATGAGGACTGCAAGTGCTCAACACGAATTCACCCATTTACATTTATATGCCTTCATTTTGATTTTTGGTGATTAACTTGAGGCACCTAAATTTCAAATTTTGGCCCATAATAATTGCTTCAAATGCCCCTGTGAGGGAGGTGAGTTCTTTCCTGTTTTACACATGAAGAAACCAGAGATAGAGAAGTTAAACTATTTGGTCAAGACTGTAAAAGGGATGAGCGCCAGGACTAATCTTCAGGCATTCTTGATTTTTAGTTCTCTGCTGAAATGAAGAGAAATTGATGACACTTCTTTTTATATAGCAGAAATGTATTTTACTAAAAGATTTAGGGCCAAATTCCAGGCCCTGTTAAAGTTTCTGTTTACCACTCTTTTTGGTAAGCTTTTAGATTATCTGAAAGTTTTTGGTTTCTTGATGTGCCCCAGTAACCTACTAAAGCACACCATGGTTTGACTTAGTGTGACAATAGTTTTGCAAATAAGCCAAGTACTGAAGCCTAACAGAAGAGATTGAGTTGCATGGGGCTAAATAAGGGCAGGTATGGGCCGAAAGGAACAGACATTTTGTGAGGGGTTTGGGATAGGGTTGCCAACTGTCTAATCTCACAAACTCAAACACCCTTGCCCTGCCCCCACTCACTCCCTCCATTGCTCGCTCTCCCCCACCCTCATTCACTTTCACCGGGCTGGGGCAAGTGGTTGGGATGCAGGAGGCGGTACAGGCTCTGGGCTAGGGGGTGGGGCTGGGGGGTTTGGAATGTGGAAGAGGGCTCCAGGCTGAGCCTGGGGTAGGGGGTTGGGGTTTACAAGGGGGGGTGCAGGCTCTGGGAGGAAGTTTAGGTGTGGGATGGGGCTCAGGGATGGGGCAGGGGTTTGGGGTGTGGGAGGGGGTTCAGGGTGCAGGCTCTGACCAGGTGACATTTACCTCAGTTGGCTCCTGGAAGAGGCATGTCTGGCAGCGGTTCCTAGGCTCAGGGGTAGCCTGGCAGCTCTGCCCCCACAGCTCCCATTGGCCATGGTTCCCTGTTCCCGGCCAATAGGGGCTGCTGTGTCAGCACTTGGGGCATGTGCAGAGACCCCCTGGCTACACCTCTGCCTAGGAGCCACTACCGGACATGCTGGTGGCTTCTGGGAGCAGCACGGAAACAGGGCGGGTAGGGAGCCTGCCTTATCCCTGCTATGCCACCAGACTTTTAGCAGCCTAAAATCTCCTGAACTGGCTTCGGTAGCCTCTGGGAGATAGAGCCCAATTCTGGGAGACTCCTGGCCAACCAGGGAGGGTTGGCAACCCTAAGCTGGAAATTCTGTTTTATGCTTAATTCAAGTCACTTTGCTTGTTAGACATTCAAATAAATAGATGTTGGCAGGGTTTTAACTAGCTCTGGAGGAAGCTGCAAGCTACTTGAAACTGCCTTTGGAGAATGTGTATTTTGAAATTCAGAGCTTTGAAGAATGTCCCCAATCTTTCCAGGCCAGCCTTTGATTTGCCCCATACACACATTCTCATTTTGCAAGAGATGTGTTTTGGAAGAATTTCTGTTATGGAATTGCTCCCTATCACATGCTGCCTTTTAAAATAAACTCTTTTAAAGAGAACATTTTAAAAGAATCTAAGTTGTAACACCCTTCTTTTGTATTAAGGGCAAATAAAAGAGGAATTTTAAAAAATTTTATTTCTTCAGTACAATTCAACAGCTCTCATTTCTTTATCTATATAGAAATGTGGAGGCTTGTTTTGTTACTTGGGAAGCCAGAAAAGGCTATGATGTGTATCTAAATTAACAATATTAGGCTACTGCATTTTTTAAACTAGCCTGAGGGAAGAATAAAATAATTTTGTTTTTCCAAAAAAATTGATTTTTTTTTCAGTAAGCTTCCTCCAATCTGCAAATTATTGCCAAGGAAGTGAAGATAAACTGCTTCTAAAAAGGAAAAGATGGTTAAATGTCTAGAGTCTGAGAAAGCCACCAGAACAAAAGTTGTAATCCTAGATCCTGTGAAGGGCAGAGAGATGTGAAAACTATACTAATTAAAAAAAATAAATAGCTATTCCATCAAGAAAAAAACGGTGAGTAATTGTATGTCTATAGATCAGGAAGAGACTTGAACTATGTCATAAATCCAATTTCTCAAAAAAAGGTAACTTCCACTTAAAATTCAGTATGAGGCCTGTGTGCTCCAAACAATTTCTTTTTCACACCAGTCTGAGATGATGCATGTAAGCCCCTTTTTGAAATAAGATGCAGGGGCGGGAGATGGGAGGTGTTAATAGGGCTGTTGGAAAATGTTTTATCAAAACTGATTTTCATCAGAAAATTGGATTTTTGATAAATTGATATTTCCATGAAAAGTGTCGGCTTTCTACAGAAAATTTTGACTTCATTAAAAACATGGAAACCATTTTTTTCAATATTCAGTTGAAAACTATTTTTTGCATCCCCCTCAAAAAAAAAAATTGTGATTGGAAAATGCCCCTGTGGTGCCTCATGGAGGTTGTAATTTGGATACCTCCTACCCCCATTCCCCTCTAAGGGTAGGACTTGTCAGCTACATCTCCCATAATACACCATGACACTTGGCAAGAGGGAAGATCATGGTGTATCATGTGAAATATCTGGCAAGAGAGGCAGGTCGCTACTGCAGCTTTTCTGATTCTCAAGTGTTGGTCTTTGGCCAAAATTTTCATTTCAGTTTTTCAGTAAACTTAAAATTCTAAGGGTGTGGGTGAGGGAAACACATTTTTTGACCAGTTTTATATATTAATCATATTTTGGGGGGAAAAAAACCGCAAAGGCTTTTGTTTTGTTTTGTTTTGGACAGCTGTTATCACACACATAGCCTGAACTGAAAACGTTTGATGGGAGTTCTTTGCAAAGTGTACACAGTGGTGCAAGCAGAAATCATTTCTTGCTGGTACTGCACTCATAGGAGAGACACAAGAGGGGGCACCGTCTTCCCCACCTGATCTTCCATATGACTCGTCCTCACCCTGCCAAGCCCCATGCTCTCCCCAGCCTCTCTGACACCCCCCCTTTCTATATACAAACATCAACATGATTAACTATTCACTCCCCCCCCCAGATATGTAGCATTCAGTCTGCTTATATGGGAGTTGGGTGAGGAGTCATTTCAGCATATGTGTGACTTTAGCCTAAACTGCTTTATGGTATTGAATCCCCCATGGAAATGCAGTGTTTGGGTACAACTTCCTTTATAGGAACAGACTCCTGAAACTCTTACCAGCCCACAAAAGTGGTCCATAGTCATGCAAATGGTCCCATTGTTTTCAATGGGATTGATCAAATGATTAAGGGTTTACAGGATTAGGTTCCAAGTTTGTAATTTGCTCTGGGTGAAACTGACAAGCCTGAGCTGTCAGATCAGAAGGAGTGTCATTCGAATAAAGGTGGGCAAATGTGTGATAAGTCTTAGCTCCGTTATGTCTATCATCTTATTTTCAGCAAAGTTCTTGGCAGATTCCTGAGGCAGCTGGTTTAAGGCCGTCAGTGTCCGGCATTATAATCTTTACTTATAGTTCTCTGACCCTTGGTTTTGCTGCTCCACTTTCAGGTAACAAAATGCATGTAAGACTAGTTTGGCTGCAAAGAAGAATTCTGTACACTGTGGACAATACCTGATTTCCATCAGTCTACAGAACTCAGCTGACATCAGAATCCAAACATCCTAGGTCAGTGCAAGCAGAGGCATTCCTCTAATGATTTGGACTTGATGTGATGCAATATGGACCAATGGGGAGAAACAGAATAAAAAACACCATTTAAACACTTTCCTCCCCATTCCTCCTCTTTAGAGGACTCCTGACCAATGTAACAGCACAATACATATGCAAACAAACTTAAACAAACCGCTTGTTAAGTTTGCATATGTATTGTGCTGTTAAAGCCCTATAAAGAATGAATGTCCTCCCTAGATGCATTCTGCTCTGGAGGGGTTGGGGGGCTAGCCCCAAGTCTTTCCAGTACCCACTAAAAATCTCTTGCTGGTACTGCATACTGGTGTGTACCACCCTACTTGCACACCTGGGTGTATTGGACAGTACCAGTATGGAGACAGGGAAAGGCATATTTGGGAATGTCCACGAGTGAGTTAAGAGCTTTATTCCCTCCAGGATCAGAACAGGTACTGGGACTCCCAATTCTCCTGGCCTTAGTGACTACTGCAGCTCTAAGGGGAATTCTAACTTAGGCCTTGGCTACACTTGAAAGTTACAGCGCTGTTGGTGGCTTTATAGCGCTGTAACTCACTCCCCGTCCACACTGGCAAGGCACATGCAGCGCTGTATCTCTGTGGCTACAGCGCTGTTTGTACTCCACCTCCTTGAGAGGAATAAAGAGTACAGCGCTGCTGCTATAAGAGAATAATCTTAGTACGCTGTGACTGACGTCCGGAAGCTTCCCATAATCCTTTTAAGTGAAGATTACTCTCTTTGTTTTGTTGTGAACTCCGGGATCCTGAAGCTGCTTATCAAAAAACCAAACACAGCTCCTGTTTGCTGTGAAAGGGCAGAGGCGGGGGGCTCCCTTTGGAATGCCCACAGCTAGTGTTTGCTTGAAAAGAGGGAGAGGGAGGAGGCTTGAGAGAAGCAGCACGACAGGCGGGAGTGGGGAGGGGTTGTTTCCGCGTGGCTGCTTATCTGGTCTGTGAGGGAAAAAACAGTTGCTGTTTGCTTTCAATGAGCGAGAGAGGAGTGGGGGAGGGGGTCAGAACTTGCAGCTGCTGACCCAGTGTCAGCTCCAAAAACCCACTCTCTTGCTCCCCCACGCACCCTGTGACGCTCCACCCCACCCCCACCATGTTGCAGCCACCTGAATGCTGGGATAGCTGCCCATAATGTACTGCTCTCAATGCCACTGCAGATGCTGCAAATGTGGCCATGACAGTGCGCTGGTAGCTGTCAGTGTGGACAGACTGCAGCGCTTTCCCTACTCAGCTGTACGAAGACAGGTTTAACTCCGAGGGCTGTACAGCTGCAAGTGTAGCCATACCCTAAGTTCTCTAATGCATTTTCCAAACCACCACCTCAGACTGCCTTGCAGAGCCACTGAAGCCCCCAGGCTTCCCTTGTCCCTGAATCATCCTGCAACCCGTCTGACTCTCCATTTCCAAAGCCAGCTTCCCTGATTCGTTTCATCCTATTCCAAGCTCCCTCTGGTCCCCTGGTTTCAGTGCATTCATTCCTGCTTTCACTCCTAAACTTGCCTCCCTTAAGACTTCTTAAAATGTATGCAGGAGCTGCTGTGGAGCTGAGCTTGTACTGATGCCACGATTCCTGAGGACCTATTAAAGTTGCTGGCAGGTTTTTCAACTCTTTCAACTACAGGGGGGCTACATTGAGGCAAATGTGGGATGGGGGCATAGGAAGCAGGGGCATCTGAAGGACGTTGACTTGGCGGTGGACTGGGGAAAGTGCTGGCAAAGAGAAGATGTAGCATGAAAGCACTCTTGTTTTCCTCCTCTAGAGTAGCTTTTCCAAATGTAAGCAGTCCACACTGCAAGGTTTGAATTGTGCTTGAATTCAGGGTCTGCCAGTCGGTGTGGAGCAGCAGCTTTCTGCAGCATACTTCCCAGCAGATATCAGCGCTGAAATGCAAACAAACAAGAGTTAAAACCACTACAATCTGTATTACTTGGAGTCCCCTCCATGGCTGCAGCTGCTTTGCTGTGCTGGGAGGGGTGGGGTGGTCAATGGGAGGAGGGCAGAGTGAGAGCCCAGCACAGCACCTGGAGCTATCTGCCCCAGAAGATCATGTCAATCAGCAGCTTCCTTTTGTCCTATAACACTTGCCTTGCTTGCAACAACAAAAACAGTGGCCATTTCCCTGGTTGAAGTTGCTGAAGAGTGTGTTTGAATAAACAGTGACTCCATTTCCGAGGAGTGGGAAGCCATTCCTATCTAAATGCTCTGTTCCTTGGCTCTACAGATCCAGAAACTTCTCCCCAAAGAAAGGTGGTTTGTGGTCCCTCCCCCGAGGTTCACTACCATTTATTAAGCAAATTACAACACTCTATTTTATCCTAGTCAGTAGCTGCAAAACCTTTCAGGGGCATCTATCACCCTAGGAAATTTTCAAACTGCTAAAATCCCCCCCTTTTTTTTTAAATGGTTGGTTAAAATAAATGCCTTTTATATCTAAATTTTTGGCAGTTCAAGAATCACAGCATGAGAGGAGCCGATGATCAGCTCCTGAGAGATCCTAGCACTGACCTTAAATTCACTGCAGTGCTTTAGTCACTGCTCTGCTGCAAGGTCACTGAAAAATTCTTCCTCGAGGTTTCCCAAAAGCGCTGGAAATCTGAAAAATAATTCACCTGCTTTCCTGCCCTCCCCTGCTTGTCTAACTAAAGATTAGTGACACTGAAGTAGGGCTGTCTCATTGGGCTGGGAGTGCTCTCAATCAAACTCATGGTTTTGAGTACATAACACAATGGCTTCCCAAAGCATATTGCACCACTCTAACAAATTCTGTTCTTAAAGGAAATCCACCCCTGTTCAGGGAGTTTTCCTTCACTACCTAAGGAAGGGCCCAGTGAGGGAAAATGTTAACTTATCTTCATGGTTTAATGTATATTCCTTCCAGCAAGTCTCTTTTTAGGTTAGATCCCTTTTCTAGTCAGAATTATTGCTTTATACTTGGACTAAAGCAGATGGTTCTTGCAATGAAGAAAAACACCATTCTCTCTCCTTTGCTTTATGCAGCTCTCTTTCAGATGCAGATATATTGTCAGCGTTTCAAAAGGGAAAAATTTAACAAGGCATCAACAGCAGTTAGGGGAGATAAAATAATTAAATTAAGCTTTTATTGGGGAAATCAACTGGGTTTGACCATGTTGCAGTAAGGTGGCAGAGTAAAAATCTGGTTCTGGTCATGTCCTTGGATTTGTATAACATCACAACAGGAGGCAGGTGTCTAACGTGGGGGGCATGGAGAAAGAGGTTTATGGAAACGGCTACGCAACACACCATTTGCTTTTTTCCTTTTCCCTGAAAAGTCTAGCAGCTGTCTTAGTGAAACAAGTTCTGGTATAATAACATGAGTATTTAAAAATAATGCTTGACCTTATTGAAAAATCCTGCAGAATTTAACAAACTATGAGATCCTTTCTGTGGAATGAATCTAAAAAAACCATTCAATTATATAGGTTTTTAGAGTCATTTCTGTGGAACCCAGCTGGTTTAAATTTTGTAAGATTTTTTTCATAATGGTGGCTGAATTCTTTAAGTAAACAGAGGAATTGCTTATTTTTAGCAACAGAAGAGACTGAGGCAATTCATTGATAATATTGTACTAAAAGACAGTCAACCTTTTATACAGAAAATGATAACAAATCATGTTGCTTGATGAGATGGGGACATATTGGACAGGATGTTACACTTCCTGTATGTCCTCACATAAATAATTAAAGATAAAACCAAACCACTGAAGGATATAAATAAAACAAAGTGACACTGTGTGTAATCCATTACTCACTATGCTTCAGTTGACCCATTTTCCTCAAAGACGACAGAGGCTCATTTCTGAAAGGAAGTCCAATGGCAGAGCTTTAACTAATTGATTGATTGTGGTTTGGTTTATTTATATTAAATAAAAAGAGGAAAATGTTGAAGCAGATATATGCTACCATATTTGCATATGCCTTGTTTTCTTCTTGTACTAGACCACTGGTTTTCAACCTTTTTTTATTTGTGGACCCGTAAAAATTTTCTAATAAAAATGCAGATCCCTTTGGAAATCTTAGACATAGGCTGTGGACTCTCATTTGAAAACATTGAAAAGTGTTAGACTATATGCTAGGAGACCTCGATAATGAGAATAACGTTGTAGTAACTGGACCCTAATAGTAAACAAGTTATGTCAACAGCAATAAAAGCAATGGTTTTAGCATATACCTAGAAAAAGGCATTTAGTAGAAGTGAGTTGAGTTGCAGCCTTTTAAATTTGATTAAGAACAAATGCCTATGTTGCAAATATCTTCCTGCTTGAAGTATTCAGATAGCAAAGTAGAAAACTGTTGGCAGCCTATAAGAGGGTAAAGATGTTACAAAGCTTTGTTTTCCATATCGGATGGAGAGATTGTATAGCTAATGTTTAACTAATTTGCAATGTGCTGCATGGTTGGCCTAGGAATCCCTTGTCTGAAAATCTGCCATCAGATCAAGCCTTCTGTTAGGTGAGCCACTGTCCTTCCAGATATTTCTAAAGCCTCTCAGCCCTCGTCCAGACTAACCCGCGGCATCGGCGGGTTAAAATCGATTGCTCGGGGATCGATATATCGCGTCTAGTCTGGACGCGGTGTATCGATCCCCGAGCGCGCTTACATCGATTCCGGAACTCCATCAATCCGAACGGAGTTCCGGAATCGACGCGGAGAGCCGCGGACATCGATGGCGCCCCGTCCAGACTGGTGAGTATCTCGATTTTAGAAATTCGACTTCAGCTACGTTATTCCCGTAGCTGAAGTTGCGTATCTAAAATCGATTTTAATTCCTAGTCTGGACGTGGCCTTAGACCAAGGTGACTTATCACTGAATCTTGTGCAGTATTTCTGTAGAGCAAATTTTGTGCTGCTGAAATGGATCTCCACCCAGGTGGAGGTGGGAGTGGTAGGAAGTAACAAAAGTGAATTTCTTGCTTGTGGATGGTTCAAGTCCTCTATCTACAGAACAAGTACTATATACATAATGTCACTGCCTAGCTTTCTTCTACAGCCACATGGATCCTGTTGTTGTTTACAGTGTAATCATCTATGGCAGGGTAATTCAGACCTCCTACGCAGTTGGGGCTTGCCCAAGTATCTGCTGTGGTTTGAAAATTGTTTTGTGACAAACAATAATTTTGAATTGGAGCTTTATTGCTTTAAACCAGGAGAGACCTCATTATTCTGTATCCTCTCTGCTGAATAAACAGTGATGTGAGCAGAGATTCCCCAGTGAACTGTAGCAGACTAAGGGTATGGCTACATTTGGAATTTCAAAGCGCTGCCCCGGCAGCGCTGTGGGAGCATTGCCGCGGCAGCGCTTTGAAGTGTGAGTGTAGTCAGAGCGGCAGCGCTGGGAGAGAGCTCTCCTAGCGCTGCATGTAAACCATATCCCTTACGGGTGTAGCGTGCAGCGCTGGGAGCCGCGCTCCCAGCGCTGCTGCTCTGATTACACTGACACTTTACAGCGCTGTATCTTGCAGCGCTCAGGGGGGTGTTTTTTCACACCCCAGTTGCAGCGCTGTAAGTGTGAGTGTAGCCAAGGCCTAACTCTCTTCTAACGTTACTTTCTACTTGCCTCTCATACCTGAGCAGAGGAATGAAAATATTTACTCTAGTCCTTTCACTGTGTATGATATAATATTTCTTGAATGCTGGAAGGTGCACTCAATGTCTTTTGCATTCCCTCCTCCACATTGAAGTGGGAGCCTGTCCTCTGTTCTGCTTTTGCACTTCCCGGCATTTTGCAGCCAGAAATGATGACTGTCTTCTGCAAGCATGTTCCAGGTGGAACGGGGCTCTCTCTACTCACTCTGCCTCATAGTCTAGCGGTAAATAAATTAGCTGCACAGTCAAGGTAACATCACAAAATTGAAGGCTCACTTTTGCATAATGTAGGTGATTTCATATTTTTGTTTATAAAAGAGAGAAGTGGAAATCCTAAACAAAAATCAGAGTGAACAAGATGGCAGCTGAATGCTGATTGCTCAGTCACTTTGGTTCTCATGGTGTAGTGTAGACACTGGTGCATGTGCTTTACATGTCCCCTTCCGTACTGACCCATAATGGATTTGAGTGTGTTGCATGTTACAGTCTCTGCGAGAGCCTGGGCTCTGGCCCTTATGTATATGACAGCCACTTAGGCTTGACAACTTTGGTTGGATGAATTCCTGGAGACTTCATCACATGGCATAATCTTTAATTGCTGGAGACTCCAGGACAATCCTGGAGGGTTGGCAACCCTGTAGCCAATGTCAGGGCCAACACACCAAGCACTGAATGGAGGACCTCCAGGCCCAATAGGTGCAAGCTGCTATAGCTTGAGCTATAGTTCTCTAACTGAGGGGATAATAGATTCATATCCTCCGTGGATTGGGCACAGAAGGTGCCTTACGCACCAGTAAGTAATAGATGTCTAATTCTATCAATCCCTTGTCTGTAAAACACCTAATACTCTTTTTTGTGGGGGAGGAAGGAAGAAAGAGCTCAAATGGGTGCAATCCCTAGAACAATGACAGGAGGCACAAGTTCCTTAAACCAGTCATGGCTTTTTGTTTCTATTACAGTGCATTTTGAGTGTTGGGTCCTTGGGGTAGAAAGCTCACAGTATAAGGCTAGAAGTGACATCATCAGTCTCTCCCGTACATCGCAGGCTGCCAACACTCTTACATGAAACCCCAGCTGAAATTAGACCTATCATAACCTAGTCCCAGATTTGGACCTTAGCGTCCAAAATATGGGGTTAGCATGAAAACCTCCAAGCTTAGTTACCAGCTTGGACCTGGTAAAGCTGCCACCACCCAAAAAATTAGAGTGTTTTGGGGCACTCTGGTCCCCCCAAACCTTCCCTGGGGACCCCAAGACCCAAATCCCTTGAGTCTCACAACAAAGGGAAATAAACCTTTTCCCTTCCCCCTCCAGGTGTTCCTGGAGAGATGCACAGAAGCAAGCTCCGTGAATCTAAACAGAGGGATTCCACCCTCCCCGTTTCCAGCCTTGGAAAACAGAAGTACCGAGAGCTAATCTCTCTTCCCCCCTCACCCAGAGGGAATGCAAAATCAGGCTAGTAAATCTAACACACACAGATTTTCCCCTGACTTCTTCCTCCCACCAATTCCCTGGTGAGCACAGACTCAATTCTCTGCAGTTCCCCCCTAAAGAAAAAACTCCAACAGGTCTTAAAAAGAAAGCTTTATAAGAAGAAAGAAAAATACATAAAAATGGTCTCTCTGTATTAAGGTGACAAATACAGGGTCAATTGCTTAAAAGAAATATGAACAAACAGCCTTATTCAAAAAGAATACAATTCAAAACATTCCAGCAACTATACCCATGTAAATACAAAAGAAAACAATAGAAACCTTACTGCCTTACTATATTTGTACTTACAACTTGGAAATAGAAGATTAGAAAGCAGGAAACAGAAATCCTCTCATAGCCGAGAGAGAGTCAGACAGAAGAACAAAGAACAAAGGACTCACACACAAATTTCCCTCCACCCAGATTTGAAAAAGTCTTGTTTTCTGATTGGTCCTCTGGTCAGGTGTTTCAGATTACTTCTTTCCAGGTGAAAGAGACGTTAACCCTTAGCTATCTGTTTATGACAAGACCAAACTATTGAATGTGAAAGAATGCTCCAGTGGCACCTCCAAGCACTGGCCCACCTCATCCAGTGTCCAAACTCCAGCTGTGGCCATCTCTGATGCTTCACAGGAAGGAGACTGTAGTGGGGCGGACTGCCCCACTCCCTGGGAGGATAGGCTGTGGCAGGCCAAGGAGCCTGCGCAGCCCAAAAGCCAATCAGAAAAGGGTTTGGGGAGCCAATCAGGGCCCAGATTGGAGGGAACCAATCAGGGCCAGGCTCACCCATATATAAAGGCTGCCCAGAGCAGGAGCGGTCAGTCTGTCCCTGGCCTTTGAGAGGGGAAGGTCAGTCTCCAAGGGGGGGAGACTAGCACTGCGGACAGCGCAGTGCTGGGGAGGCTCAGGGAGGCTAGAAGGCTCTAGCCCATAGCCACCAGGCTGCAGGCCCTGAGGGGAAGGGCCTAGCGGGTGCAAGGAGCCGTAGGGGAAGCGGCCCAGGGAAACAGACAGAGGAGGGGAAGAAAGAGGACAGCGAGGCTGATGCCAGAGGGTCCCTGGGCCGGGACCCAGAGTAGAGGGTGGGCCTGGGTCCCCCCCTTCCTCCTTGCAGTCCATCCAGCCATTGGCCGCAGGGAGCGGCCATTATAGACCACGCCAGATCCCTGCCAAGAGGGATTAGACTGTAGGGCGTGTGGTTGCACATGATGGCTGGAATGGAGGACTGCTGATGATCGATTCCCCGGAAGGGGGTGCAGATGGACTAAGGGGCACTGCCGCAGGGCAGTGGCCTCGAAGAGGACGCCACCGAGCAGGGAGCAACGTGGGTCCAGAAACGCCAACCGAGGGCAGAAAAACGGACGGGACACCACCAGGAGGGGGCGCTCCACTGGAATTGAGCTAATTCCCAGAGTCACCAGCAGGAGGTGCTGTGGGTGGTGAGTCCCTACCCGTTTACAGAGACCAAAAATAAACCACTATACTTGAAGAGAAAGTATTTGTTCGGGACCCCTGCTAGTGGTAGTTAGTAATCTAAGATTATCCCCAAGGCTGTTGTCCGGTGCCCCTGTCATAATATAATTCCCAATTCTGAACCTTAGTGTCCAAAATACGGATACTAGCATGAATTCCCCTAAGCTTAATTACCAGCTTAGATCCTGTAGTGCTGCCACCAATCAGGACTTAGAGTAGAGTGCCTGATAAACTCTGGTCTCCCCCAAAACCTTCCCTGGGGACCCCAAGACCCAAATTCCTTGAGTCTCACAACAAAGAGGAATAAACCATTTCCCTTCCCCCTCCTTTCTTCCTCCCAGCTCCTTTCCGCCCTGGGTACACTAGGAGATCACTGTGATTCAAACTCCTTGAATCACCACACAGAGAGGAATGATACCTTCCCCCCTCCTCTTTTCCCTTCACCCAGAGGCAATCCAGATTCAAACTCCTTGAATCTAAAACAAAGAGGAAATTCACTTTTCCCTTCTCCCCCCTGCTCTCTTTCCTTTCTCCCACCAATTCCCTGGTGTGTACAGACTCAGTTCCTTTGAGCCTTAACTAGGAGAAAAAAATCAGACAGGTCTTAAAGCAAAGCTTTTAATAAAAAGAAAGAAAAAAGGTAAAAGTTTATCTCTGCAATTTAGATGGCAAAAAGTTACAGGGTCTGTCAGCTTATAGAAACTAGAAAGAAGCCTCCCCCCAGCAAAATACAATTTAAAATACTTCCAGCAAACTACACATTTGCAAATAAAGGAAAACAAATAAAAAGACTATACTGCCTTTCTACCTTTGTACTCACAAAATTGGAATAGAAGATTAGAGAGCCTGTAGGTATGTGTGGTCACTCTCAGAGCCCAGAGAGAACAAAGCAAAACCCAAAAAAACACAAACAAAGGCTTCCCTCCACTGAGATTTGAAGGTATCTTGTCTCCTGATTGGTCCCCTGGTCAGGTGTTTGGTTCCCTGTTTGTTAATCCTTTACAGGTAAAAGAGACATTAACCCTTAACTGTCTGTTTATGACAGCCCCCCCCCCCGCACCATCACAAGCAACCCCATCATACAACCCCTCTCATAAACTTCTCCAGCTGTCTGTTAAAAGCAATTCAGTTGTTTTCCTCCACAACTTCTGTAGGAGGCTGTTCCAGAACTTCACTCCTCTGGTTAGAAACTTTTTAGTTTTCAGCCTGAATTTGTTCATGGCCAGTTTATATCCGTTTGTTCTTGTCTAGTCATCATGGTTGTCTCCAAATCGCCTAATGCCCTGTTGGGCTTGTATCAAATTCTCCCTTATCACCATTGGAAGCACTTTGTTGATCTCTTTGCCATTTAAACTCATTCACCACAGAATACTGTCAGTTTTTGGCAGAGGTCTTTCTCAGAGTGTTGAATAATATGACTAAAGGTTCAGTTCCAGCCGTTAATTGTTGGAAAGGTAATGAATAGCTGATTTAAATTCTGGCATAGCGTCCTATGACTGCATGCTATATTTTCCGTTGTGGTTTGTAAATCTGAGCGCACACACTCTCCCTGCATGTGTTTGACTGCTCATATTGAGCCATTGCAAATGCCAACAGAGAATCAATACATTTCGATCACACTAATGCAATAATGGACTAATCATTGATTTCCCTTTCTGAAAAACATGTAGTGTGAAAGCATTTGGGGTCTGATTCAAGGCCCAGTGAACACAATGAGAAGTCTCCCACTGGCTTCAATGGGCTTGGATTCAGACCCTTTCTGACACAGTCCAGTTACAGCTAGTTATAAAACTGAGGGAAGGGAGGAATAAAGGTAACTATATTACCCTCAGCCTGGCCTCTTCCAGTTGATTTAAGAGCATTACAGTACTTAACACCCATTATTGCAATCTCCCAAGAGACAGATGCAGATCTGAGATCAACTGATAGAGAAATTACAGCTTAATTAGCAATTGTGGGACAATCTTTTTTCCCCTTAAAATGATTTATTACCAGATGTGGTGGCACAGTTTGGTTTTGGATTCTCTTTTTTTGGTTTATGTGAAGGAAGGCTTTGTTTAGTCAAGATCTTGAAAAAACTGTGTATAACTTACATATCTGTTACATAATAAGTACAGACACTCAGCCTCAAACATTTGCTGGGAACTCAGTATTTCTTGGGCTATCTTTCTGACAAATATCCTAGAAGCATTTTCTGTAGCGTCACTGTCATGACTCAGAATTTCCCATTTACTTAAAAGCCAGACATTCCAGTTCTTGTGACCTTTTCTTGGGGTTGTCAGGCACAACCCTTCATGTGATGAGAAAGGGCTTAGGGGCCAGATTCTTTTTTCATTTGTACCAGTGCACACATGGATTCTCTCCATTGACTTCAGTGGCATTACGATGATGATAAAAAAGCTCACCATTTGCCAAAAGTTTGTCTCCTCTGTGCTTCCATACTTAAATATAAGAGGGAAATCCTGACTCCTTTGAAGTCGACTCCCACTGACTTCACTGAGCCAGGATATCACTTGAGATGCCTCTGGTAACATTTGCCAAATGTTTAATGGCTTCTATTGTAATCAAAGTGTAACTGAGAACAGAGGTGTCCCGAGGCTAACTTAACTTTATCCAGCGTGCAACACTTGCGTGACGTTCTTAGATGTTTTACTTCAAACATTATTTCAAAATGTTAAAAACAAACTATTCCTTTGTAGGGTTTATGGAGATGATTGTGTGGTAATGGCTGTGGGTTTTTTGGTTTTGTTTTTGCTTAATTCTTTTAAAGATACAGAAGCCCAAACACTTAATTCTGTAGGTATTGATGCACTGTGCAGGTCTTTAGGATCCATGCTGCCCACTTTCCTTTTATGTATCATTTTTCAGAACGCACCAATTCTAATTTAATAGTGGATTTTTTTTCAAAAAGTACATATAAAAACCTTACCTCTCAGTGAAACAAGTGATTGGTGGCACTTGAAAGAACAGTCACTGAGAATTCCTTTCTCTAGGAAGCTTGTAATTGATATCTCTTTCTTGAATTTTTTTCTCTCCATACTTTATGTGCACTGGCTTATGACAATTTGCAAAAGAGACTTTCTAATGTGTGGTTACCCTATAAACAGCATTAAAGCATCTGTTATAACAAAACTCTATATACAGTACATAAACATGGACTTTGTAAAGAGGTCCAATTTTTAATTTCATCAGCCTTGAAATTATCCCTTTAAATTAGTGGAATCTTCCTACACACTTTAGTCATATTTTCCTGTTCCTAATCTAAAGCAACAGTTGCTTCAACGATTAATTAGAATGCTGTGGTGAATGCTTTGAAATACAGACAAAGGAATCTGAAGTCAATATAGTATGCAGTAGTATAACCATTTACAAATAGTGACAAATATTATATTCACCATAGGCTTTCTACAAGGCTATTCCCAATTAGTTTATAAACAAGATGGAAAACCGTTGTGCCTTCATAAACATTAAAAGATCTCAAAGGCTTTCAGATTTAATAGAAACATTTTGAATTACATTTTGATGAGTGAAATTTTGATTGTAGTAGCACTAGAATACACAAGGTCAAAGAGGTTTTTCTTAAGGAGGAGTCAGTAAATGAAATTGATATGGGGCTTAAGGCCATAGTAATAATGATGTAATTCCTGTCTTAGCAAAATAAATTCTTAAACTAAAATAAGAACACATCTAAAGGTCTACAGAACAGGAATTAGCTACTGATCTTTCCTCCATATGTGAACACAGGTTGCAGGGGACTCAGAAGATGTGAACAACTTGCAAGAGATCATGGTTAGTATCCCGGGAGAGGACATTTCCCCTTTGTAATTTAATAATAATCTAGTTTTGCTAATTATGATAGCTATCTTTAGTAGATAATAAAAGCTACCTTTACTTAGTAAAACTAGGTAGGTTTTGCTTAGTTCAAAGGGTATGGAGGCAAAAGATCCCATAAGAAATTTCACATTTACATAAATTTTTTCAAGACACCAAAGCTGTTCTGTGGTTTAAGGTATAAATGAAGCATTTGAATCTCTTGGGTAAATTAACGCACAGTGCCTTAAGATGACTAAGAAAACCACTGGGGGAAAAAAAGAATGTAAAAGAGAAACTGCATTCATTTGCCTATCTCCACATGTGGGCAGATAGAGATTTCTGCACATTATTCTCGCTGGTAAAATTGTTCTGTTGAAGTATTTGAATGCTGTAGTGTGGGCCAAATCCTGAAGTGTTTATTCAGGGTATATCTACAGCACAATCTGAGGTGTGATTTGGAGCACCAGTCATTTCTGTCCTTAGTCTTGATACAGCAAACTCTTTTATACTCATCGGAAATAGAAATGGAAAAAGACCCAGTAGGTCACCCAGTTACACTATGGTTTGATTTAACTGATGAGGGGTGCAGGATATTCTTCTTAATGTGGAGGAATTTGTCAATTGGCGTTTATGTAACGAACTCCCAGCATACTGAGATGGGAATATATCCCATCGCTTGCAAATGCACTTTACTGAAGCCAGAATATTCTGAGAGAGTGCAATGCTGGTTTTAAAAATTGTGTATATTAGAATTCCAGTGGTTTAAATCCCGCTGATACGGTACACTTCACACACAATAGATATCTCGTCACTTCACAAGCTGTATACCACAATGAAGTGCAGATAATGAAGAGAGAGTTTGGTCTAATGCTTAGTTCAGGGAAATGAGAATCTATTACTGGCTGTGTGACTGATTTATAATATGGCCCATGGCAATTGATTTACCCTCTTTTATTCTTCAGTTTTCCTATCTGCACAATAAGTCTACTGCAGCTTATTTATTTTCCTGGGGTGTTGTATGAAGTCTGCTGTTTGTGCTATGCTTTGAGATCTCTGAATCTTTTCCCACATGCCTAGGCTGCTACTTTATGCAGTAGAAACAGGACTGCTGCCAACCTTATATCGCTACCCAAAGGAACTGTTTTATGATAATTCTTACTGGATAATGTGATACAACTGTAACATGACACTGTGAAACCATTAGGGTAGAGGCAGTAAACAGTACACATTTTGTTGTCATTTTGGTTAACTAATTATCCCTACTAAATATGGTCAAACCCAGATCCAAAGTCCTTCCCATAAACAAGAGGAGAGCATTTTTTTGGTACAGAATAATAAAATCCTCTTTTGGGAAAGGGATCTGGTTATTTTTTTAAGAGACCAGAACAGATTGAAGACCCTTCATAAAGACCTTCTACTCCTCTGGTTTTTTATTCAAACAGAATTCATGATGCAAAATAAGCAAGGCAATAATACATATATGTTACAGTCTGTCAGGAAACATAGACTTGCTTTCTCCTGCAGCAACTTTCTTAGGAGACCATCATCTCTGTATATGTAGCTTTCCGTGCCTTCTTCCTTTGAGCTTCTGAGGGAACTCTTCTGGGGTCCTAGCTTCCCACTCTCTAAAGGGCTTGTCTCAACTTGAAGTTACTTTGTAGAATAAGTGTCCATACAGGAAGCTATTCTGGTTAATTTCCCCATGTAGACAAGCCCTTAATGGATATTGCCTCCCATCATCAGGGAAACTAAAGGAGCTGCCATGACAAGGGCTCCTTTTTTGATCTAAGCCTGTACATCATGTGTCATTCCCAGGTTCATTGAATTTCCTGTTGCTTAGGATGAAGTGCCAGCCTGAGACCTCTTTTAAATACATAAAGCTTTATTAACCAAAATAAAATGTAAAGATAAACGAGAAGCTATAGAATGTAAAATAAAGGTGTTTACATCACTGTTCACAATATTTAAATGAATGTGATATAAAAATGTAGCAAGAAGTCATTAAATCACAAATGAATTTCTTTTCTCAGGGTGATAAACTTAGCTTAATTCTGTCTGTCGCCTGCTTGCTTCAAGCAGTTAACAGGCATTGTCATTAATTTCCTAATCACACAATTTTATTAGGCTTATGTTAGAGATTTTAATTTGGTTTATCTGAAATAAATGTTTCACCTGGTCTTTGCTGTACATGACAAGGCTTGGCTTGTTGTATGCATTCATTAATCAACTTTTCTTACTTAAATATATATTATGACACTTTGTGATTATGGCCTTGTGTCATAAACAGATAGCTAAGGTTTAATGTCTCTTTCACCTGGAAAAAAAAAGTAACCTGAAGCACCTGACCAGAGGACCAATCAGGAAACAGGATTTTTTCAACTCTGGGTGGAGGGAAGTTTGTGTCTGAATTCTTTGTCTTCTGTCTGCCTGTATGCTCTCTCGGATGAGAAGTAATTTCTGTTTCCTGCTTTCTAATCTTCTGTTTCCCAGTTGTAAGTACAAAGAGATCAGATAGTGAGTTATATGGTTTTTTTACTTTTGTATTTACATGTCTATAGTTGCTGGAGTGCTTTAAATTGTATTCTTTTTGAATAAGGCTGTTTATTCAATATTCTTTTAAGCAATTGACCCTGTGTTTGTCACCTTAATACAGAGAGACCATTTGTATGTATTTTCTTTCTTTTTTATATAAAGCTTTCTTTTAAGACCTGTTGGAGTTTTTCTTTAGTGAGGAACTCCAGGGAATTAAGTCTGCAGCTCACCAGGGAATTGGTGGGAGGAAGAAGTCAGGGGGAGATCTGTGTGTGTTAGATTTACTAGCCTGACTTTGCATTCCCTCTGGGTGAAGAGGGAAGTGCTTTTGTTTCCAGGACTGGAATTAGAGAGAGTGGACTCCCTCTGCTTAGATTCCGGAGGTTGCTTCTGTGTATCTCTCCGGGAGCACCTGGAGGGGGGGAAGGGAAAAGGTTTATTTCCCTTTGTTGTGAGACTCAAGGGATTTGGGTCTTGGGGTCCCCAGGGAAGGTTTTTGGGGGGGACCAGAGTGCCCCAGAACACACTAATTTTTTGGGTGGTGGCAGCAGTACCAGGTCCAAGCTGGTAACTAAGCTTGGAGGTTTTCATGCTAACCCCCATATTTTGGACGCTAAGGTCCAAATCTGGGACTAGGTTACTGACACCTTGTAGCAACAGAACTTCTTGTACTGATCTTTGTCATCTCAAGAAAGGTCTTTCTCTGGAGACATAAGCTTGAAAGGTCTTTTTGAACAAATTTTTACGATGAATGCAGAATCTTATTCAAGTTCCCAAATTCAAATCAAAATCTTCATTTATGTATTTATGTGGCATCCTACATCAAACGATCTCAAAATGCTTTACACCCAGTGTAATCTGAGATGATACAGAACATACCACATAACATAGTACTAAAAGAATATGAAATTCTGCTTTAAAGAATGAGAATAGAAAACCTATATTACAGTTATTGGGATAACTGCTCCTCTGACCCCACCAGGTCTCTTAAGTACACACCCCTAATGACTTGGGCCTGGAGCCATCACCTCTCTCTTGCGCTCAGAGCAGGCCTTGGGCTGCAGTCCCCTGGTACTAACAGTGATAACCTCAGCAGGCTTGATTTATCTTCAGCGCTTGCAGGGCCCTCCCCTCCTCTCCAGGAGCAATAACTGAGGTATCCAGTGATCAAACAACCTTCTCAAAGCAAGGTATTTCTTTAGAACAAATGCATTTCAGAGAAAACAGATCTTGAAACAATAATCAGTCTACCCACCTACCTTACTTTCCCCAAAGCTTACTATTCCCTGAATCTAGGAAAAGATCCAACTCTTTCAAATTCCTCTGCAGAGACACGGTGTCAACCTGTCACCTTAAAATTGACCCCTTCCTTTCACTCCTGAGAGATTTTCCACTGTTTATAACCTTTGATCTATTAATTCCTAGCTTGGCAAAACAGCGGTGTCACTTTAGCTTAGTGCACTGAAGTATGCTATTGTCTTGTAATTGTTCCCCATGTTTGTTGGGAGGTTTGCAGTTGTGTTGCTCTCCTGTTTGCTTTCCCCACAGCTCCTTATTAAGCTGGAACAATGCATTCATCCAGGGAAGTCTTATAGCCCAATATATGATAACATCATCTCTCTGTCCATCACACATAGTGTTCATAAAATTATTACACTGCAGTATTCTTAGGCTATATCTATGCTACAACTTATGTCGGTGAAACTTGCGTTGCTCAGGGGCGTAAATATTCCACCCCCCCGCCAAGCAACATAAGTTATGCCAGAGTAAGCGCTAGTGTGCACCGTGCTATGTCGGCAGGGGAGCTTCTCCTGCTGACATAGCTACTTCCGCTCATTGGTAGTGGATTATTTAGAGCTCTCTCCCATTGGCATAGAGCAGCTACACTCTAATGTAGCCAGTGCGAGAGATCTTACAGTGGTGGAGCAGCATCAGTGTAGCTGTGCCGTTGTAAACTTTCTAGTATAGACTATTACTTAGTAATTCCATATTGGTCACAATATATAGTTACGGTACAATGGTCCTTGATCCTTTAAAGTGTAGTTCTACTCAGGAAAAATGGCTGCAGATATGACAGCATTGGGATTCCGAGTCTGTTGTATCTCAATGATTTCCACATCACATGTGCTTAGTTTTGAGTAAAATTGTGTTTAACTGTCAGCCCTTCAAATGTAACCTGAGGCCTGTAAATCAAGCTGATTCTCTCCTTTTTCCTGCAAGGTTCCATGGGCTAAATTGTTCATATAGTGGTACCAGTGTAACTCTATTGCTATTGCTGGGTTTGCATGAGTATAAATGATTGGCTTTGTACTTGGGAGTCGGTAGAGAATTCTGTTGATGATGCAGAAGGCACAGAATCTTGCTTACTCTCAGTCCTGCAAGGCCAGCACTGCTATCCAGGAGTAAATGTCACTAGTTTAAGCAGATATGACTTGTTGGACCCAGGGAGTGAAATCCTGGCCCCACTGAAATCAATGAGAGTTTTGCCATTGACTCCAGGAGAGCCAGGTTTTCATACAAGGAGCAGAACTGTGGAGTCAAAAGTTGTGCTGTTTTTACATTGTCACTTGTCAGAGCAGAACTGTACTTCAACTACTTAAATGGTGTCAGAGCCAGTATCTGGTGTTAGGGTCAGTCTCTTCACTAACGGGCAGTTTTAATTTATATAAAGTTGTCAGTTTTACTCTACTACAGCTGGGAAATGGGGAGAAGGAGGCACTCTGACTAAAAGCAAACTAGATGAGAGCCTTATTTTGTAAAAATTGTTTTCTGGCCCTTTAATTTCTTCTGCATCTAAAGCATAGAAAACGATAGGATCTTTTCTCAGTGGAGACAAATGATTCAGCCCTTTCACTGAGATAATAAATCAAGATGTCTTCACCTGATGTTCCAACTTTCGCTGGATTTGGGACATCTTTAGGAATTCTACAGTTGATGATACGTGGTTTTAAATTAATGTTTTAATTCTTTACAATCTGCAAGGAGAATGAAGTCCTTTGAGAGTAATCAAAGGCATTTGAAACAGAAAACATGACATTTAGTTAGTACTTCTGAAAGGGACCGGATTGATAACCAGGTGATTTGAAGATCTCTGTCCAAAGAATATGTACAGGAAAAGCAAGCTTCATAACGCTGCTCTGTTAGTGTGCATCAAGCACAACCTGAATAGACCTTTAGGTGGAGGGTAGTGCAGTCTCCGCATTCATCCAAGGCCTTGGCTGCCCTACAAAAGGCTGTCATGATGGTGTTTGCTTTTATGTTGTGGACGTCACTAGGAACAGGACTGAAATCAGCAGCTTGTTCAAACATAGTTCACCGCAGAGTATCAGATGGTAACTGGCACCAACATGAATCCTAATCACAAGAGCTTAACTTTCTCAATGTGTGTACCTGTAGTTCTGTTGAGCCTGAGTCATCCAGTCCCCAGTATTCCAGTCTCTTTGCCCCCTTTTTTAAATTTAATTTAAAAATCTTTCCCTGGATAACAGCAGTGAGCTGCATCACATCATTTTGCAGTTGTAACCCAGCCTAATTTAACACTCACTAAGGCCTTCTAGATTTCTTTAACATTTCAGTCCTTATGAAGAGCTAAATGAATATCAAGAAAAGTGCAGTGTACCAAAACTACTTTTCTTTCCCCTCTCTCTGAGGGCTGCAGCATTGCTAATGGAGCAGAACTCTGGTTGTAAATGGAAAGTGAAATATGTGAAGAAAAAATAAATAAGACTGAAAATTTGAGCTCACTCTGGTAGATGTGTATTAATGGAACGTGGATGCTATTAGAGTAAATTGTCCCCAGATGAAGGGACCTGGTGCATTTACCTCATTACAAAAGCATCGTTAATGTTCAGTTCACAAGACAATGGCACCTGTTGGCAGTCCTAGGAAGAATACATATTTTTTAGCAAGAACTGGAGTGAAAAATTTAAAGTATAATGTTTTGGTTTCCTTGCAGCTACCTAAATGACTGATGTGTGCTGTGCCAGATCCTCAGCTGATGTAAAATTGGGTTGGATGTGGTCCTGTGAGTTTAGAGCAAATAAATCCATTCAAACAGATTTAGTAGACATCTGTTGCAGCACAGAGGGAGTTGGAGGAGGGAGATGAGTTTAAATTATGACAGGTTTGTAGCAAAATCTGATTTACTTTATCCAGATACTGCTACCAACAAGAGATCCTGACTGTTTTTCTTAGATAGTCCAGAAGCAAAACCTGTATATCTTTGTCACACTGTCTGGAAAGGCTCAAGACCGTGAGTGCCTACCTCAGGGCTGACACTTTGAACTGGGGATATGTTCTCTAGTCCGATTTTTACCAAGCCAGTAATAAATGTGAACTCTTGGATCACTCTAACAGTCTTACTATGGAGCCATGGGCAGTCCCCTTAGACTCTCAAGTCCACCATGCCACCCCGGCAAACTAGCCTAAGTGATAATTGGTCACTTATTCAAAAAATCACACAACATTTAGATTGATTCCAGTTGCAAGACGCCAGTAATTTACCCCAGATTAATTGGTACCCTAGATCTTTGGCTACAGGCACTGTCTTTAGTATATCTTGTAATGAACTAGCTAAAGGTTTATTAACTAGGAAAGAGGAATTAGAGTTGTTTAAAGGCTAAAGCAAGCAAATATTTGCACAAATGAGTTGCAGTCTAAATCCTGAGTAATAGAGTTGTAGTCACCTGTCAATTCAAAGTGTCTTTCAGGGAGGACCCAGGAAGCAGCCCCTGGCAATCTCTGGCTTCAGAATGGTGTATCTGGCCCTGTGAGGGTTCAGACAGCAGAGATGAGAAATTTTCACATCAACTACTTTTTTCCCCTGCTCCAGCATTCAAAAGAATGGGACGAGGCCCTCTGTACATACTTCTCTGTGGTTGGATGGGGCAATTAACAAAGCTTTTTTTTTTGTTTTTTTTTTTTAACTTTGGCCCACTGAAATTTTGAAAGTCTTCCTAGATGAGTGGGTCTGGGGACAATTCCTATGCCTAGGCTCACAAATTCAGAGCAAATATTTTCAAAGTTATAAAGCAAAATGTACATATTTTCTTATAGCACGAAATACAGACATTACAAGTGAGATTAATGCGTGCAGCAACTTGCAAACATGTCACAGAGTCTAAATACTAAATCCATTCTTATATGGCTAAAACCTATTTTGAGCAAAATTAGCATAACGGTGAACTGGTCTGGTCTCCAGCTATGAGTTTGTCAGTTCTTAACTGATGCCTGCATCTTGAGCTGGATCTGGCATCTGGCTTGCCAGCATCACAATCTTATCCCCCAGTTTCCACCATCCATGTTCCACAAAGCTGAACTTAGCAATTGCTTCATCTTTTATGATGGAGACTGGTGGCATAGCATCTGTTGCCCTGAATCTCTTTTAATCTCACCAATTTGGCTTCAGCTGGAATTGTGGGTGCTCAACAGTTGAAATCTGACCTGTTGGCCATATTATGCCCTCCTGTGGTAAAATATGCAGGGGACAGAGGCTTCAAGAAATTCTTTGATGTTCACCTAGCTAAATCCTCACTTACACAGTAACATCACTTTATTTACAGTGCCTTTCACTGGATAATCTCAATGTGCTTTACAGTAATGGATGCCATACTTGTATTTTATAGATAGGGAAATTGAGGCAGGGATAAAGTAACTTGCCCAAACTCGCACAACAAGACCATCTCACTCTTTCTTGGTACCTGCATCTGCTTCAGCTAAAGTCACAGGGAGTTTTGCCACTGACTTCAGAGCTCCTCCAAGATTTGAACCTAGCTTTACACATGTTAGTATCACCCAAAGGAGAAACATGATCATAGACTGTAATAAAGCACTGTCAGGTCTGCTAGGCCCAAATGTAGATGTTCCCTGCTTCTTTTTGGTTTGAAGGCAGAAAAAAGGACCTGACTAATGTCACTAAGGAAGAACGACCTGACTTCTCACAATAATGGAGCCACCAAGCACAGTAATGACAGGAAATGCCACGCAAGTTAATATTGGCTAAAATTCAACATCCTGGACTTGCTGTAGTACAGTAGCTGTCCAGCAGAGAAACCAATATTTTAATAATGTTTCATTCCTACTTTTCCAGAACCAAAAACCATATTCTGAAGGAAAAAAAAGTATTAACTACTGAGCTTGTTCAAATGTTGAGCTAGTCAGCCTGGACTCTATCCCTTCAAACACAGTGGTATTTCCTAGATACATGTCTCTTGTTCATTTCTTGTCCTTTCCAGTATTTAACAATAGGCAGGATAATTCTTGCAACATTTTTATTTAAAGACTGGTGTTAACATAACCTCTATTTGCAGAGGAATGGAGAAGAGATGTGACTATAAAGGCAGAGGTGTAATGATCTTACAACTATTCATATCTGTGCTAGTCAAAAATCCTCTGTAAACTATCAAAATAAGACTGCTCCTCCTCCAAATAGACCAAGAGCTTAAGAAAAGAACATCATGCTGCTAATTAAAAGCTGCATTCCTTTTATTTCTTTTATCAGCTGAGCAGTATAATCCCTCATAATTACTTTGCAAGACAACATATGTGTTTTTTATAAACGCACAAGCCAATGACTGTAACAGTGAACGCAGTGTAGTTGTTGCTATGTTGGTTCCAGGATACTAGAGAAACAAGGTGGGTGAGGTAATACCTTTTATTGGACCGAGTGCTGTTGGTGAGGGAGTTTAAATTCATTACTCTGATAGACACTAAAAAACATGGATTGAACAGTAACATGAGATTTATGGCTTATTACAACAATCTGTAAGCACTAACGCCGTTTCTTTGTCCTATGATTGCAGAGTTAACAGGCCACTCTACCTTGAATGGTTCCTTACATATGTACTTACTACTTATGCTGTTCCACTTTACATTTTGCTGTGATGCTGCCAGTGACTTTCCCAGACCTGAAGAAGACCTCCATGTGACTTGAAACCTTGTCTCGCTCTCCAACAGAAGTTGGTCCAATAAAGGATATTACCTCCTCCACCTTGTCTCTCTAGTAACAGTGAATCACTATTGACATTACCTAGCTAGTGTTGGGGTTATTAATAATCTACAGGTACTTAGCCTTTGACTTTATTATCCATATGTCACCCAGTACAAAAGGAAGTAATAAATCAGTGACAGTCCTTAACAACCTTTATAGTCTCTTAATAGGGCAGTTTCATATCCTGAAACCTTCTAAGAATAATCATTCAATAAGTAACACGGGGACATTCTGGCCCGGATTCTCAGAGGTATTTAGGTGTCTAAATACCTTTGAGAATCTGGGCCTCTCTCTCTCTTTTTTTTGTCTTAGTTATTCCTTCCCATGACCTGTCTACTTGTGGAGGTTAATTTGGAATCAGCTGTTGTCACATTAGTCATATACAGACTAAGAAAGCAGCCTCTTGTAAACTGGAAATGGATTGTTTTTCCTCCCATGGCACTTCATCAGGTGGAGTTATACTCAGCAGCAACAGATCATAATCATACAATATGCTTCCCTAGAGTCACCTGGTGGTGTGCAATTAAACACTGTGCCTGGGAGTATTCAAAGGGGCCAAAGTGAGTTAGGTGCCCAGCTAACATAAGCAGCAGTAAGTGTATTTCTTGAATCTGATTTTTCAATGTTGAAACAGACTGAACATTCCAAAAGTTGCCGCACAGTAAGTTTATCACATGTAACGTTGCGGGGACTCAAGCAAGATCCTGTCATTCCTTTTGGAAGTGTCTCTGAAAGATAATTGGCATCCATTTTTGTTCAGGAATAAAATAAAAATGCATCTTTTGAAACAAATCAGAAGACAGTAGCTATTGTTCTTTTCTCACCTCTTCCTACTTTGATATGCATCCCTGGAGATGCTTGTTCTTCCTTTAGTGCAGCATGTTATGATTATAGTTACTCCATTTGAACGGGAGCAAGGTGTACTTTTCCCCCTTTAAATTTAAATGTCAGTGCTTGCAGGGCGAGTAAACAGCTACAGAAAGAACATCTGCCATTATGTTATACACACAGCTTTGTTTGTGTGTAGAACAGAGATTAAGTGCTGTATTTTGATTGTGCCTAATTTTGTCACCCCCTACACGTCAAATTGGAGTAAGGAGCATATTCCCTGTTGTATAACTTTTCTGGCAGGTTATATTTGGAGTACAAATTACTTGACTCTGTAGGAGCTGTTAATAGTCATATTTGCATATAGACATGCATGAGGTGAGCACATTGTATAGATATAAATATAAATTCAGAATGTGAGGGGGAGAAAAGCCAGGGCATGCCCACTCAGGGGTAACTTCTTCATGCAGTACCATATTTTATAAATTCCTCTCTCTAGCTATGGAAAGGAGGAAAAGCAATACTGATCTGAGTTGTTTTCTCTCTTCCTTCCAACAGACATCCTTTTCCTACGGGGTTGTGTTTTGTAAATGGTTCTGGTTCTGACTGCTTTCCCCTCTTCTCCCATTCACCGCAGTGATGTCAGACATCAGGCTCTTGACTGTCAATTGCCCTATGCAGTGAGGGAGTCAGTGCTGATCTAATGAATCCAGCCCATCAGCCACAGGAAACAAACCTTTCCAGCAGGATACAGAATGAACATCCCTGACACTTTCAGGAAGATGCAAATGGCTTACATAGATTGTCATGCACCTTTTCAAGAAATATTTCAGGTGGCTGACTAAGTGACAACTAAGCTGGGCAAATCCGAACAGTAGCTGGCTTCCTTTAACTGACTCTATAGCTAGTTTTTAAGCCACTCTCCCCTGCCCTTTTCCCCACTCGGTTAGTTGCTAGGCAACCCTGAATACCAACTGCCTCTGTGTCTGTGTGGTTTTTTTATGAGGAAGATGACCAGGGCCTGAAATACCATTTTTCTGACAGTGTAAGTTGCATCCTTAATGCAAAGTATGATCGTGTATAGAGTGCATATATGAGGCTTATACACAAAACACATCTTTCTAAGAAGATTAGGGACCCAGCTCAGATCTGGTGCAATGTCACTGGGGTTACAGCAGAAATGAGCCCAACATGTTACTGAATAATATTTTTTTTTATTTTAAATGTTAGTATTTTGTCTTCAGAGTCTTTATGGCTAATTAACATCTATGTTCTCTACTCTTTGCATTTTTTATGAATTATTTTAAAACTTACGACAGGCTTCAAAAGGGTTACCCATTCCAATACTGCATCTAAAGTTACATAATATTCATTTGCTTGGACTAGGGGTGGAGATTCTGGTGAAATCAGTGTAATATGTATATTAGATGTATATCTGGGGCATGTATACAATACCCATCACGTACAATGCAACATCACCTTATAATGGTTCACCTTAAAAAGTATTGATTTTACCTTAAATAAGGTTATTTCAGTTTCTTGTTCTTGTATGTCTCTATACTCACTGTGGTGAATACCTGGAATTACACAAACACTCAACTTTTTTCACTGTCTAAAGCAATTGGCACAGTTAAAATAAGATGCATCTCTCTGTTATGAGCTAGAATTAAAGAAAAGAACTGAACTGAAAAGCAAAAAAGCAAATTGAATCAAGTATCAATTTCTGTTCTCACTATCACCGTGAACCAGACCGTAGCAGCATAGAGTTATATTTTAATTGATTGCTTTTAAAATTCTTCCTCTTAATATTTATTATTTGTATTGTAGCACCTAGAAGCTTCCCTCTTTATAAACATTCCTCTCCTGACTCCCTGGTCCACTTTCATTATCCCAGGGTATGCCATTTGGTTACATCACAAATACAGGCTCCAATTCTGCCATCCTTATTCATGAGGTACAACGTAATGTGGGCTACGCTTGTCTTTGCTGCTAAATTAACTCGGGTTCTTACTCGGGTGTTGGTCTTAACCTGAGTCCCATTCTCTCACACAGATCTCGAGTGTGGGGGTGCTCTATACCTAACCTAGTTGGTTCTTCCAGGGGTATAGGTTAAAAGCATGAATGCTGTTGACACTTTAGCTGGTAACCTGACAACTCTGCCGTGTGGACACAGGCCCAAATCATACAAGTGCTGAATGACCAGTGCCTTCCTACAATTCACCCTGGGCTATATTTTCTAGCCACCTTCATAGAGTGGCTCAGAGTGGTGCCTTGCAAGGTGCCATGGGATATGACCCCAGAAGGCTAGCACCTTGCATGATTGGCCATAGCACTAGTGTGGAGTATGACATTGCAAGTGGCTGCTCTTGCCTGAACTAAGCCAATTCAAGTGCTCACACACACGTGTTGATCACTCCTGTTAATTCTGCAGTGAAGATATACCCTAAGGACAGAAGGTTGGGCCCATCGTCCATGAATTACATCAAGATTTCTGGGGCTTGTTTCTCTACTATCTTTTCACTCTGTTTTGATCTAAGGTGGAGGAACAAATTCCAAAATTGAGGGGCCCTCACAGAGAATTCCCTGGCACTAACTCCCTCCCTTTAAAAACAAGTATGGGGTTGGGGAAAGTGGCAGTCATTTAAGTAGGCAAGTTCCAAATTATTTATGTCTATATAGGTCACAGCTAACACCTTAAACTCACCTGGAAGCCACTAGGCAGCCAATGCAGATCTCTCAGAGCACTGGTGTACTGCACTTAAGGTGAGATTCCCCACTTAACAAGTTTTAGCATGGTCACCTCTGCAAACTCCTCTTCTTTGGTAGGCCAACATTGCTTCTCAGTAACATGCAAGATGTACAAATATGTATCTCTTTGGCTTGTTTGGTCTTTTATCTGCCCATGGGTCACTGGAGTGAGGCATGAAGTACTCTTCAATCTCCACCTTGACAAAGTAATGTGTGTTTCCTAAAAAGAAGCCCACCAACTTTGAGTCAATATTCATTGTTACCAATTGGTCACAGGCTTAGCTCATCAGGTGTCTCCTTTTGAATGTTGTTTTTCTGTGTCTTAATATCAGAATGAGACAATATAAAAGGCAAAGATTGAGGGAGGTAGAATTATTACCAGAGACAACTTTAAACTTTCCAACTCACAGGAAGACTTTAATGCTCTCCTCAGCTATGTTAATCTCCTTAGAAACCATCTAGTTTCTCTTCATGTTCTCTATTGTGCACCACTTTTTTCCCAATCCAGAGAAAAAACACCAATTTCTAGAACACCTTGAGACATAAATTAAGGAAAAATATCCTCGTCAATTATATATTGAGGTTCAAATGGTCTCACAAATATGCCTGTCCCATTGTTGCTATTCAGCTCAAGGCTCTTTCAGTGCAACAGTAAAATGTAATGAGTTGTCTTTCTTTTTCTTTTTGAGGCCAAGTTTCTTGAGGAGTAAGAACTTTTTCCCCTACATCTCTAAAAAGATTGTATGTACTGGGTGTTATTGAGACCTTATAGAGGTACTGGAGGTCAAAATGTGTCCCTCTTTGTGCCATTTGCCATTACCCTAAAGCCACAGGTTGTAAATCAGGGTAGAATTTAGCCCTGTGGAGCCTCCTCTCCTGTCAAATTTACAATTTACATTTACAAGGGCAGCTCACATTAATACTAATCAATGAGGGACTAGACACCATTGACATTTTGCTCTTATGACTGTCTCAATAACAATGTAGTCCTGTTCAAAAATAAAACCGTGCATATAAAATCATAACTATGAGGTGTGTATATATTCCGGAAAAAAACCCAAATCACTCAACCTTCTAGTTAAGCAATCTAAATGCAAAAAACATTAATTATCATATTTATGGGACCATATATCTTCTGTGCTTAAGGGAAGCTTTCTCTAAAACTGAAATCACAGGGTAACACATTTCCCCCGATTAGAAAGGAAACTTATTGACCCCGAGTGGTACAAAACAGCCTCCAGCACTTCTTGCTTAAAAATGCAACTGGGACAAATAATCTAAAAACCATTTCAGATCATTCGCTTGCAACATTCCGTATTCAGAAGTATACCTTTGAATCCTTTCCACTCTAAACTCACATGGTTCAGGTAGAGTCGATCAGTTATGGACAACAAATATGGACTCAAATAATTTAAGCTATACTGGGGAAGGTGCTTACGCATGTGCTGAAGTATATTTCTCAATGAGAATGATTTCTTGCCAGTGCTAATGTGACTTCTTTGAGTGATGGTCCCTATATGTATTCCAAATGAGGGGGCATTTGTGTGCCATGTGCTGGAGCCAGAAGTTTTCAGCAGCAGTGTCTGTTGCCTCGCGTGTGTTTCTCCAAAATTGCCTCATGCTCCAGGTGGGTTTATGAGAGAGCAACACACCCTCAGTTCCCTTTTATTGCTGCATGGTCAGAGTTGGAATCTTCTCTCCCCATGCTCATAGCCTCTACAAGAATGATTGTCCATTGTATATTGTTAGTTCAGTTATTTTCTTAGTTGAGTACATAGCTTGTAGTTAGTGTAGATAGTTGCCCCATTTGGGGCCTACCCTGACTTTGTTGGGGGACTGTGCCCCATGTCCCAGGATTGAAAAACTTTGCCTCATGCCCTCACTCTTTCTTGGTGAGCAATGAGCACAGCTGATGCCTCTATAATCCGGGGGAAGCACATCTCATAGCATGCTGCGATGTCTGCAGGTTCTATCTGCCAGCGAGGCTCACTTCCTTTGCCTCCACAAATTCCTCATGGAGGAAGCACTTGGGGCCCAGTGTGGTGTCCAATCCTGGACTGGCGGAGCCGGTGGATCACTGCCCTTCACTGGCAGTGAGCACCCCACCCTTTACTTCCCACCCAGTTCCGGCGACACTGCCAAAGCATGACAAGGCCAAGGAGAGCTGCAAGTGCTCCCATGGACATCACAGCAGGTCTCTATCGTGGGCTGCTGCAACGCACAGCATTACCTCTCTGAGCCGGGCCTGTGTAGGCAAGATATTGCCTGCAGAACCCCATGCACCACCCCCTTTGATGCTATGAAAGGAGGGGGAAGGCCAAGAGGGAAAGGGGCCCTTTCCCTACTATCGGCTCCTGTGCTGGCCATGCACCACAACAACCCTCCAAGGCATGTTCCTCCATCTCAACAGGAATCCTCGTGCTCTGCTCCGTGCACCCTTCCACCTCTTCAGCAGTCACCAGGATGTGCCTTGGATGCCCGGATGGGTTGAACTACTGCTCCCCGCGGCACAGATTCATCTGTTGTACCTGCCTTCCCCACTCATTTTGGCTCTGTGACCACTTACATTGATAGATGCACCACTGTTTCTGGGCCAGGATCCACACCCAATGGTCGTGAAACCGCCTGCCCTAATGGCCTGGTCACTGCTGGAGGCCTCTTTGGACTCAAAGGGCTTTTGAATAGAAGAAATGTCGTTCTCATTGTCCTGGCACAGCTTGGACTCCTGGACATGTCCACCACACTAGAAAGGCTACCCCTGGTCCCCCTGGGGTGGTATCCTTATTCTTTGGGCCCCTAGTACCCACCGAACCCAGATCCTGCAGTGTGGCTCGCAAAGGATCTGTACCACCACCTGTACCCACCTCACAGGCCTCACACCCTTCCATCTGGGCCCCTCCACCAGAACCATCTCAGACCTGGAAACAGAACCAGAGCATGATGCAGTGCCACCAGTCCTGCAGGCAGCATCCTCCTCTCTGACTGAAGTCCTGATTCTACCAATCCTCTCACCTCCCGATGATCACCACCAGTACCGGGAGTTTCTGCAGGAGGTGGGCCTTGATTTGGGTATCCCCTTGGAGGAGGTCCAGGACCAGCCCCATCAGCTGCCAGACACTCTTCATGTGGTTCTGCCCATTAACAAGGCCATACATTCTCCACCCTGCATGAGAAGTCCAGCACACACCAGCATCCTGCACCCTGACGTCTCAGAGGGTGGAATGTCACTACTTTGTGGCATCCAAGGGAGCCGATTTCCTTTTTTCTCCACCTTGCCCTGGCCTTGCTGGTGGTACACATGGCAACAGAATGGGCAAGACAGCACTCTCACATCTCCACTCCTCCGGAAAAGACAGCAGAGTGCCTGGATCCTGCTCGGATGCACACTTTACTCGTCGACAGCCTTGCAGTTCTGCATTTTGAACTACTAGGTTCTGCTCACAAAGTATGATTTTAATAATTATGCTGAGCTGGCAGAGTTCTTGGAGGATATTCCGCAGGACATCAGCACAGGTTCCAAGCCTTGGTGGATGAAGTCCATTTGATGGCCTAGATCTGCCTCCAGGCAGCAGTGGATGCAGCAGACACATCCTCCCGCTTCCTGGCCATGGGTGGTGTTATGTGCCAAGAAGCCTGAATGAAATCGTCGGGCTGTCCCAGGGAGGGCCAGTCCACCATCCAGGACCTTCACATCAATGAGGACAAACTGTTCTTCACTAAGATGGATGAGGCCCTCCACTACCTGAAGGACTCTCAGGCTACTCTGCAGTCTCTGGGGATTTAAAACCCGACCACCCCATCGCCAGCAACATAAGCCATCTCTCTGTCACATTCCTTACCCGCCCATACCAGCCTGCCTACACCTGGTACCAGGAGCCTGCCTGACAGTGCCCTAGCTCCCAGCATCCACACCCATTGGCCACCATCATTTCCCCCGTCACACCATGGCACCAACCGAAGGCCTAATTTTGATGCATCTGTTGAGCTCTGTGAACACCCTGCATCAGTGCTTCTGCCCATCTTGAATGCCCCCATTCAGCCCACTGGGGCAAGCTCACCACAGATTGCTGGGTCCTGGAAATCATTCAACACAGCTACTCTATAGAGTTCCTCACCTTCCCCTCCCATAGAGCCACTCCTCCCCGGATGCCTCTGGGGAGCCTTGCCCACCATGCCCTCCTCCAACATGATGTGGAAGCCCTCTTTACAAAGGGTATGATTTGAACCCATGCCTGCCCTCTTCATTGGCAAGGGCTTCTACTCTCTGTACTTTCTCATCCCAAAAAAGGGCAGGGTCCTCCTTCCTATAATCCATCTTCACTTACTCAACATCTTCATCAGGAAGACCAAGTTCTGTATGGTGACACTTGCATCAATCATTCTCTCCCTTCCCAGGGGGCATGGTTTGCAGCCCTTGACATGAAAGATGCGTACTTCCATATCAATACCCATCCAGACCACCTCAAGTTCCTCCGCTTCTGCATGGGTTACATGGAATCGTCCCCTTCGGCATCACCATGGCCCCAAGGGTCTTCACAAAGTCTTTGCAGTCACTGCAGCCCATCCTTGCTGCCTGGGACACTGTGTTCTCTTACCTGGATGACTAGCTCCTGGTGGCACCAACCCTTGCCGAGATGATGGCAGCTGTTGCTGCTCACACCTTGCCTCCCTGAGCATCTTTGTCACCTAGGAGAAATCTGTGCTTCTCCTTTCTCAGACAATCCATTTCATTGGGGCATGCCTGGATTCTGTAAATGAACTGGTGCGAAAGTCGGTGTGGACACTCTTCTTTTTGTTCAAACCAGGCTGTTTTCAGTTTACTGTAAGTCATTTTAAGTAAACTTGTTTAAAATCACACCTTATGTTACACCATCTTGACTTTCTGGGGTAGACAAGCCCTGCTTTCATCTTAATAATGGTTTAGTGTGGAAAACATCTCACTAGGACTTGGAAAAGTTCAAGTGCATCTCTTTGCAGGCAGGGCTTAACTAAGGAAAAACATACCTTGTGCCTAAAAAGTAAATACAGGAATATGTGTCCACACAAGAGTCTCACTGCACTGGAGGCCAGATCCTCAGCTGCTATAAATCAGTGTAGCTTCAGCAAGATGCAAGAACAAGCCTGGCTGATGTATAACAACATTTAGGCCAAAAAGTGGGTTTGGTTGCTGATTGAGGCACAGGTTCCGAGTGGGTGTAAATTTTGCATAGCTCCATTGATTTCACAGGAGCTACACCTATTTACATCAGCTGGAAATCTAGCTCTCAGTATCTAAACACACTTTTCATCTACCTGTACTTGCCCAGTCACTGTCATTAACTGAAATGTGAATTGAACAAAGAGTTGGAGGAAAAATCAGGTCAAGTCCTGCGGTGCAGTCACATATCCAATTTGCTCTAGTGAGGAGAGAGCTTTTAGATGTTTCATTACAATGAAATGAAGGCTTCTGAACATGGAAAATTCAGCAGGGAGGGATTTATGAGATTATCCATGCATGAGTGAACTTTGCCTTACACCCAAGCTATAAGGAAATTGTCCCATTCCTTAAGGAAAAATAAAACACAGTTGTAGAAAAATAGTTCGCGCTGTGTATATTCTTGCCTTTTTGGATTAGTTACACTGAGCCAGACTCTGTCTCTTCATTCTGTAAAACTCTCATGTATTTGCAAATGTAGATATTTTAAAGCTACTTTTTGTATAACTTAAAAAGAATAAATCTATAAAAATACACAGTTTGGTCTGCATCCATATGTAATAAAATGTGAGTATAATGGGCTGCATTAAGAGTTTTTTTTATTAGGACCACAGATTTGGCCATTCCATTCACTCTTTGTTAAATATGGCATCCACACTCGACACTGTATGTGTTTTTATACAGAGATAGTTTAAGACACATTAAAAATGCTTTCACCAAATGTGTGCAAATGGAAATGCAACCCTGAGTAAGTTTTTTCTCTGTTTATACAGACACCAATGTTGTTATTTATTTAGGTTGTAATGGTTCTGTGTTTGTAGAGTGCCTAGCCCAATGGAGTCCTGGTACATGAGTGGGGCTCCTACAAGCTACCATAATACAAATAATAAATTTAAAAAAAAACTGTTAAAATAACATTCAGGTTAAGATTTAAATTATACAAATGTCAGACAAATAACTTATAATTTCCACAGAAACGTCAGGGCTTCTTCTGTGTGTGCCCAATAAAACAAGGTTGTTCTTTCAGCATGTATGTAATCCTCACCGCTCCTGACCTGTGTCAGGTTGGGGGTTATTAAATATTATTACCCCTATTTTACAGATAGGGAAAGTGAATCAAAGAGAAGAATTGATTTACCCAAGTGCACAGAGCAAGTTGATTGGCAGAGTCTTCATTAGAAATCAGGACATTCTGATTCCCATCTCTCTTCTTATTCCACTAGTCATTTGCCCAATAAATAAATTGTTGTTGTGTGGGAGTAAGAACTGCAGGAACGAGCACATTGTTTCTCTTTCTATTTTCTCCTTCTCTCAGGCCCTCCTCTATATTACTTTCTTCCCTTGTTTATTTTCCCCTTTCCCTTCACCATCTGAGCTTCAGAGGCATTTGAATGGCCCCCGTTCAAACAGGCAATTTCATGGAGTGCTGAAATGGGCCAAGGAAGAAGGATACAGAACACCTGGCAAAGCATTTCCATAGTTGATCTCTTGAAACTGAGATGACTTTGGAGCAGTGAACAATCAGAAATTGATAAATTTGCTGAAATAACAATGTTCTAATCTCTCCATGTAATTACTGCACATCTTTTATAGTAAATAAACAAAATTTTCAGCTGACTTTGTAGGGTTGTGCCAATGACTGTTGGTAGATCTTGTAGTTTAAGCCTTACAACAACTTGATACAGTTTTAATTACACCTGGGAGTCACAGAAAAACCTATCATCCATCAAGCAGACATTTCAACAAGACCTGTGACTTTAGAGCAGAAATCAAGGTTAAAAAAAACTTTTAAAAATCTTTTCTTGAGAGGCCTAGGTCCTTTTTCAATTTTGTATCTTTTGCCCTGACTGTTTTACATTTGCATAGACCTTTAGCTGCATAGCTCCAATTAAGTTCAGTTGGAGTCATCCGAATGTCTGACAGTGTATACTTAATATTTCAAAATGAGGACACGCTCAGTGAATGACTCTGTCTAGGACACGTTAGTTATTCTTTATGTGTGTAGATAAACAAAACACACATAAAAATGTTAAAAGAACATTAAGGCTGTAAAGTCTAGCACTCAGAGAGAGGAAATGGTAGAATTAAGGTTGCCTGTACCTCACAGGAGTGTGGTAGAAATAAATTAAAGAATGTTTGTAAAACATGCAGTTGCTATAGTGAAGAGTGCCACAGACAAGCCCACGAAGAATTTAATCAGAACAGAGGTTGAATAGTGCAAAGTAAATAAGGTCTGGGCCACACATTGAACAATGAGAATAAAACAAAATATTGACTAGCTGCTCATTAAGTGAGCATCCGTCCTATGCACTGAATGAAGCAGAAAAAAAAATCACACATGATCATGTAATAAAAGACTGTATAGTAATGCATATGCACAAATGGGGCTGAATTAAGGCTGCGTGGACAACTGCAATTCTGGCATTTCCCTAACTTTTGAGTGCCTGACTTTGCAACCTTAATGTTCTTTTAACATGATTATTTGTGTGTAATCTTGCATATGACTCTTACCCTAAGGCAGTTGTTTGACTAGTTATCTGGAGGTTCTATGTGATTGTAGTTTAGGCTGTATCCATTTTTCAACTGAATAGTAAGAATTACATCTAGCTTAACTTGCTGTTGGAGGATGGATTGGGAGGGAGTTGTGGCAAAATTGTTTCCAAGCAACAGAACTGGACTCTTTTTAGAGCTTCTGGTGCTACTTGTTCTGTATGAAATTGTCTTTCCTGAGCTAAAAATTCCAGAAAATGTGCAATTTAAATCATTAAGAATTAATGGGAAGTGAGGATAATGAAAGTTGGAAATTGACTGCAATTCCTGATGGGTTCCTCTAACACATGAAGGGGATAGCACTGGCCCCCAGAGCATATTTGCTTCTAAAATGCTTAAAGCCACCTTGACCTGCCCTTTTCTGTGCTATCTTCTATGGTGCACCACCTGAGAGAGGCAGAACAGAGTCTTGTCTAAGGATATCAGTGTTGAATTGGATCCTGAAATTTAATGCAGAGGGGAAGGGCTTTGAAGATGTTTGAGGATGGAGAATCATGGTCATGTTTCTTTGTAGGTGTGAAAAGGCCAGTAGCAGCATTCTGGACATGCTCTAGACTGGTGAGATGACTGCTACGGAGGCTGCACGAACAGTTTATCTGTGAAGATTTCAGCAGAGGTGGAGTCAAGTCAGTGAGGTGCACAGGAAGTTTTGTGGTAGTGGAGACAGGCAGATTTTTTAGATATAGAAGATGTGGGAGGAGAAAGAAAATTCTGGGCCAAGGGTGATTGTCAAGGTTATGTTTATGGATGATGGAAGGAAATGAGGAGTCTGAGCTGAGGTGGAAACTACAGGTGATGAAATTGTCTTTGAGAATATGCCTGTAGTTGAAGAGAAGCCCTTCTTTCTTGCTGAGGAAAGGAGAGTTAGAGTGCCAGAGTCAAGGGGTGGACAGTGACAGATTTTAGGGAGTTGAGGAAGGTACTAGATGAGTTAAGAGCTGAGGATAACGCTGGCAGCGTAGGGATCTACACTGTTTTAGTTCAATGAATCTAGTGCATTCAACATTTCCACTTTCCGATCCTCACTGGCATATGAGAAAACTATCTCCGCAATAATGAAATACACTTATGGAGACCTGAAGAAGTTATCTCTGTGTCTTTTCTTTAGACTCAAGCTTTATGTAGCATTTTCTTTGGTTTGTGAGTGAGTTTGCAGGGACAAGAAGCCATTTTTATTTTTCAAAATTCCCTGTCATTCAGTAGTGAAAACAGAGGGGAAACCTGCTTGTTCTTGTCATGAATCTGGTGAAAATATACCCTCTCTCTCAGTTTCCTCATGGGTGCAGGTTTATTTTGTAGTTGCATGGGGCTGTGGAGAAGTAGCTTGCATGAGTGAGCAAGCACGTAATATGTTTGTTAGCATTATAATGTTCCTTTGAGTATGTCTGACTCCTATTAATCTTGCAATTTCCAAAGGACAGCCTGGATCTGCAGTACTGATATTTTTAAAAAGTAACAATAAAATCTTACAGCTGATTCAGAACTTCTGTGCGGGCCAGTGATGACAGATAAGAATTAAGGGTGACTTGCTGGTCCCAGTGAGACGCTGATCAGCTGCATTCTGTATTAATTGGAGCTTGTGGAGGTCACCCTCTGTGTGCCCTGCAAATAATGAATTACAGTAATGAAGCTAAGAATAGCTAAGTCATTAAATCAGCATCTCCAGGACTTCCCTGTCAAGTAGGGACCTCAGCCTGGCAGTAGTCCATAAGTGATTAAAATGTTTGTTCAAGGCTCATTAAAGGAGCTGTGAAAAGTATCTCCAGTTCCAAACTGATACCTGCCATTCTCAGGTTGAAGGTTTATATTCTAATTATCAAAAGGATTGCTAGAAAGAGAACAAATACCTACCTCCCACGCCTCATCAGTCATCTCCGATTTTCCTATCAATAGCACTTGTTGCCTAGAGTTCCGTCTTAGAAAGAGACACAACATCCAAGAGTGAAGGTCTCCAAGACAATTCAATGGACCCAAAATGCTTGTTTGATGTGCAGAAAGAACTGAGTAGAGCTGCTTTAAGTCTGAAAACCAAGGCCATATTGAGGAAAAAATGGATTTGTCTAACTAGGCTTTTATAAGGTCACTGTGGTATCAGAGTAGTCTTTCACAGAATAAACTCAACGATACTTTCCTATCACCCTTGCCAGCATGAATAACCTTGAGATTATAGTTGGGATTTAAACGTATGTATGTCCTGATTCCTACACCAGTGGAAAGTGAGTGTAAAACACTATCATTTGGGTTTGCTAGCATTTTACACTGATGTACTCTTGGGGTAACTCACTGTGCACAGAGTAAGAGACAAAGGGCAAGGATGCTGATACGTTTGAGAGGGTTGTTGTAGGAAAGCTGTGTTAAAGAGATGGGGTTTGCATTCTGCAAGGCAACAAGTAGACAGATATTAAATCTAGTGGGTCAACTGGTTCAAATTAGTGTAGCTCCATTGACTTTGACAAAGCTGTGCCAATGTACACCATTTGAAGATCTGGCCCATTATAGCTGCCGCTATAATTGGTCCCATGTCCCAAAGTGGGCAAGTGTTCCCTGATAATATATATAGAAAAATGACTTCAGAACACATGTATCATAGCACCTATCTATGCTTGTGAGTTAGATGTCATGTCAATAATCAGTAGGACTGCTCAAGGGGTAGGGTAGAAGTCAATGCAAATATAGGTTGCAGAATCTAGCTTAAAGGTAGATTATATGTATGTGTAAACAGAGTCAGGATAAGCTCTACCCTGACATCTGGTGGAAAGAATTTCAGAGAGCGTATTTGCATAGGCACGCCTACCCTATCCCAGACTGCCGAGCTGTGGGACTGCTTGGTGACAAATGACTCACCCTCATTTGAGTGGTACTTGCTAGACAAGGGACATGGGTTCCAAAACCCAATGAATTGAGAGAGGCTGAGGACAGGTATCTGTGTCTGGTGGTGCAGTCTCCTTGTGGAGCCAGAAGCACCAGTTCTAGCCCCTCCTCTCTCCACTGTGGAATGTTAGAGTTGATTTTTTATTCCCTTAAGAATCTAAATACAAGTTACTGAGCTGACCTCACTTTGGGCTAATGATGCACTAGCACTGGGGCTCCCCTACTATGCGCTGAAATCACTAAGAGCTGAAAATCACTAAAGAGCTGAAATTACTGAGCTGAGAGCACTGAGTACTGTGCTAACTAGTGGGGAGCCCAAAGCTATACTGTGGAACAGAGCCACTGGTGGAGTGGAGCAGTTTGTGGGGACGGCTGGAGCGGATCACGGGACAGCTGGTGGAGCAGAGCGGCTGGCAGAGCGGAGTAGCTGTGAGATGGGTGGAGCAGCCCACAGAGCGAGCAGAGCCGAGCAGTTTGCAGGGACAACTGGAGCAGCTCACGGGACAGCTGGTGGAGCAGAGCAGCTGGTGGAGCGGAGCAGTTTGTAAGGACGGCTGGAGGAGCAGAGTGGAGCGGCTGGTAAAGCGGAGCAATTCGTGGAGAAGGCGGGAGCAGAACCCACAGAGAGGCAGGGCAGTTGGCCCCGGACCATGTAAGGTGCCCCTTTCTGCCCAGGCTGGGGGGGGGGGACCTCTGCAGATAGACTCTCGAATTTTGGGGCTGCACTGACCCAGGACAGAGACTTTTGGGATTGTGGGACTTTTGGGACTGTGGGTGATTTGGGGGTTGCTGGACTCAAGAGCCCAGGAAAGAGGACACAGCCCAATTTGCTGGGGTGGGTCTTTGCTCACGGTTTGGTCTATGAACTCTAGTTGAGGTGTTTTTTCCCAATTTAGTGTTTGTTGTTTATCTCATGTATTAAACCTTTTCTGCTACACCGAGACTCAGTGCTTGCGAGAGGGGAAGCATTGCCTCTTTGAGGCGCCTAGGGGGGTGTGTAAGAATTTCCCAGGTCACTGGGTGGGGGCTCGAGCTGGTTTGGCATTGGGTTATTGAAACGGAACCCCTGGATACTGAACCCGGCCCTTGTTGCTGCCAACTCAGAGGGGCAGAAGGGTTACATATGTATATAATAACACACAAACACATGAAATAGGGAGGAAACTGGACTTGAACAGAAATGAAAATTAGTAGATCTCCCTGTCTGTACCACGGATTCCTTGTGTGGTCTCGGCCATGTCTCTCAATCTCTCCAGGGGAGATTTTTAATGTTTCAGATGAGCGTTAGACACTTAACCATCCTTGACTTTCAGTGGGAGTTTTATGCCTAGATACCCTTTGTGCCTTTGAAAGCACCCTCTCTGTGCTTCAAACAACCCTTTTGTAAAATAAGGATAACAATGACAAATGTCCACAGAAGTGTTTTGAGATTTAGGCCATTAATGGTCCTTTGATGGAAGGTGCTATGGAGCTGCAAAGCATGTTAATAAGAGAACAAATAAATCTCTTGGAGTACAAATCTTTGCTTCCATAGTCTGTAGCAAGTGGATTTGGATCTTCCAGGAGCATAGAATATCAGTGTAAGACCTATTATGACAGGAAGACTTAAGACATGTCTACAGTACAGACATAAGTCAACCTATGTTAGGTTGATTTACAGCCACCGCAATAATTACTGAGGTGGTTAATGTCCACAGTACCCTCCTTCTGTCGGTGGTGGGGCTGAGAGCCAGGGCAGCTCCCCGCTGAGAGCCCAGCCGGCCCCCAAACTCTCGGCTCCCCATCCCACAGACACTGTGTAGCCCTAACTACATTGACATAAGCCCTACACCTCTTGTGGAGGTGGAGTTATGTCGGTGCAGTAGGGCACTTACATCAGTGGGAGGAGGGCTGTAATGTGTACGCTGACACAATCAGGTCGATGTAAGATGCCTTACTTTGCCCTAACTGTGTATTGTAGACCAGGTCTTAGGTACTGCCCACTTAGAGAGGGACATAGAAAATCTTATCAGTGAATATCTGAGTTTCGACTTGCTGAGCAGTTTGCAATGAGGCCTCCAAGGGTGTTGAAAATAATTACTTTGGGATTTTATTAAATTTATTTCTTGGGTGTGAAGGAGAAATCCTGATCTGCAGCAGGTATGTGATGGATCTTCTCACCAACACTCTTATCTATTTTTAGGGGCTGATTTTGGTTTTTGTACCCCCCTGGGGCTTCAGTTCATTAAAACAGGCTCATGCTATGTTTCATCTCTCTCTTTGCTTGACCGAACACTAGTGTGTAGCATTTCTGGATTGGCTATTAATATAAATAGTCACTGCTCTGCTTCTACTACTTTTTTCAAGCAATGACCTACTCCATAGATTCTAGGACATCCCTTGTATTTATGCAGCAGACACATATGCTTATCTTTTAGGTTGAGGGCTACCTGAACGTTGTTAAAGGTTGCAACAACAAGAAGAAAATCTAGAATTGTCTGGATCCATGTTCTTGCCTCTCTTCGGTATAGGCAGCTGTTTAGCCTGCAAGACAAGGCTTACAGTTTTTCTGGGATATCATTTTGTGTGTCATTACATGACAGGGTTTATTTCTGTTCTTTATCTAACACTTCTCTTGACCCATTCTAGATGCCTACAGTATATCTAGCCTCACCTTCTGTTTTAGAAACCATGAGCCCAAGCCTTCAAGGTCCTGAGTGCCTTCAACTCCCATTGACTTAACTCAGTGGTTCTCAACCTATTGATCATCATGGGCCACATATGGGCTGCAGGATGAGAACCACAGTGCCCCCTACCCAGCCCACCCCTCCAAGCCCTATGTCCAGCGCCCTCTATTTAGAGACCCCTTGTCATAAACAGATAGCTAAGGGTTAATGTCTCTTCCACCTGAAGCACCTGACCAGAGGACCAATCAGGAAACCGGATTTTTTCAACTCTGGGTGGAGGGAAGTTTGTGTCTGAGTCTTTGTTGTCTGTCTGTCTGCTTTCTCTGAGCTTTGGAGAAGTAGTTTCTATTTTCTAATCTTCTGTTTCTAAGTGTAAGGACAAAGAGATCAGATAGTAAGTTATATGGTTTCTTTTCTTTGGTATTTGCATGAATATAAGTGCTGGAGTGCTTTGATTTGTATTCTTTTTGAATAAGGCTGTTTATTCAATATTCTCTTAAGCAATTGACCCTGTATTGTGTCATCTTAATACAGAGAGACCATTTGTATGTATTTTTTTCTTTCTTTTTTATATAAAGCTTTCTTTTAAGACCTGTTGAAGTTTTCTTTACTGGGAAATTTCAGGGAAATTGAGTCTGTACTCACCAGGGAATTGGTGGGAGGAAGAAATCAGGGGGAGATCTGTGTGTTGAATGTGCTAGCCTGATTTTGCATTCCCTCTGGGGGAATAGGAAAGTGCTTTTGGTTTCCAGGACTGGGAACGGAGAGGGGGAGTCACTCTGTTTGGATTCACAGAGCTTGTGTCTGTGTATCTCTCCAGGAGCACCTGGAGGGGGGAAGGGAAAAAGGATTATTTCCCTTGGTTGTGAGACTCAAGGGGTTTGGGTCTTGGGGTCCCCAGGGAAGGTTTTTTCAGGGGGACCAGAGTGCCCCAAAACACTCTAATTTTTTGGGTGGTGGCAGCAGGTACCAGGTCCAAGCTGGTAACTAAGCTTGGAGGTTTTCATGCTAACCCCCATATTTTGGACGCTAAGGTCCAAATCTGGGACTAAGGTTATGACACCCCTCCACAGAGTGAGGCCAGGAGCACAGAGCTGGTCACGGGGCAGAGGGCAGGGACCTTGAACCCTGTTGCATGGGACCCCCCAACCCTGAACTCTGCTGGGCCAGGGGACACCTAGGACACCAACCTTGGATCCTGCCACGATCCTACACCTTGCTGTGTGGGGCTGGGTGGCAACCCGGACCCCACTGTGTGGGGCTGAGCAGCAGCTGGCAGTCCAGACCCTGCGGCCATTAGCACACAGCTGAACTAGTGCATAACTGTGTACAAATTGGGCCACAGGTTGAGAATCTCTGACTTCTGCAAAGTTACACCAAGAATTAATTTGGCCCCTTGTGCAGAACCACACGTCGTCTTTGAGAGGCTGCTGTAGGTAGAGGAGTGGAGACAGTTCACTGGACAGTCTGGGTGCACTTTTCAGGTTGCTGGCTACAGGTCCTCCTCTGATATTAGTGAAAAAAATCTCCTGCCCAGTTTCTTCCCCAGGAGAAAGATGTGTGTAGGGATTCCTAGGAGATACTACACTACATAAATTATCTGAGGCCATGGCTACACTAGAGAGTTGCAGCGCTGGTGAGGGGGTTACAGCGCTGCAACTTAGGATGTGGCCACACTTGCAAAGCACGGCCAGCGCTGCAACTCCCTGGTTGCAGCGCTGGCTGTACACCTGGTCGAGCCTCGGGTGTAGGGATTCCAGCGCTGGTCAGCAAGTGTGGACGCCCACCAGCGCTTTTATTGACTTCCGGGGTATAAGGAGGTATCCCAGAATTCCTGTCCACAACAAACCGGAAGAAAGGGAGAGCTCGGAGTTCAGCCAAACTGCTTATTTAAAAAACAAACACAGCTCCTGTTTGCTGAGCGAGCGGAGGCAGGCAGAGGAATTACTTTGGAATGTTCACAGCTGTTTGCTTGAAGAGAGAAACAGCACTCTCACACGGCAGGGGGGGAGGGGGAAGTCCGTGTTCAGCAGTTGCTGATCTGGTCTGATGGGTATTTAGAAGTACATAATTTGCATTTAGTGAATGAGAGAGGAGTGGGGGAAGGGAGTTAGAACTTTTAAAATGATTGAAGGTAGGCACAGTCCTTAGAACTTGCAAGGCAGGGAGCTGAGAACAGTGTCAACTCCAAAATCCATTCTGTCTGTCTCCTCCACGCTCCCTGTCACATTCCACCCCACCCCCCTCTTTTGAAAAGCACGTTGCAGCCACTTGAATGCTGGGATAGCTGCCCACAATGCACCACTCCCAACAGCGCTGCAAGTGCTGCAAATGTGGCCACACTGCAGCGCTGGTAGCTGTCAGTGTGGCCACACTGCAGCGCTGGCCCTACACAGCTGTACGAACACAGCTGTAACTACCAGCGCTACAAAACTGTAAGTGTAGACATGGCCTAAGTAAATGGGCTACAGAATATTTAGGCAAGAGAAGGAAAAGCAATTGTTTCAAGTCCAGTGGAAAAAGTTGATGTAAAAATAGGAACATATTTTTCACAATACGCCTCCCACCCATTTTCTGACCAGATCTGCAGTAGATTGCTAAAATGAAATTATCCATCTAGACAAGGTAACAGCTGTTCTCACATGGACTCTTGTGACTGAGTTTCTTTCAACATAAAAATGCACTGATTGAAGGTAGTTATAGTTCGTGGGGTTGGAAATGGGACACGCAGCCTTCGAACGCTGAGTCACCTGTTCATATCATGATCGGGTAGGTAAGAAGAACTAAAAATTGTTACCATTAACTGATTATTTCAGTCCAGTTCCTAGTGATCTCCCATCTACTTGGTGCTAATTGGCAGACTTGTTGGAGAACACGAATTGTAAGGAGATCTAATTCATCTTTTACTTCTAGAGTTGTTGCTGCCAGAAAAAAGTGTGGTGGCAACTTTTAGGGAACATTTTACTGTCATTCTGTATATAGAGGATTTTTTTTACTAGGGCTCTCAACCTGACAATTTACATGAGTGCTACATTACATGAGTCCTTTATTAAAAGAAAATGTACTATCTTTATAGTGGGCACCTTCATATTTTGAATTTGGATAATACTGAGCCCCTCCACTGTAATAACAATGAGGAGTCCACTGTAATAGTTCTGTTGTTGTTCTTGTAGAGAATTGAGGTGATGTAGTCAGGCAGCACTATGTTTTGATAGAGTGAATCCTGTAAAGTTTTTGTCTGTATTGGGTTAGCGATTTCAATTTGCTGTATTTCTAATTATGTGATTTCTGTGGCATGTTTGAGGCCAACGCATCAGTGTGCTGGCTGTGACATTGATTTGCTAGTGTAATATGCTTCTTCCATGAAACATACAATTATCTCATTGCTCTAGTTCAGTGTTTCTTGGATAAGAGTAATATTTTTTTCAGGTTACACACCCAATTTACTAGCTTTGTAAATTAAGTTACACTGATGAACATTTTTACAGTTCTGTCCCTGAACATAACAGATATGTTAGGTATTAAAATAAATTAGTTTTCAGGCAAGAACATTTTTCTGATTTTGCTTGTATTACAATGTTCAGAACAAATTGCTTTCCTGTACATTTTCCATATAGATCTTCTGATTTTCTTTGCCTAAGGTTAGAACAGACACTGGCTGGATTAATTGGTCTGTAAACCAGCAGTTGTCAAACTTCCTATGGGAAACGTATGGAAGTATAAAGCACTGATCTACATAGTTCTCATAGTCTGATCAAACAGTATAATTACTTGAATGTCCTTTTTGTTGTATCTGTTTTGGTGTACTGTCCTTATGGTATGTACCCTTGGATTTAGAGACCAATTCTGCACTGCTTACTCATGTAAGTAGTCTCAATGGGCCTATTTGGGTAACTAAAGGCTGTGGGGTCAGGTACTAGGGGCCAGATTTTTAAAGGTGCTGAGGCATATATAGGTCCAGATAGGTTCCTAATGGGATTTTCAAAAGTAGCTAGGTGTCTAACTCTCATTGAAATCATTACCATCACAGTGTTAACAGAGGGAAATATTTCTAGCACTCTACTTAGTATGACAATGGAGGGTAAAGCTGACACTTTAGTGGCAATCACTGTTCACTTTAGACTAGTGTAATACTGAATTCTTTCCTCCTTGAAGAATGGGGATATTTTCTTTGCTTGTTAAGCTATGAGCAAACAACTTTTGCTAGGGAATCAGTAAATCAAAACAAGTTAGAATGTGAGAACATTACAGCGTGTGCAACTGAATACAAGACTGCAAATGAGTCAAGAGCTTCTGCAGTTCAGGACTCTACAAGAGTCTAGATTTCTCAGTGATTCAGCAAGACAGGCTACTAGAGAAATACAGTAAACATTGTAACTAGTAGAAGAGATTCTATGATTCTACATGTTACTACAAATACTATAATGTGGAGAGATTTTTTGTTGCTACTCAACTGCTTTTTTGGACTGTCTTCCTGTCCAAACACAGCTCTTTTTTCCCTCTTCATGTTGATAGTTCTAATACTTCCCATCACTGAAAGAATGGCAATTTCATAAGCATAGTCACATTTTGAGATTACTTTACAGCTACACAGCCAGCCAGTACACAGAGCGATTAATTTGGAATAGAAACAAGCAAAGCTGATTCCACTCAGGATATTGAATATTTTGCTTGGACTGTAATCTCTTATTAGATGCTGTAGCTACAGCTTAATAAACAAAAAGCGTTGAGTCTACATGAGATGGTGTAAGGGTTGAGAAAGAAGAAATGAACTCAATAAGTACTTGTCACAACAAAGGAGAGTTTAATTAGGGCATGGTAAGTTTATTTCCAAAAGTTAAAAAAACCCACCCAAAATCAGTATAAAAATTAGCACTCATGTGACCATTTTAATAGCACAATGGGGTCCTCTTCCACAAAATATTAATAATGAAATAATAATGCAAATCCCAATGTCCTATACAACAAGAATTCTGGAGTTGTGTGGTCATGCCTCAATTCCTCCTGATTTAAAATAACAGCTGTAGATAAACTGGTGCCTGTTTGGATGTAAGCAAGGCCTTAACTGTTTTTTTTTTCTTTTTAAATGAAAGCCTAGAATCTGAAATACAACTGTGCAGCAGTCTCAAAATAATCTGCAGTTATGCATCTGAATAATCCTATTATGCAGAAAGCCCTGATTGTATGGTGTCCTAGCCTAATATACTGTTTAGACTCAGAATTCATGGTATACTAGTCCTGAGTCACTCTCATAATACAGTGTAAAAGCAGCAGAGAGTCCTGTGGCACCATATAGACTAACAGACATTTTGGAGCATGAGCTTTCGTGGGTGAATATCCACTTCGTCGGATGCATGATGTATTCACCCACGAAAGCTCATGCTCCAAATGTCTGTTAGTCTATACGGTGCCACAGGACTCTTTGCTGCTTTTACAGATTCAGACTAACACGGCTACCCCTCTAATACTTGATAATACAGAGTGATTTCTAGCAGAACTTTTAGAACTGAATATTTGTCTCACTTGGTCACAGTCATTTGCTCTGGGAGATAGTGATTAAAAAGGCTTGATTTTACACTTCAGGTAGAGAGCTTGGGTTTAGAACTCCAAACTCTTCCATGATGATTTATTTACTTTTGCAAGAATATCACTAAGGTAGCCATGTTCCTGTATTGCACTTTATTTAGGCTTCCCTTCTTGATTGCACAGTGGTTTGTTTGAATAACTAAATACTAAAAGGACAGAGGACTAGATGGCTCAAAGGATTAATTTATAACGGTATATGTAAACTTTCATATCTACATCACTGGTCTAACCAGACCCCACTGGGGTGGAGTGGAAACCCATTATCAAAATCTTATATACAGTGTAGTCTTTAAGGCCTGTGAGATCTGGAGAAAGGTGTTTCAGTGCAGCTCAGTCATGTCACCTGCACTAGGTGGCAATGTTAACCAAGTATGAAATTATTTACTCACCTCCACTTTTACTAAAAATGCACAACAGTGGGAAGATACAGAACTAATACATGTTGTTTACTTGCATTTTAGCAGAGGAATACCAGTCCTGCACCGGCTTGCTGGAACTAGGGATACTGGAAGTACAATAGTGCCCCTGCTTGAAGTGGTTTCCATCATATAAAGGGTTTAAAGTTTTCTTCAATGGCTTTCAGCAGCCCCATGTCATAACATTTCTTCCCAGATCTGGACCTTAGCGTCCAAAATATGGGTGTTAGCATGAAAACCTCCAAGCTTAATTACCAGCTTGGACCTGGTAATTGCTGCCACCAGCCAGGAATTATACAGTGCCTAGCTCACTGTGGTCTCCCCAAAACCTTCCCTGGGGGACCCCCAGACTCAGATGCCTTGAGTCTTACAGCAAAGGGTAATAATCCCCTCCCCTTGTTTCCTTGTTACTTCCTCCCAGGCTCCCCTCCCTGGATGACCCTAGGAGATTCCCTGCTTCCAGTCCTGGAAACACAAGTACCGAGAGATCTAATCTCTCTTCCCCCTCACCCAGAGGGTATGCAAAGTCAGGCTTAGTAAATCTAACACAAAGAGATTTTCCCCCGACTTCTTCCTCCCACCAATTCCCTGGTGAGCTGCAGACTCAATTCCCTGAAGTCCCCACTAAAGAAAAAACTCCAACAGGTCTTAAAAAGAAAGCTTTATATAAAAAAAGAAAGAAAAAGACATTGAAAATAGTCTCTGTATTACGGTGACAATATACAGGGTCATTTGCTTAAAGGAAAAAAAATGAATAAACAGCCTTATCCAAAAAGAATACAGTTTAAAACATTCCAGCAACTACACACATGTAAATACAAAAGAAAACAATATAAACCTATTGTCTTACTATCCTTGTACTTACAACTTGGAAACAGAAGATTAGAAAGCCAGGAGATAGAAAGATCACTCTCAGAGATGAGAAAAGGAACAGACCAAGAACAAAAGACTCACACCCAAAACTTCCCTCCACCCAGATTTGAAAAAGTCTTGTTTCCTGATTGATCCTCTGGTCAGGTGTTTGGTTCCCTGTGTTAACCCTTTACAGGTAAAAGAACATTAACCCTTAGCTATCTGTTTATGACACAGCCCCACTGTAAAAATTATTCCAACAGCACTAGTCTTGCAAGACTTAGGAGTTCTGCTGAAGAAGAGTCTCTTTGAGCTGTGTGGTCCTCTGTGGAAGAGGGGAGCATGAAGCAACAGTACAGTCATAAGGGACTGATTTATTATTTAGGGAATAGGAGAGGGGCAGAAGGTGGCTTGCTGGCATAGGCAACTGCTATGCATAGCTCTTAAACTCTGCAAGATTGGCACTCTGATCCTGAGCTAAAGAGCTTCCTTCATTTGTTCTCTGAAAGATCACAGAATCATAGCACCATAGAATATTGAGTTGGAAGAGACCTCAGGAGGTCATCTAGTCCAATCCCTTGCTCAAAGCAGGACCAATCCCCAACTAAATCATCCCAACTAGGGCTTTGTCAGGCCGGGCCTTAAAGCCTCTAAGGACGGACTTTCCACCACCTCCCTAGGTAACCCATTCTAGTGCCTCACCACCCTCCTAGTGAAATAGTCTTTCCTAATATCCAACCTAGACCTCTCCCACTGCAACTTGAGACCATTGCTTCTTGTTCTGTCATCTACCACCACTGAGAACAGCCTAGCTCCATCCTCTTTGGAATCCCCCTTCAGGTTGCTGCTGTCAAATCTCCCCTCACTCTTCTCTTCTGCAGAATAAATAACCCCAGTTCTCTCAGCCTCTTCTCGTAAGTCATGTGCCCAGCCCCCTGATCATTTTCATTGCCCTCCTCTAGACTCTCTCCAATTTGTCCAAATCCTTTCTGTGGTGGCGGGGACGGGACCAAAACTGGATATAATACTCCACATGTGGCCTCACCAGTGCCGAACAGGGGTGGAATAATCACTTCTGTCGATCTGCTGGCAATGTTCCTACTAATGCAGCCCAATATGCCGTTAGCCTTCTTGGCAACGAGGGCGCACTGTTGGCTTATATCCAGCTTCTCATCCATTGTAATCCCCAGGTCCTTTTCTGCGGAACTGCTGCTTAGCCAGTCAGTCCCCAGCCTGTAGCAGTGCATGGGATTCTTCCATCCTAAATGCAAGACTCTGCACTTGTCCTTGTTGAACCTCATCAGAATTCTTTTGGCCCAACCCTCCAATTTGTCTAGGTTACACTGGAGGGTAGGGATAGGGTCCAAAGTATCTACCTCTCCCCTGCGCTTAGTGTCATCCATGAACTTGCTGAGGGTACAATCCATCCCATCATCCAGATCATTAATGAAGGTGTTGAATAATATGACATTTCAGCTCCTTCTGTCCCTCTGCCGCTGAGAGAAACTCCCTGGTGCGGCACTGAATTCAGCACTGTTGTAGGTCTTATGTGGTGCACAGAACATGTGCCTCTATATCGAGGTAAATTTCACCTCAAAAGAGAAGAATTTGGCCCAGACTCCTTCAAGAGAGTACTGTAAACCTTTCCTTATGCAATTTTGCAGAAATTTAAGCCACAGGCCTAAAGACAATCTCTTGTACTTACTCTCTCTCTCTCTCTCTCTCAGGGATCTCACTTAAAAGATTCCATCTGTCATTTCACTATCATTTCTCATGTCTGGTGGCTCGCTTCCTCCTACTGTATCGCTCATCTGGCTCAGTTTTACCATGTTGGTGAATATGAGCTGTCCTTATTGCACTGTCCCAGACTTCCTTCTTATCCTGGGTTTTGTAGGGTTCAGAATCGCTGCCTTTGCCCGAGTATTGCTCTCTCCTTATAATAGGGTGAATCATTATTACCTTTTGTAACATTGTGGTAATTATGGATGGAAAAGACACAACTAGCCCATCCTCTTCCCAGCAAAGATAGATTCATGCAGTACATATTTAGCACTTAATCCCATCTGATTTTTAAAATTCCAAGTGCCTGTTATACCCATACATTGTTGGAAGATAGTGAATACTTTAAAATATATGTATTGAACAAAAACATAATGGAAATGTTTTGACAGTCTGTAAGAAGACTGGAAATGTCAAATCTTAATTTCTCTCTCTGACATGGATGTTTATCAGTAACTTCAGCTAAAAATCTAGATCTGTGAAATCAGATGTTTATGCATGCACAAAAAATCAGAATAACTTGGATCTATTCATATATAGTAAAACCTGGCTCAAGAAACTGCTCAGCTGACAAAAATCAGCTTCTTAACAGAAGGAGACTTTTAATAAAGATTTTTTTCAAGAGGGACGGAGACCCATTAAGGGTAATCTTTTGTAGAGGTTTTGCTGTCTCTATAAGTAATCCCTCCCAGCAATTGTGTCCCTTGGGTGCAGGGCAGGGGAAAGAGAAGATATAAGTGGGAATCAGCGCTTAACGTAGCCTTAAATTCTCTACTTCATTTACTTCCAAGAGCCTGACTGAACCTTGTCCTGATCCATTTCAGTCCACTGGATGCTCTCTGCCTTTTGCACCTACAAGCTGACTTTTTTTTTTCTTTCCTGTTAAGAGCTTCAAGGTAGGAAAAGCATAATAATGTCTGCCAAGCCAGTGATTGGTTACAGCTACTTGAAAAGCTCTAAACCTCTGTGATTTTAGGCCACATCACCTCTTCTATCCCCTGGACTAATGAGAGCATGAATCAGCCAGCTCCATTTTGTAGCCATGACAGCCGATAACTAATAGGATTATGATAAACATAAAGCAACAGACCCTGTGTAAGTTCCAGCTCTGCTTGTGCACTTCAACCGCTTCTAGGAACTTTTCTCAGGTGGAGATTACTCCCCTTTCTGAACTTGGTGGTGCTCTTATGATATGGACAAGTGATCTCTAGCAACAAAGCTGACACCAAACACATTCTCACTTGTAGAGTTAAGGAGGATTTGAAACCAAGCGTTGAGAGGTGAAAGTGTAGTGCACACACACCAGCTTATTGCATAAACTAAACCTAGAGAGGATTTTTTTAACACACAAAGGCTATGGACTCCTCATTATTGTCCATTGCGCAGCAAAGTATAATATCACCCTTTTCCATTTTTGTTTATAGCTACTATTTGAAAAGAACTTAATAAAATTCTCATAACTTAGCCCTCAGTTTGGTAGCATTAGACATCAAAGAGTTGATGCAGGTATAATTACTTCATGGCATGTCTAGGAGCTAAGTTTCCGAAGCCCCTATCAGCATGAGGAGGAAATTGTGTCCTAGAATTAAAACATAGTTCAAACATAGCACTTACTGAACCATAGTCTACCACAGTTTGGCCCGATGCTGTAGCTGGAGCTAAACCGTGTTCAGAAATATGTCAGATACATCTCTGAATGAAGTTCTAGCATTGCTCAGCTACAGATACATCAACGGGAAAACCATATGAGAGAATGGTTCAGCCAGAGCTGTCTTGGGAACTGACTTGAAAACTTCTCCCTTTGATGGAGCCAAAATATTAGCCAGCATATAACTTAGTAAACCATTCTTTCTAGATTGACATCTTGTTTCACACCAATAGAAAAACCAAATTATTATTGTTTATTATTATTGTCATATGTAACCCCATAGTACTTAAGAGAACTAGTCCTGGACCAGTGCCTCTTTGTGCTGGGTAAACACATAACAAAAAGATAGTCCCTATACCATGGAGCTTAAATGCTTTTGTGAGTTTTGTTCAGTGCCAATTATTTTTAAAGTGTTCAAAGTAATGATGCACAAGGAAGATACTCTCAGTGGTGTCTTTTCATGTGGACTGAAGAAGGAGGCAATGTGGGGGAGGCCAAAGAAGAAGTGGGTTCAATAATCAAGACTACAGATGCAGAGGGCCTGTCCAAGAGGTTTAGCAATGTCAAGGAATTAGACATCCTCCCGCAAAAGACAAATTCGGATCGTGTGTCTATAAAAAGACACATGCATAGAAATAACACAGAGATGCTTTCAGGAGTCATTTTGCCTTTATGGTTGTTTTCTTTGGCTTTTGTTTGTTTCTTTGAAAGTTCCATCAGTTTAGTCCAGATGCGGGCAAACTATGGCCTGTGGGCCACATCTGGCCCGCGTGACTGTCCTGCCCGGCCCCCGAGGTCCTGGCCTGGGACGCTAGCCCCTGGTTCTTCCCCCTGCAGCCTCAGCTCGCTCGCTGCTCTGCCGCAGGCACAACACTCTGGGCGGCGGGGCTGTGAGCTCCTAGGGCAGCGCAGCTGCAGAGCCCGGCCTGACCCACCGCTCTGTGCTGCACGGTGGTGGCAGTGTGGCCCGGCTCCAACCAGGTGGCATGGCTGTAACAACGCCAGCCACCAGCGCTCCAGGCAGTGCAGTAAGGGGGCACGAAGCGGGGGGGTTGGATAGAGGGCAGGGGAGTTTCGGGTGGGAGGGTTAGGGGTGTGAATAGGAGTCAGAGTGGTTGGGGATAGGGGTCCCAGGGGGGCAATCAGGAATGAGGGGGGGATCAGATGGGGCAGCAGGGGGCAGTCTGGGGCAGGGGTTCCAGGGGCAGTCAGGGGACAGGGAGACAGGATCCTGGGAGGTTGGGGTCAGGCCACGACCACCTCCCCTATCCAGCCCTCCGTACAATTTATGAAAGCTGATGCGGCCCACAGGCCAAAAAGTTTGCCTGGCCCTGGTTTAGTCCCATTTGCTCATGACTTGGATAACCCTGTTGTAGGATGAGAAGCTGCTAGGATGTAATGTTACACTGTTATCACTCTTCTAATCCTGCATTTTACTCTGACCTGAATGTAGAGCTCCTTCCTGCACCTGGAAAGAAGCTAATAGCTGCAGCACAGGGCAGCTCCGTATGGTACAAAACAACAGGAAAAAAATGCTGGTGGAACTTGGATAACACATTGGCAGGATTCTCAGAATAAATGATCAAGTCTTGCATATTAAACATTCACCTAAGAACTGAGAGATATACTTACTGCATAGAGTAGGTGGATTAATTGACAACAGCAATAACAGTCTAACCCCCGCAGTTGTGTGTGATTAAAGTTTAATCAACACTGAAGATATTTTAAGGAACTGGCTCCACTGAAGCTTAATGGCAGTGGTACCATAATATTGAAGGGACTATTTTTCCTGTAGTGATTTAACTATATAATAGTTGTATTGTAACAGATCATTGGTTCATCATCTGTCCCAGTGCCACAAGGAAGTGATTTCTTATTGAGAAGACATGACTATTATTAGCATTTTATAAATTCAACCCTTAAAATAACCATATGAGGTCACATTCTGGATGTAAATGGAAATACTTCTTCCTGCAGGTAATAATGTATGCTTTTGAATCATTAGGTCAGACATGTACAGTTGTTTGAATTTGTGCTAACAGGCACACTTTTAAATGTGCTGCTGAATCATTGCACAGTCAAATAAATATATTGCAGCCATATGCTTCATCTTTGTTGTTGTTTTTCCATTTTAAGAATCAAGGAAATTAATTGCAGAAAAATTATATGGGAGCAACATTATGGTTGAGATTGGAAATGCACAGGTCAGTAAACTCTAGTCTTTGCCTGTCACTACACTGTATGTTTCCTACACTGAATGTATAAAAATTGACACCACACATAGGAAATCAGAACTAGTGATCAGTTTGCAGGTTCAGTCATAACAAGATGCCAAACAACTGGAGGTGTCTCATGCCTGCCTTTCCTGACACGTTTAGCATGACCCCTCATAGCTCGCTGCTCGCTCCTATCTCCTCATAATAAGCTAACTTTTGAAAATTCATTGTGAGGCACCTTAACACCTCTCCTGTCAAACTTCATAAACTTTGTAGCATTTGAGTGAGTGGTGTATTTTCTGTAGCACCCTACTGCTTCCTCAGTGCCATTCTGTCTTCCCCATGGCCCTGTTTACAAAATAGTCCAAGATTTTACAAACACAGCACCTGGGATGTCTCAGAGATGTAGCTGGACACTGCAAAGGGAGGGAAGCCTATGAGGGAGACAGGAGTAGGGAGCTTGTCCTGAGGAGGAATGGAGATGCCAGCATGCTGGGTTTTGGAGAGGGAGTTAATGCCCATGGGTGGTTATGAGAAGGGGAGGGATACAAGAGTATAATGTATTTTAAAGAAGCCTTATTGTGGGCACAGAAACAAACCATCCCAGTGTGCAGAAAGAATAGCAAATATGGCAGGCGAAGGGCAATGAAAATGATTAGGGCGTTGGGGCACATGACTTATGAGGAGAGGCTGAGGTAACGAGGGTTATTTAGTCTACAGAAGAGAAGAGTGAGGGGGGATTTGATAGCAGCCTTCAACTACCTGAAGGTGGGTTCCAAAGAGGATGGAGCTAGGCTGTTCTCAGTGATGGCAGATGACAGAACAAGGAGCGATGGTCTCAAGTTGCAGTGGGGGAAGGTCTAGGTTGGATATTAGGAAAAAACTATTTCACTAGGAGGGCGGTGAAGCACTGGAATGGGTCCCTAGGGAGGTGGTGGAATCTCCATCCTTAGCAGGCTGGCCTTACCATGAGGCAAACTGAGGTGGCCGCTCAGGTGCCAGACGGTGGGGGGTCGCCACTAGGACCCAGAGTATAGAAAATTGTCTGCTGCTGGTGCATATGTTTTCTCTCTGCTCTAGATGCACAGAGATGGTGAAGTGCTGTGCTGGAGGAAGGAGGGCACAAGAGACATAGCAGGCAGGCAGGCGAAAAGGTGAGAGGGAATAACAGAAAGCAGCAGGAGCTGCAGGGGGAGAGAGGAGGAGGAGCCTCTTATGTACCTGTCTAGCACCCCCAGGAGCCTGGACTGATTAACACCAGCTTCTCGGGGAGCTTCCTGTTTCCTGCTACTTCCTTGAGCCCACTTGAGGAGAACAGGCAGTCAACTGAAGTAGTAGGAGCCAATTAGGCCCTTAAGACGCTAATATCTTCCATCACTCAGGCCCTGCTGCCAGCCTGCTTATTTGTCCTCTTCAACTGAGAGTTGAGAGCCACTATAGCTGGCACAGAACAGCAGCCATGAGTGAAAGAAGAAAACGCCCCTCTGGGGCAGCATTCAGAAAAAGAAAGAAAGCAAAGGAAGCTTTTCTATCTAAGCAGGAAGTCATTCTCCTGAGATACATAGACACAAATGTTCATGGTGAGCCTTCCGGCCCCAGTGAGGATGTGAGTGGTGAGGAGATGCCTGATCTTCCAGTTAGTCAGAGTGCAGGTGACCTGGCAGCTACTGCAGCATCCATATCTTAATCTTAAATGGATGTAACCATGTACCATCCTGAAGAAATGTGTAGATCAGAGAAAAGTGTAGTGAGGGGCAAGAAACGGCTGCTGCTGAGTTTAGTTCCTTAAATCTAGATGATCCAGGACTGTGGACCCACTTGAGCAGTAGCCAGTAATGTGTTGGATGGAAACTTCTGTCTTTGGGGAACATGAAATTTCCATCCAACACATTACTGGAGTGAAATCCCCAAGTGGAGAGGTCACGGCTTATGTACTCAAAAACCCAGAATGCTGCATACTGTTTTTGTTGCAAACTCTTCAAGTCTAATGTTCCAGCTGCGTTTTACAGGAATAAAGGACTGAAAAAATCTGGCTAGAAATCTGGCATGCCATGAGAAGACAGCAAATCACCAGAGAGCATTCCATAGGTGGAAAGAGCTTGAGATGAGACTAAGGTTAAAGGCCACCAAAGATGATCCACATCAAGAGAAGATTGCATCAGAGTCTCTTTACTGGCAAAATGTTCTGAAAAGGCTCATTGCCATTGTGAGAGTGCTTGCTACGCAAAACCTAGCATTGTGTGGCACTTCAGATCCACTGTATGGGCCAAACAATAGAACCTTACTTAAAATTGTGGAGCTGGTGGCTGAGTTTGATGCTGTACTCCAGGAGCATCTAAGAACAGCCACCACTCAAGAAATGTAGACACACCACTACCTTGGAAAAACAATTCAAATGAGATCATACAGTTACTGACAACAAAAGTCAAGCAGAAGATTGTGGCAGATCTGAAGTCAGCAAGATATTACTCAGTTATTCTGAATTGTATACCTGACATCAGCCATACGGAACAAATGACTTCAGTGGTGCGTTTTCTAACAACAACAGAACCTAGTGAAATGTCCCTGCAGTGGTGACTGTCAGAGAGCATTTTCTAGAATTTATTGACATTGATGATACTACAGGAGCTGGTATTACAAATGTGCTTCTTAAAAAGCTGAAAGATACGGGATTGCGATAGCTGACATGAGAGGTCAGGGCTACAATAATGGTGCCAACATGAGAGGAAGGAACAGAGAAGTGCAGACACAAATCTGAGAGTTAAACTCTCGAGCTTTTTTTTTTGTCCCAAGCAGTTCTCATTCATTGAACTTGGTGGTCAGTGATGCAGCATCAGCGTCTAGTGAGGGTGCTGAATTTTTTAATGTAATTCAAAGCATCTATGTATTTTTCTCTACATCAACTAATTGATAGCAAATTTTGAAGCAACATCTGGGAACATCCTCTCTGACACTGAAACCACTGAGTGCCACATGATGGGAAAGTCGAGTGGAGGCGATAAAGCTTATCAAACACCAAATTGGGAAGATAGATGATGCCATAGTTGCCTTTATGGAGGATGATGCTATGACAGGAACTGTTCATGAGAGAACAGTGGCAGAGAGAAATGGAATCACTAGAAACATACATCACTTCAAATTTCTTTGTGGCATAGTGTTGGGGCATGACATACTGTTTGAAATGTTGTAAGCAAGAAACTCCAAAGTGTTGACCTTGATATATCTGGAGCAATGGAACAACTAGACAAAACAAAGTCATACCTACAGCCTTACTGGTCAGATGAGGGATTTCAAAACGTTCTGAAGAGTGCACAGACGTTGGCAGAGGAACTTCACACTGAAGCTATTTTCCCACCCATTCAAGAATACAGGAGTCACCAAAGAAGACGATATTTTGATTACGAGGCACGGAATAATCCATAAGAGACCTCAAACAACAATTCAAAGTTGAATTCTTTAACCGGGTGCTAGATTGTGCAATGCAGTCAATTGAATGTTTCATGCAACTCAAGGAACACAGCAGTATATTTGGGATGTTGTATGATATTCTAAAACTCCTCACTATAACTGAAGAAGACTTATACCGGCAGTGCAAGGCACTAGAGACAGTGTTGACACATGATGACATGCGCAATATTGTTGCGAGTGATTTAGGTGAGGAACTGAAAGCCCTTTCAAGATACATTTCTGCAGGATCGGCTCCAAAGGCGGTTCTGGAATATATGTGCACAAATAAGATGACCACCCTCTTTCCAAATGCTTTTGTTGCTCTGCGAATACTTCTAACACTTCCTGTAAGAGTTGCCAGTGGAGAATGCAAGTTCTCCAAACTGAAGTTAATAAAAACACATCTATGCTCCACAATGACACAGGAGAGGATGGTCGGCCTTGTAACCATCTCACTAGAGCATGAGCTGGCCCAGACTGTGGACCTTCAGGAAGCAGTTCAAATCTTTGCAACCAAGAAGGCACGGAAAGCACCACTATGATTATTCAAAGAGATAAATATGCCAGTGTATACTGTGCAGACAAGAAAAGTTACATTTGCTGTTCAGGCGTTTGAAAGTTGTGTTACTTAAAATTTTTGCACAAGGCATTTTAAGTTGTTAGTTCTCCTTTATTGGGGTAGGTAGCAGAGCAGTACCATGAGAGTAGAACAGGAAGAAGGCAGAATTGAGACCTTTCAAAGTTTTGGCCCAAGCAAGAGAGATGAGCCACAAAATGTTGTGGCCCAGCCCTGATCCTTAGAGATTTTTAAGGCTCGGCTTGACAAAGCCCTGGCTGGGATGATTTAGTTGGGGTTGGTCCTGCTTTGAGCAGAGGGTTGGACTAGATGACCTCCTGAGGTCTCTCCCAATCCTGATATTCTATTATTCTAACTAAGATTTAGGGTGTTTGTGAAAAGGGAGGGAGCTGTGGTACGCATCTTTAATGTAAAACTCTGCGTGTGGAATAGGAAAACAGGACTTGGACTATGCTCCTGTGGAGGTGGCTGTAAAATACCAACAGAAAAGTTGATTGCCTATGGGTGCAAAAATTCTAGGGCTAGGGTTGGGTTACTGCCCCATATTTAGAAATAAAACAAAATGCACCACAAAGTAATCATATTAGTTTAGTGCCTAACACTCTCCCACTCTCAAACCCTCCCAATTATACTTGACTTCTTACAAAATAAACTGTCTTCTGTTGTCTCCTGGTAGGGACAAGGAGAGCCTGGGCAGCGGTTACCTTAATGTTAACTGGTGAAAAGATCTCTGTGCAAATGCTTTGCAGGAGTATTGTGGTTGCTTTCATTTTGTCTCAAACCTAGGACTATTCTGGGATACTTTAAAAAGCATCCAGAGAGACAGGGACTCTGTTTTCTCTCTCTTTCAGGTCTGGTATTGTTGTTTTTGTTCATGTATGGTTTCAGGCTCGGTCCATCTGACTTCCCTATGAACAAAAATAAAACCAGGTTTCAGAGTAGTAGCCGTGTTAGTCTGTATCCACAAAAAGAACAGGAGTACTTGTGGCACCTTAGAGACTAACAAATTTATTTCAGCATGAGCTTTCGTGAGCTACAGCTCACTTCTTCAGATGCACAGAATGGAACACACAGACAGGAGATATTTATACATACAGAGAACTTGAAAAAATGGAAGTATGCATACCAACAGGAAGAGTCTAATCAATTGAGATGAGCTATCGTCAGCAGGGGAAAAAATACTTTTGAAGTGATAATTAAGATGACCCATAGAAAGTATGAGGAGAACTTAACATAGGGAAATAGATTCAATTAGTGTAATGACCCAGCCATTCCCAGTCTCTCTTAAGGCCTGAGTTAAAAATAAAAACATCATTGTGGCTGAGCCAGTAACGAAACTGGCAGGATAGCAGCCCTGTTCGTGTGATGCAGTATTTGGGAGTGGTGGGGATTGGAGAGTGAGTACAAGCTATCTCAGATGGCTTTTCAGAAGGGAGAACAGTGGGAATGGGGCAGGACTCTACATAACAAAATTAACATGATAACATGGCCGAGTTCATTTTTGAGATCCTGCTGTTGTTCATACCTCTTCTAGCTGTGCTCTTGCGGGTCTGTGACTTCAGCAGTGCTCCCGGTGTGAATGATAGACCTGAGTTCATTCCCCAGGGCTACCTCTTGTAGTGTGCATATTTACACATTTGTGTAAGCTGGAGAAGAAAAGACTGAATAATAGTGAAAGCTGATAAGATAGGGAAGAGAACAGACTTCCACAAATATATTCCTGTCCTGGGGACCTATCAGTTTATTCTGCTATTTTTTTTCCTTGTTGATACTGGAGGAGTTCTTAACACAAGGAATATTATACAATGCTGCTCATTAAGCATTCAGAACTTGAAACATGAAATGTGGAGCTTAATTGGAAGGTTCATTTCTGAGGATAAAATATTGTTCAGAATTTAGAGCACAAATCACAGAATCAGAGACAGTTAAGCAAAACAAACTATGTGATATGACCTAAATTGAAAGAGAATCTCTTTAATACTGATGGAAGAAAAGCTAGCATATTTACCAGTTTCCAGTGTGTTGTAATGTATGTAATAATATTAAATTATAGCAGATTTTGACAAACATTCATGTTTGAGAAATAAATTTGACAGCTATCTATGTGTTTTATCACATTTTAAATTACCTGCCAAAGATAATGCTTGCAAAAAAGAATTGTTTTCTAAGTAATAGTATGGGTTGCAGTGTTGGAGTGAGGGATAGATTCTCTTGCTATTTCTGTATAGTAGTTTTCTTTGACAGAGAAATATTCTCGTCATACCTAAAATTGTATAATAGCATAATGGCTCTTTAAAAAAATAAATCTCCTACACAAGACAATATGCTTTACATATGTCTTCAGAATTATTCCTATAATCCTCTACCTATCGTGATTTCATAGTTTGTCAGAGATACTGCATTACAGGAATATCTATGTATGGAGAACACATAACTCATTGCTGTGTAACTCTGACAATATAGACCATTTAAGCTGTGAAGTCAATGAAATTTAACTATGTGCTTAAAGCTCTGCATGTGCTCAAGAACAGGGATTCTTTTGAGAATCAAGGTCTTAATTGGGATGAATTAGGCAATACGTGCCTGAAGTAGTGGGTGCAACAGGTGCTATAAAAAGCTGATATTCATCATTGGTTGAACTGTGCTACTGTTGTTATCTTCCAGTGCTTTCAATAGTTACCACAATCACTATGTAGCAGCAAAGGTTGCATTTTTAATTGTGCCTACCGTAGTATTTTAATCAAATTGCCATACAATTGAGGGTCCTAAGATTTGCTTTTGTATTTTAAAAAAACCCACTGTTTAAAAGGATTTTAAAAAGCAGTAGTATATGAAGCACTTTGATTCAGAATTCATGTTAACACTCAGTGCTTGAAAATTATCAGATGTGAAGTCAACATATATGCTTAGTCTTGTGCACATATTTTAAGATGGCACTTTTATGGCTCTGCATTGCAAAGCTATGCCCTGCTCCCTTAAAACCCTCTCTTCTCTGAATATTTATTCTGGGCTAATTTAGGAGCCATGTACCGTTGAAATTCCAACTTGGAACTGGCCTAATACAAAAGTTAGATCAATGAGACTGAAGGCAGCAAATAGGTCTGTCTTCCCATTGCTTACTTGTAACAGCAGGCTCTGCAGCTCACATGTCATGAGAACTACCAGCACGTTTAAAATCCATGTGACATTTATCTGTACTGTAGTAGCAAGTAACAAGTAAAAGTCAGTTTGACAATGACCTACACCAAAAAGGAGGCTTATGTTCATCTTCTTTAAGGAAAGATTTTTTTAAAATATAGAAATGAAACTCAGTAGTAAATACATAGAGCTCCAAGGGCACAATTATACATATAATAATAATTCAGGTCAAGAATTTAAGGATTGACTTTGACAGAATATAAACCAAAACAAAGTTGGCAGGGATTGTTAGAATTGTATTAGATTGTATTGAATATAGTACAGCATAATATACTGCATTGCGTACACACCGTGTTTAATTGGATTCCTTATGGAGAATATAAATCCTGAGAGGTTCAAGTATTCACGCTTAATGAAAAATTCATGCTCTGTCTTCCATAGCAGTGATACATGCAGCACTTTTATGTCATCAGTGGGGTGTCCATCTGTGCTGAAATATTTTGCCACAGGTCATCACAGCCTGTTATTTTCCTTCATAGCTTGCAAGTTAATTGCACTGATCCACATCATTTTGTTTCTGCAGTATAAGATTTGTTCTGTTTCCTGCTTCTATATAACACAATTGATTTTAGGGATCTAGGTGCATTGTTTATGAATAACAAATGCATATTTAAGTTAAAAGATTCTGACTTAGGTCCCAGCATATTTGCATATGCCACAAAAAGATGTGTGAGTATAAGTTATGATGCATGTGAAACTGATCATAAGACTCAGGTTTTTTCCCTAAAATTACAAGGTCTGTTTCCCAGTTTTTTGCAGATAATTTGCAAACCATACAGGAAAATGTTCCTGAGTGTTGATGGTTTTGTCATGCCAACAGTTTCACATTTGCTGAGATGCTCTGTAGTTTTTTAATTTGCACCAGTAATCACTCAGAACTCCATCTTTTTTTTTTTTAGATTTGCTTTCCTTACAAATGGATTCTTAAGCTTAAATTCTTTTTCTGCTATCTAAAACCAGCCAGCACATTCTCGTTTGAGACAAAGCCAAGACTTTGTCCCAAACCAAAAATGTTAAGATAAATTTAATGTTGTAAACAAACTGGTAATTTACAAAAAAATTATAAGATGGAAATTGATTTTAAAATACTACATATAGTATGTGTACTGCATAAGCTTAGAACTGGGTTATTAATTATTTGTATCATGATAGCACTTAGACATCCAGTCCCTGCCCTGAAGAGCTCTCAGTGTAAACAAACAAGGAAAGTATCATGACTACTGAGGGACAGAGAGATTTAGGCCCAGATGAAAGTCAATGGGATTTAGGAGCCTAGTGCCTAAGTCACTTTTGAAAATGAGACTTAGGCTCCTAAACCATTGAGGTCTTGCAATTCTGAGTGAAGCAAAACCTAACTAGCTTCTGGCCGCCAGTGAGCTTCCCCACTGTCTGCAATTTGGGGGGCGTGTCATAAACAGATAGCTAAGGGTTAATGTCTCTTTCACCTGAAGCACCTGACCAGAGGACCAATCAGGAAACCGGATTTTTTCAACTTTGGGTGGAGGGATTTGAGTGTCTAAGGTCTTTGTTTTCTGGCTGCCTGCTTTCTCTGAGCTTTGGAGAAGTAGTTCTACTTTCTAGTCTTCTGTTTCTAAGTGTAAGGACAAAGAGATCAGATAGTAAGTTCTATGGTTTCTTTTCTTTGGTATTTGCATGAATCCAAATCATGGAACCTACTGAACAGAGATAATGGCAATGCCATGTACTGCATCAGAATATTTCTCCAAAATCCCCCCAAAGCTACAGAGGCCTTTCACCATTGAGAAGATGGACATGGGTAATTGAAAAATCAGCATTCCTTCTGAATGGGCACAGTGAGTAACTGGCACTTACCTTATCATTTGGAAAAGTTGCTAAAGTAAAAACCCTTTATTAGGTGCAGCAGGGTGCTGTGGAATAGTTCAAACATCTCATTACACTTCAATAAACTAAGTTGTTCGATAATTCCTGGTGGCCTCTAGCAGTGAGAGAAGCTTGTTAAGTCTTAACAACAGTTAACTATGCAATGAAACATTTAAACTGAACATCACAATGTCCTTGAATGGCTAAGCAGAACTGATCATCTGGCCTCACAAAAGTTACATCTAGATTAATTGCTTATTTATTTATTTGACAGTGTAGAACATAAGAACAGCCATACTGGGTCAGACCAATGGTCCATCTAGCCCAGTATCCTGTCTTCCAACAGTGGCCAATGCCAGGTGATTCAGAGGGATTGAACAGAACAGGTAATCATCAAGTGATCAATTCCCTGTCACCCATTTCCCAGCTTATGGGAAACAAGCTAGGGCACTTCAGAGCATAGTTTTGATTCCTTGCCCATCCTGGCTAATAGTCATTGATGGACCTGTAGCCTTTTAAAGTTAATTTTGTAATGTGGTGTTATACCACTTTGGGTTCGGCTCTGGCAGCTACTGTTTCAAGCTTACCAGAGTGAAAGTCACTTCCGCTACTTGCTTCAGAGTTAGTCTCTAGGAACACATAAAGATCAAGGGTCATGACCACACATACATTCACCAGTACAAATTCTGGTCTATTTTACAAGTTTTATTAACGTTACAGTTAAAGTTATGATTACCCAAGCACATGGAAATTCTATACAGACCTATGCACAAGTTACAAAAAAAAGTTATACTCACATCCTTAATAACAGGGTTAGGATGTGATGGGTCTCTCATGGCTTGATCATCAGAACTACTGCTGGAGTCTCCCACAGGGAGCTCAATTTTCCCATTCTGAGCATCCCTATTTTATAAAGTGATTCTGTCTACATTTGGCACATCCCCCTAAAAGTGTCAACTCTCTTTTCTCTTATTGGTCTGTGTCCCCTGGAAACTTAAAGGACCCGAATTTTCTATAGGCTGTGTAAGTTCTCTTTGTTCTCATTAGCATTGATGCATAACCTGTATCCCGTGGTTAAGACACGTCTGAGACAAGATGCACCTTTACGATATTTTTATGATCTAATAGTAATCTTCTGGGTAATTTTGTGCAATATTACCACTTGGTATCTCTTTTCCCATAATTGTAGAGCATTGGATTATTTCTTGTTCATTGGTTTAAGTCATCATTTCTTGTCTTCAAGGCCTAAAATAGCTAAGCTTAAGTCTTGCGGGCCTCAGCTTACGGTTTCTTGCATTTCAGCTTGTCTTACTGAAGTCTGATACTTGGTTCCTCTAAATACTGATCAATCTCATACTTTTATAATCCTACAAATTAACTCTAACATACAATGAATATATGTAATATAATAGATTAATCATAACATCACCCAATAAATGGATTATAAACTAAAATCATTGGCTACAAACCTATCCTCCATGAACTTCTCTAGTTCTTTTTTGAACCCTGTTATAGTTTTGGCCTTCATAACATTCCTTATTTACTTTCTCCACACCAGTCATTACTTTATAGACCTCTATCTTATCCCCCCTTAGTCATCTCTTTTCCAAGCTGAAAAGTCCCAGCCTTAAGAATCTCTGCTTGTATGAAAGCTGTTCCATACTCCTAATAATTTTCGTTGCCCTGTTCTATACCTTTTCCAGTTCCAAAATCTTTTTTGAGATGAGGCAACCAGATCTTCACACAGTATTCAAGATGTGGGCATACCATGGATTTATATAGAGGCAATATGATATTTTCTATCTCTCTTTCTTTGATTCTCAACATTCTGTTAGCCTTTTTGACTGCCACTGAACATTGAGTAGATGTTTTCAGAGAACTATCCTAATTTAGACCCCATCATTTTATATGTATAGTTGGGATTGTTTTCCACTGTGCATTGCTTTGCATTTATCAACACTGAATATCATCTGCCATTTTTTTGGTAAGTCACCCAGTTTTATGAGATCACCTTGTAACTCTTTGCAGTCTGCTTTGAACTTACAAAACTACTCAAGATAGTTATGATCTGCAAATTTTGCCACCTCACTATTTATCCCTTTCTCCAGATCATTTATGAATATGTTGAACAGTACTGGTCCCAGTACAGACCCCTGGGGAGGACACCACTATTTACCTCTATCCATTCTGAAAACTAACCATTTATTCCTACCCTTTGTTTCCTATCCTGTGACAGCTTACTTTGCTTAAGAGACGTTAGTGCGGGACCTTGTCAAAGGCTTTCTGAAAATCTAAGTACACTACATCCACTGGATCGCCCTTGTCCACATGCTTATTGACCCCTCAGAGAATTCTAGTAGATTGGTAAGGCATGATTTCCCTTTATTAAAACCATGTTAACTCTTTCCCAACAAACTGTTTTCATCTATATGTCTGATAAATCTGTCCTTTACTATTGTTTCAACCAATTTGCCCAGTACTGAAGTCAGGCTTACCAGCCTGAAATTGCCAGGGTTATCTCTGCAGCCCTATCTAAAAATTGGCATCACAGTAGCTATCCTCCTGTCATCTGGTACAGAAGCTGATTTAAACGATAGGTTACATACCGCAGTTAGTAGTTTTTTGCAATTTCACATTTGAGTCCCTTGAGAACTCTTGGGTGAATACTCCTGGTGACTTATTACTGTTTAATTTATCGATTTGTTCCAAAACCTCCTCTAATGATACCTCAATCTGGGACAGTTCCTCAGATTTGTCACCTTAAAGAATGGCTCAGGTCTGGGAATTTCCCTCACATCCTCATGCATGAACACTGATGCAAAGAATTAATTTAATTTCTCTGCAATGGCCTTATCATCCTTGAGTGCTCCTTTAGCATCTTGATCGTCCAATGGCCCCACTGGTTGTTCAGCAGCTTCTTGCTTCTGATGTACTTAAATTTTTTTTGCTGTTACTTTTTGAGGTTTTGGCTAGCTGTTCACATTCTTTTTTGGCCTTGCTAACTACATTTTTACACTTCACTTACCAGAGTGTTTGCTCTTTCTATTTTCCTCAAGAGGATTTAACTTCCACTTTTTAAAGCATGACTTTTTGCCTCTAACTGCTTCTTTTACTTTGTTGTTTACCCTTGGTGACGCTTTTTTGGTCCTCTTACTATGTTTGGTAGGGTAGTTCCCTAATTGGGAAGGTTTTTTTTAAACTTTTGCAATGTAAAATCCCTCTCACATACACACACAAAGTCCTTACACCTCTCCTTGGTACATTTATACAACAAAAATAACTCTATTGAAGATCCGTTGTTGTAAATGAGAGGTGAATCAGGCTGTGATGTTTTTGGGTTCAACCCAGACTAGTGAGAGACTGTCACTGCTTGTCCTGTAACCCTGAGTGCCTTAAAAAGCTCTCCCATCGACATAGTGCTGTGTACACCGGGGGTTAGGTCGGTATAAATACGTTGCTCTGGGCAGCATAGTTGTAGACCTAGCTTCAGTTACACTACAGACCTATATCAGTATAAGTCAAACAGAGTAAGCCCTGGTCTATGCTACAGAAAGAGGTCAATGTAAGCAGCCTTGCGTCGACCTAACTGTAAGTGTCTACGCTAAAATTTCGCTCCGACCGACGTAACTCGCCCACTACGCCGACTTAATAACACCCCCTCCACAAGTGGCATAGAGTCAATGTAGTTAGGTTGATGCAGCATCAGTGTAGACACTGTGTTGCTTACGTCAACTGTTGTGGGCTTTCAGACGCCAGCCTACAATGTTCCACACTGACCATTCAATCGGTGTAAGCGTTCCTGGTGATGATGTGCACTGCCAACACAAAGAACGAGGTGTAGATATTCACAAGTGATGTCATTACTGTGGTGGCTGTATGCCATTGTAAGCTATGTCTATTTAATTTTGTAGTGTAGACATGCCCCAAGTGACAACAAAAGCTATACAGAGCCACAGCACAAATTACAAAACTCAGTGGCAAAACTTGGTCCTGAGTTTGAGAACAGCCAATGCCTTGATCTGACAGCTTGGAAACACTCCTTGCTGTAGTATACTGTTCCTTTTTAGTATTGTCTTAAAAATTAGATTTCTGTGTAGGAATTCTATACAGGCAGGTTTTCTATAATGCTTTGAAAAGAAATTCATTTTAACTGTTTAATCAAATGCCAATCACCTTGATAAGCTGCCAGCAGTGAAACCTCTGTGTTCCTCAGTACATCAGCAGCCTGCAGTCAGCATTGTGACAGATGCCAGCAGGGGCGGCTCCAAGCCCCAGCATGCCAAGTGCGTGCTTGGGGCGGCAAGCTGCAGGGGGCGCTCTGCCGGCACCATGAGGGCGGGAGGCAGGCTGCCTCTGGTGGCTTGCCTGCAGAGGGTCCGCTGGTCCCGCGGCTTCGGCGGACCTCCCGCAGACATGCCTGCGGAGGGTCCGCTGGTCCCACAGCTTCGGCGGACCTCCCCCCTGCTCCTCCCCTCCATCCGTAGGCAAACCACAGAGGCAGCCTGCCTGCCATGCATGGGATGGCAAAATTCCTAGAGCCGCCCCTGGATGCCAGGGCTTTCAGCCTTTCAGTCCCAGCTAATCTGGGATTTTCTCTAGATTTGAACTTGCACAAGGACAGCTCCATTCTGGCAAAGAATCTTTCATACATTTTAAACTGATCACATTCTTGTATGACTCATTCCTCTGCAGCTCCGCTTAATTGCCTTAAGAAACTAAGTCAAACACAGTGTTCTAAAACAAGTAGCTGCCATGTAAGAGACAGAATCAAGACTTGTGATTTTGGGGGTTGGGATAATTTCCCCTGCATTATTAGGTTAGACAGCTAAACAGCGCCTCATGCAGATGGAGTATAATATTTAATATTCCTTCATCCATATGTTCCTTCTCTGGAAACCAAGGGAGTTTCTTTTTATGACAAATTAAAGGTTCTGAAACCTAGGGAGGAATATTGAGCCTGATTTGCAAAGGCACAATTGCATTTGCTTAATGTGTTCATTGAGTGTGTGTGCACATGGACAGTTATGGCTCTAGATAGCCTTGTGAGCCTGCAAAGGCCTTCCCCCAAGCATCCCCCGCAAGTTTGGTATCGGAACTTGTACATTTGTAACTCTATCCCACTGTGCATTAAGTGTTCTGGTTATTTTCTTACTCAGAACAAAATTTTCTCAGTGTTTATGGAATTCTTAGGGAAATTTGCATTGGCTTTTTAGGTTTCACCAAACTTCTTTAGCAAAATCCCACAAAGGGATCTGTGTAGGTTAAAATTCCCTGCAAATATACATTACTGCAGATTGCAGGATATTTACATTCCAAAATGTGGGACTAAATCTTTGTAAGATGTGCTTGGGGGAGAATTATTTCCTCCTACAATTTGGGCCTGTTATTTTGACAAGGCTTTTTCAATAGATTTTCTCAAATGCAAGAAAAATACCACAGTACTTCTATCAAAAACTATGTATATCTTGATAATTGTGTATTGATGAATTCAAAGGTGCATTGCTGATCAGGCTGACTGAGGATTAGCTTTTGTGTGTTAAGTTGCTATCAGTGTCAGATGATGACTTAAAAGTTTAAAAAGTATGGATTGGATGAATGGACTATAAGGTGGATAGAAAGCTGGCTAGATTGTCGGGCTCAACAGGTAGTGATCAATGGTCGATGTCTAGCTGGCAGCCGGTATCAAGCAGAGTGCCCCATGGGTCCGTCCAATTTTGTTCAACATCTTTATTAATGATCTGGATGATGGGATGGATTGCATCCTCAGCAAGCTTGCAGATAACACTAAGCTTGGGGGGAGAGGTAGATATGCTGGAGGGTAGGGATAGGGTCCAGAGTGACCTAGACAAATTGGAGGATTGGGCCAAAAGAAATATGATGAGGTTCAACAAGTATTCCTGCACTTAGGACAGAAGAATCCCATGCACCACTACAGGCTGGGGATCAACTGGCTAAGCATCAGTTCTGCAGAAAAGGACCTGGGGATAGGAAGCTGAATGAGTCAGCAGTGTGTCCTTGTTGCTAAGAAGACTAACGGCATATTCGGCTGCATATTCCCCTCTATTCAGGACTGGTGAGGCTACATCTGGAGTACTGCATCCACTACAGAAAGGATGTGGCCAAATTGGAGAGAATCCAGTGGAGGGCAATGAAAATGATCAGGGGGCTGGGGCACATTACTTATGGGACCTGTTTAGTTTGCAGAAGAGAAGACTGAGGGGGGATTTGATAGCAGCCTTCACTACCTCAAGGGGGGTTCCAAAGAGGATGGAACTAGGCTGTTCTCAGTGGTGGCAGATGACAAAACAAGGAGCAATGGTCTCAAGTTGCAGTGGGGGAGGTCTAGGTTGGATATTAGGAAACACTATTTCACTAGGAGAATGGTGAAGCACAGAAATGGGTTACCTACGGAGGTGATGGAATCTCCATCCTTAAAAACCTCTAAGGCCTGGCTTGACAAAGCCCTGCCTGGGATGATTTAGTTGGTGTTGGTCCTGCTTTGAGCTAGATGACCTCCTGAGGTCTCTTCCAACCCTAATCTTCCATGATTCTAAGATATCTCGAAGAACAGCAGTTACAAAAAGGTAAGTAACCATTTTTCTTCTTTGAGTGCCTGCTCATGTTGATTCAGTAGTGCAGACCACACAGATTCATCTGTATTCAGAGTGACATCAGGAGTGTGTCTGAACAGAAGCTTTTCAGCTCTGCTAATCCAGTCTTTATTGGGGTAATGAGATAAGTAAAGCGCTTCCTCTTTTTTTTGGTGCATGCCACCTAGTATTGGTGCATGATTAACACAGCTGAATGAAGCTGTACTAGTTGGGTTTTGGATACTACTCAATGAGGAGTTGACAACTGTGATGTTGCACTCTGATTTTATGAAAGTATGCTGATGAGTATGAATATAATGTAACTGGAATATGCTTCATGCAAAAGGTCTCTTGTAAGGTATCATTACAAAGCGTATAATCTACTGAGTGTGATCATCCTATTTGTATAAATGTACCACTCTTGTATCTGAGACTAGAAATATAAAATATAACTCTGAGGGCCTATTGTAATTATGCAAAGTGTGGGCCATTAATGGTGGTTTGGAATCTTGATGACTCCCATCAACCAGGACAATTGGCTGCAGATGGCTCTGTTTTACTTGTAAGTCTTCCTGTATACATGTGTGCTGGCAAGTGAGTAGTGAAGTCTTACAGTGACATGTGATCATGTCACTTGAACTGAAATCCATCTTTAATCTGGTGCTTTTCCATTGAGAAGGAGAGGTGGGAACCCAGAAAGGGACAAAGGATTCCCACCTTTTGCAAAAGCTATGTAAGTGGGTGGCACAGAAGAAAGGAGGAGCCATCATGAGAAATCCCCTAACTACCACCTGAGCTGGAACAAGGGCTGTACCAGAGGAAAGGATTGTGCCCAGACTAGGAAAGCAACCAGTCTGTGAAAGAAACTCATTGAAACATCTCTGAGGGTGAGATTTTATCTGTATTCAGTTTTATTACTGTATTAGACATAGACCTGCATGTTTTATTTTATTTTGCTTGGTAATTCACTCTGTTCTGTCTATCACTACTTGGAACCACTTAAATCTTACGTTCTGTATTTAATAAAACCACTTTTTACTTATTAATTAACCCAGAGTATGTATTAATACTGGGAGGGGGGCAAACAGCTGTGCATCTCTCTCTATCAGTGTTATAGAGGGCAAACAATTAATGAGTTTACCCTGTATAAGCTTTATTCAAGGTAAAAAGGATTTATTTGGGGTTTAGACCCCATTGGGAGTTGAGCATCTGAGAGTTAAAGACAGGAACACTTCTGTAAGTTGCTTTCAGTTAAGTCTGCTTTGGGGCACATGGTTCAGAGTCCAAGTCTGTAGTGGAGCAGACTAGCATGTCTGGCTCAGCAAAACTGGGTGCTGGAGTCTCAAGCTGGCAGGGAAAACAAGGGTAGAAGTAGTATTGGCACATCAGTTGGCACTTCCCAAAGGCGGCTCTGTGATCCAACCTGTCACAATAAACAAAGAGCAGCTACAACTATTTCCTATTTGGCAGGTAATGTGTGTGCAATGGCTCTGTATTAGTAAGTGCTCAAGTGTGGGTACCTTGCAGCACTGCAGATTTACAAGAATGAATGAACTTGATGAGATTAATCACATTTCTGGATCTTGTTCACCACAGGCAAGCATAGAAAGAGGGATTTGTGCCCCTGTCCTATGAAACAGTAAAATGCCAGACTGCACCTCCCCTGAGGTCTCCCTCTGCTTGCCAAGCTAGCCAAAAAGTTGAAACCAAGTGGAAACACAAGTGTTATTCTGACTTCACTTACACTTGTATAACAGGAGTAACTTTACTGAACTCAGTAGTTATACTGATATAAAACAAGTGTAAGAGCGATCCGAATCAGACTCATAGAAGAATATGTACAATTAAATGATGTACAGTATAATGAATTACAAATCACAGTGAAAAACTGAAAGTAGTGTGTAATTTATTATGACAAATGCAGACAGTGTATGATGAGAACAGGCAATGGGTCAAATCCATCTAATTGACTTCTGTGAGCTACACCAGGCATAAATTTGGCCCATTGTGACTAACAGTGCTATTACAGGTTTCTGAGTGGTAGCCGTGTTAGTCTGTGTCAGCAAAAACAACAAGGAGTACTTGTGGCACCTTAGAGACTTAACACATTTATTTGGGCATAAGCTTTCATGGGCTAGAACTCACTTCATCAGATGCATGCAGTGGAAAATATAGTAGCAGGTGTATATACACACACACACACACCTTGAAGCACTGTATATATATACACAGTACATGAAAAGATGGGAGTTGCCTTACCAAGTGGGGGATCAGTCTAACAAGACAATTCAATTAACAGTAGAATACCAAGGGAGGAAAAATCAATTTTGTAGTTGACGAGAAGGTGTAACAGTAGGGGGAAATTAGTATGGTAAAATTAGGTTTTGTAATGACCCATCCACTCCCAGTTTTTATTCAGGCCTAATTTGATGGTGTCCAGTTTGCAAATTAATTCCAGTTCTGCAGTTTCACATTGGAATCTGGTTTTTGAAGGGTTTTTTTGTTGAAGAAATGCCACTTTTAAGTCTGTTACTGAGTGACCAGGGAGGTTGAAGTGTTCTCCTACTGGTTTTTGAATGTTGTAATTGCTGATGTCAGATTTGTGTCCATTTATTTTTTTGCTAGAGACTGTCCGGTTTGGCCAATGTACATGGCAGAGGGGCATTGCTGGCACATGATGACATACATCACATTGGTAGATGTGCAGGTGAACGAGCCCCCTGATGGTGTGACTGATGTGGTTAGGTCCTATGATGGTGTCCCTTGTATAGATATGCGGACAGAGTTGGCACCAGGATTTGTTGCAGGCTTTGGTTCATGGGTTGGTATTTTTGTTGTGTGGTGTCTGGTTGCTGGTAAGTATTTGCTTCAGGTTGGAGGGCTGTCTGTAAGCAAGGACTGGTCTGTCTCCCAAGGTCTGTGAGAGTGAGGGATCGTCCTTCAGGATAGGTTGTAGATCCTTGATGATGCGCTGGAGAGGTTTTAGTTGAGGGGCTGTTGGTGACGGCTAGTGGTGGTCTGTTACTTTCTTTGTTGGGCCTGTCTTGTAGTAGGAGTTTCCTACATATTCATGGTCACTGGTGCTGTATAACGGTCATCAATACAATCCATTATCATTAGTATTGTTGATGAGAAAGGGAAGCTCTAATTTAATATGTTCCAGCATGATTCAGGAAAATGAAAGGATAGCACAAAATCATTTCAAAATCATCTCCACACTGAACATTTTGTGAGAAATGAAGACTTGTCAAAGCTATGTCACCGGAATTCACTTTATTCCTTATTTCAACTGAAATTTCATCGAGTTTACTATATTTATTCAAAGCTCATATGACCATCACTGCTTTCTGATACGAAGTGTTTGTTCATGTACTTACTACAAGCCCATACGTGGTATGAGAATGATTTCTTTTTATGGATGTTTCTTTTATTTAGGGAAAAATTGGGGTGTAAATTTGATTCGTAATGATACGAGTCTGAGTTCTGGCTTCAGCCAAGTATGCAATTGAAGGTCAGGAGGAGCAACCCTTTCCAGGGGGAGTGTGCAACCCATCCTAACACACTGTGTGTCTGTTTGTCCCCCTCAAGTAGCTAGAGCACATATAGGCGATTGTGAGGCTGATTCTGCTCAGAGGTAATGGATATGGTCCTTTAGTTCAAGCAGTAAAGACTTGTTCTTTGAGATCTTGGGTTCATCCCCCCCAGATGTAAAGGAATAGAGCCCCAATCCTGCAAAGACTTCTGTGTGTGCTTCATTTCACGTGCTATATGCAGTCCTATTGACAGCAATGTAGGATTGAGGCCTAAGAGAATAGACCACAAAGCTATTTTTCGTTCCTGACATAGGTCATATTTAAACTCAGATCTGCAGAAGTGAATGGCTGATGCATCCAGTCACACTACCAGCTAGTTTCTTACATTAAAATACCTCTGCAGTGGAAACCACTGTATATATGAGAATTCTGGGTAGATCTTCAGTCATCACTGATTTTACCTTTTTGTTTTTAATCCACAGAAAGTGAGTGAGAAGGTTGGAGGTGCAGAAGGAACTAAGCTAGATGATGACTTCAAAGAAATGGAGAGGGTAAGTCTGAACATAAATATTAGTTGTTTATTTTTTTAAATCCCACCATAGAAAGATAAGTGACTTAGCAGCACAAGTCTCCTGACTTATATTCCTAAATCATTATCCAGCACAGTTGCACTTATGGTCTGTTAGCCCCTTTTATTTGCTAATCGAGAAATATAAAAAAGCAAATATTACAGAGATCAGTGATATTGGCCTCAATTTAGCCATGAGTTAATCCACTGTAGTAGACCCCTGGAAGCAGAGAGTTTGCCTGGATGGATGGATATTCTTATGGCACAAAGATTCCACAATCCTCAGCTCACTGAGGCCAGTCAAAAGAAGCAGAGCTGGCTGAGAAAAGAATGTGTCCAAGATGCTTAGGATATTTGCAATTTCAGAGCATCCCCCGAGCAGCCTTCACTGGAAAGGGCTCCTTTGGATCTAGAGCTTCAGTTAAGAGATGCCTCCCCCCATCAGAAACTTCACAGATGCTGAAAGTGACAACAGCACCTGCCTTCCCATGGCTGTGAATCCCTCCTGGAAGAAAAGGGAGCACAATACTGTGTGGGTATAATTGACTCTACAGACTGCACCTGGAGGAGGAGCTGAGAGCAGGGAGCTAACTGAAAGAAGGCTTAGCTGGGCAGGAATGGTGAAAGTCATGAGGAAAGTCTGGTGCCCTGCAGTGGTTCCAATGTTAGTAGGAATCTGTGTTTGCTACGCTGATTTGCAATTCCTTGCTTTCCTGGGCTTAAGGTATCTTTTACTTTATGCAATAACAAAGAATGTTTTCAAAGGCAAAAAATCCATCTATTGGAAAGAAAATTCATTTATTGAAAACAAACACTGATGAGGTCCATTGCTCCATACTGGGGATCACCTGGCACGTGAAGGCATGGTCACCTGGAAGGATGCGCTGAGAGCACTCCATGCCTGGCTGAGCAAACAAGAAGGGGATTTTCAAAATTCCCAGAGAATTTAAAGGGTAGGACTCATGGTTGGTCACCTGAGGGCAGGGCAGTAGAGAAGTGGTGACCAGAGTGGCTAGAATAGGCATTGTGGGACACTTCTGGAGGCCGATCAGAGTGCATTAACAGACTGAGGTGTCAACACAGGCTCGGCGGCGCTCCAGCAGGGGTGCATCAAATGTTATTCCACTCGCCAAAGTGGAGTACCAGGAGCGCTCTAGCCGCAGAGTCCGGGTGCTCTATGTGCCTTGCCAGTGTGGACGCATCGTGAGTTAGAGCACACGGGGCTGCTTTAATGTGCTTTAACTTGCAAGTGTAGCCATGCCTTAGTAATGTGAGGATGAGATTATTCTTTTTGAGACTGCTAAAGTGAAGGATTGGAGCAGAGAAAACTCCTCTCCTGTCTTTCTTCGTTATCCAAGATACCTGCTTCCAGCCCTTCAGTAAACACTGGAAGTATTCTGTCCCCTGATGCACAGTCCCTGCCTGCTTTACAGCCTCTGCTACTCAGCTCTTCAATACAGAGCCACTTCTGGGCTTGGTACCACGAAGTTCAGCTACTCCTGTTACTCTGAGCCACCAGTTCCCTGCTGCCCCTTGCTACTGGGAGGGAGCCAGAGCTGGCAGATAATAAAGACAAGATAAAATGAGAGGGAGAGCAGGCAGAGGAAGCTGTGACTAGCTCATCTCAGGTGTTATTTTTTAAAATAAAAATGTACTGTTTGGAGAAATTCACTCCGCAGGACAGAAGATATACTGTAGGAGAAGCAGGGCCACCCAGGCGGGGGTCTAGGGTCTTCGGCGGCGGGGGGCCTCCACTTCAACGGGAATTAGGTGGTGGGGAGTCCTTCCACTCCGGGACCTGCCACTGAAGTGCCCCGAAAACCCATGGCAGGGGCTCCCCATCGCTGAATTACCGCGGAAGCTTGACCCGCCTCCAAAGTGTGGGTCTTCGGGGCACTTCAGCAGTGGGTCCCGGAACAGAAGGGCCCCCTGCCACCGAATTACTGCCAAAGACCCGGCTGCACTTTGGTGGCGGGTCCCGCTTCGGCGGTAATTCGCCGGTGGGGGGCGGAAGGACCCCCCGCCAGCAAAGACGGGGAGCGGAAGAAGCTTCGGAGGCCCGGGCCTCGAGAGAGTTTTCCAGGGCCCCTGGGCCAAGTGAAGGATCCCGCTCCAGGGGCCCCGAAAAACTCTCATGGGGGCCCCTGCGGCAAATTGCCCCACTTGCCCCCCTCTCTGGGCGGCCCTGAGGAGAAGCTCACTGTAGAGAAATACAGCAAGGTAATTGCATAAGTGCAGCATGCACAATACATAATAGAGAGCCACAGATCAACGGAAGCAGACTAAGAGCAACATATTTCTCTTTGGACCAGATCTTTAGAGGTGTTGTGTAGCCCCTGGCAAGCGCTGAGTACCTGGAACACCAAGGAAGTCAGTGGGTGTTAAGGATGCTCAGAATCAAATCCATCTGGCCCTTACAGATCTGGGATCTGAAACTGTTCTTTTCTTCTTGTTAAATAAATAAATTATAAAATAAGTATTTCTTTAAACATATAAAATATAGTTACACACATTTTCCCCAATATAACTTTATTGAAAAGCTTATGGAGAAGATACAATTAGAAAATGCTCCCATCACATTAAAAACAGTTGAGTTTTTTAAAAAAGAAAATGGGTTCAAGAACAGATATCAAAAAGGTACATGAGAACTCACCGACCCCAAAAATATAAGCAATTATAACAGAAAAGTTTACTATGAACCAAATTCAAATATATACTCTTGGAAACAAAGCCAGAGTCTCAACATAACTGTGAAGGTGAAAGCATGCTGGGGAGAGGTATTTCTGAGATGTTTTTCAGCATGACCTATTGTTTGTTCTTTGTTGTGTTACAGGTGTATTTATAAAGTCAAAATAAATATATTGGTAGTTTGTGAATTGCTGCTTTTGTGAAAAGAAAGTGAGACTACTCAGGATAACTTCCTGCTCTTATCCAAAGAGCCACGAAAACCCAAGTACATGGCAGACTTCTTACAGCAGCTAATATGTTGAGGTTATATTGCCGCTGCAGGACCTTTGCACAATAACACATTTCTGCCATCGTTCAAGTGAGAACATGTCAGCTGATTCTAAAGATGGGCAGCATGTTTTTCTGGATTTATGTAATATGATGTCAGTTCATCTCCACAGGCAGATTGTTCAGCTGACTGTAAAATGAGGAGTGGTATCTGAGTCTGGCATCACTAGCTAGAAAAAAGAGGAATTTGGCTGGGAAGCCTGTGCAGGGTATGATGTCCTGGTGTGATAGCAGCTCATCAATCAGGCTCTCTCAGGAGACCAACTGCAGGGAGCTAAATGGTCAGACATAGAGAAACTAGTAGTCCAGCAGGGAGGTATGGATTACCATGGCCAGCTCTCCCTTGAAGAAAATGATCTCTTTTCTCCTTGTACCACTGCTCTGCACTCATTGCTGCTTAGGGTTTGAAATCTCCTTGGGAACCAGGGCCTACAAACATGTGGTTCTGCTCCAACTCAGAAGATGGCTTGTTTGTGCAATATAACAGTTCACCAGGTATGTTAGCTGATCATCACTCTGCCCAGCACCATTGCTGCACTTGTCACTCACCTTCCCCAACGAGAACCCTCAGGGGAATAAACCTAAGAAGAAAAATGAATTTTCTTCAAAATTTCACTTTTGTCTATCTTGTTTTTCTCTTCTTTTTATATTCTTCTCATTTTAACTTCAGAAAGTAGATGTCACCAGCAGGGCTGTGATGGAAATAATGACGAAGACAGTAGAATATCTTCAGCCCAACCCAGGTAATGAAACTTCTAAGTGAATCACAGAATGCTTTAAAGATATTTACCTTTTCTTGGTTGTTCTAGTTTAGAGGATACTTTGTCAGTAGCCTTTGCCACTGTAACTACTTAACTACCCTTCTCTTGGGAACTAGTTTTTTTTTTGTATATTCCGGTGGAGTATGTTTCAGTGTATCATGTGTATGTGTCTGTCTTGCACATACATGGCTTGATTCTGGTCTCAGTTATGCTGGCGTCAATTAGGATTAACACAAAGTTAATGGAGTTACGTTGGAGTGAAATACATTCAATGAGATCAGGTGGTATTGATGGTTTCTGTAGTACCAAGGCCAGCTGTGCCAATAATAACATCAGATTATTCAGAATTACAGCCATCCATATCAAATTATAAAGTATTGTTTTCTATACTTCCCAGTAGCCAGCAATTAATCAGTGTAGGGTACACTGAGAGTTAAAATGTGAGTGAAGAAGTGGTCTTGAATTTTCAGCTGAGCTTGGTGAAGTCTATCTCATGTGACCGTTCAAAGACCTTACAAAAATTACTTGTTTAACCGAGGTCATTTCCTAAAACAGATGAAATAGAGTTGCACTCAATACATTTCAGGATGCTTTGGCTAGTTGTTTAAGAAAGGAGGTTGCCCAGGAAGGTTAATCTGTTGTATCGATTTCATTGCAGATGCTTTCTCCTGGCTACTGCAGTGTCTGCGCATGAGATTTGATTATTATTAAATTCACTTATCCTCCACTCTCATGTTATGGGACAATGTAGAAAGTACAGACTGATTAATTTTTGCATTATGATCTTAAAAGTGAACTGAAAAGGTTTTGCTGAAAGTTAAAAACTTGATTATAAGACTCCAAAAAAGGAGATGATGATCATGCCTACCTCTTACAGAACATGTTTCATCAGTAAATCTCACAGAGCTTTATCCATAAATCATTTTCTCCTTTTTATAGATAGAAAAACTTAGGCACAGGGAGGGAAAGTAATTTGCTGAGAGTCATACAGTGGTAAAGCTGGGACTAGAACCCATGTAACCTGAGTTATAATCTAATGCTACCCACTGAGTGAGTGTTACTGTAAAGTATTTTAATAAAATTACCTTCCCAAAAAGAACCTGAGACTCCTATCTTGTGAGTAAAGCAAAGAATCCTGTGGCACCTTATAGACTAACGTCTGTTAGTCTATAAGGTGCCACAGGATTCTTTGCTGCTTTTACAGATCCAGACTAACACAGCTACCCCTTTGATATTTGATACCTTGTGAGTGGCATCAGAAATACTATGTGAGGGAAATCAAGATAGGGGTTTAGAATGAGAAAGTTATTTCAAGCCTGGGTTGACAGAGAAACCTGGAACTATACAGTTCTACATTTTTCATTGTCCAGGGGACGTCTACACAGGGATTTAAAAAAACAGTGCTGGCCTAGGTCAGCTGACTCAGGCTCATGGGGCCAGACTCCAGGACTGAAAAACTGCTGTGTAGACGTTTGGGCTCAGGCTGGAGCCCAAGTTCTGGGACACTGCGAGGATGGAGGGTCCCAGAACTTGGGCTCCAACAACATCTATGACAATTTTTAGCCCCAGAGCCTAAGTTAGCTGGCCTGGGCCAGCTGTGGCCATGCTGCAGGTCTTTTGTTCCTGTGTAAAGGTATCCTTACAGCCTGATCCAAAGCCCAGTGAAGTCAGTAGAAAGACTTCCATTGAGACTGAAGGGTTTGTATCTCGGGCCCTTAGCAAGGCAGCAAATACTTTAGGGTAATTTTTTGTTCATATACAGCACTCAGTATATTTGCGAGCAATGGCTACATATTATTTATCAACTTTTGGAATCTTGGAGATTTAAAACAAACAAATTTGAAAAGCCAAACCCTTTGAACTTTACCTTTAAATCAATCCACCTAACTCTTCCTTTCTTTCAAGACTGAATAATCCTAATTTTTGCCTCTCCTTTCATATGTAAACCATCTTTGTTGCTCTTATCTGGCTGTTTTCAATCTCAGTTATGGCTCAAATTTTCAGAGGAACCAAAGGGACTTCAGCACCCTGTTCCCATTGAAATTTGATGGGGTTCTGAGCACTATGAGAGAGAAAAGGGAGTGAGCGGAAGATGGCAGCAGGAGACGTGAAACCTGGTAGGCTTGCCTGATGAACTAACCAGAGACACCTGGCAAGGGGGGAGAACCACAAGCAGCTAGTTCCTTTATAAGAGAGCTGAAGCAGTTGCTTGAGAGAGCTGACTCTGTAAGTCTACAGGGGAGTTAGCTCCAAGCAGGACAGTGGCAAGCCAAAACCCGGGTGGATCACCCCCTAAAAATTCACTGAAAAAGGGGAAAAGGCTAGATGAAGGAATCCTTTCACTCACCAGGCTCCGAGGTAAGAGCCATGCCTTGGATTTCGAGTTCTACTTTTGAGTTATCTGAATAAGCTCCTAAAGGGTGGTAATTGGACAAGCAAGTGTGTGGGGTTTCTGTAAAAGGGCATGGAAGAGGGAGAATAAAGGCAGAGCAGAGGCACCCAGCCACAAGAGGGGACGGGGTAGCCAGCACATCCACACATACCTAATTCACCCAGACTTCTTTGAAAATTCCAACCTGCATGTTTCTTAAATTCAGGTGAACGTAGCAGTGTCAAAGAAGTGTTCCATTTCCACTGTAATGCCTTCAAACAAACTGCATTTTTTAAACAGACCTCACACATCCAGTTTCCTTTTCTGACTGCCACTGCATCCTAAGCAGACATCTCTATTGAGCTTCCCAGGATACTTTTCCACTGAAGTATTTCCTTTGGGCTTCATGACTCTTAAACCTTTTCCATCAGGCATTCCCGTAAGATCATACACAGCCACAGCAGTCTCCCAGTAACACCAATGACTTACTATAAGAAGAATTTGGCCAAGCCAATACATATGAAAAGTTTGACTGTTTTTTGTCAACATGAGTTACTTTACACTCATCCAAGTTCAATTTAGTCTGGAAAGCTGTTGCTTAGCTTTCAGTGGGCTGTTTTAAAGCATATGTAAATACATGACAGGAATAAAATGAGAAGAAGGAAGTCCCGAGAGAAAAGGTGGTCCATTGGTTAAGGCAATAGCTTGGTACTTGAGACACTTGGGTTCCAATCACTGCTTTGCCACAGATTTCCTGGGCAAATCATTTCACCTTTCTGGGTATGTATACACAGCAATTATACACCTGTGGCTGCCCCAGGTCATCTGACTCAGGGTCGTGAGACTGGGTTGTAAAATTGCTGTATAGACATTCAGGCCCAAGTCTGGAACCCTGTGAGGGCGGGGAGTTCCCCAAAACTCGGGCTTCAGTCCAGGCCTGAATGACTCCACAGCAATTTTTAGCCCCACAAGTCTGAGCGAGCTCACCCAGGCCACCCATGGCTGTGCCACAGGTCTTTTATTCGAGTGTAGATGTACCCTTTGCTCCTCTGTTCCCAGACTAGTGTGCAAAGACCTGTTCTATCTATCTTAGATAAGATGGCAATGGAGGGCACATACATATCTGAGCACCGCATCATGGTTAATGTATTCATCTTCATAAAACACCCTGTAAGGTGTGGAAGTGCTATAAGTCCCATTTTATAAGCAGGGAATTGAGACCCAGAATGCCTAAGTGACTTGCCCAAAGTCATGCAGAAAATCTGTGGTGGAGCAGGGACTTGAACTCAGGTCCCCCAAGTCCTAGAGTGCCCTAGCCATTAGGCTATCCTTCCTCTCTCACATTACCCTGCTAAAAAGACTGCATCATGAAAGAACCTGGAGGCCGATTCTGATCTTGTATACATCAGTTGTAACTCCGCTGAAATCACCATGGAATAATTATGAACTCAGTGATGTTGCAGTAGTATAAAACCAGTTTGTGTGACATAAGACTCAGTCCCTGGGACTTGTTGCTTTCATTTGAATAAATATTATTTGAGGCATGTTGTGCAGTAATTATTTAACAGCTGAATGAGTTTGTGTGTCTGCAGAAGTGTATAGACATGTGCCGTAGCATAAAATAAAATAAAAGGCCATTAACCAGACACATTTCTTATGAGGGTAGACGGCCAATTTTCATTCTCCTTCAGTGAGTGAGTATTAAGGTGCATATCTTCCTGTTTTGTGGATCTTACTTCTGCAAACGGGCAAATATGACCATTAACATATATAAACAGAAAAGGGAGAAACAAAATCAGATTTTACAAATGTGATTCTAGAAAATAGTTCAGGAAATACTTGCTGAATGGGAGCCTACATTGGTTATATTCTGGCCAAGATTCTCAGCATTGCAAATGATTTTGAGGTGCCTCAGTCTCTTGGGGTCCAACCTGAGTCATCTATAAAGGGCGGATTTGCAGAGGTCAGGTGTGTTATATCCGTGGGGGCAACAGTTTTAGGAAGAAATCACTGGAGACACAGAGAGCTGTAAACCTTGAAGCAGTGATTTATTGCCACACCAGAACTAACCAACAGCCAGCCAAAACTGGCTGGGCTATCCCCTAATAATCTAACTCATTTGCCATAGCAACACAAGATTCTATTACCACGACAACTAAATACAAAACAAGATGCCCAGCACTTTCTGAAAAATCAGTCCCTTTAAAGATCTCTTGAGTTAAGCACTCAAAATTTGAAAAACCCCAAGTCGCTTCTGAAAATCTTTGCTCCGTATTTAAAAATACACACATGGCTGCTGCACCTTACAGGATTCCCTCCTCGGGCCCTGCTGCTGCACAGTGCTTTAGTAAGGCTCCAGGCTCGTGCAGGGTCTGCCAGCATGGAGCTCATTGTCAGATTGGAGCTACAGGCACTCAGAAGACTCGGATTTGGTGGAAGGATAGACTACTGCAGTGCTTCTTAAACTTTTTGATACCGGGGACAGGCTTGCTGCCTTCCTGTGCTGTTAGGGACATCTCAGGAACCCTGGTTCTGGACCACAGACTGGTCATTGAGAAACACTGGGCTAGTGTGACAGAATGGTCCATTTATGAGTGTTGCAATTGTTGATTTGCAGAGATCAGACAGAAAGAACAGACAGCAGTTGCAAAAGGCAGGCAGCTTAACCAAGAGGAACCAAGGCAGAATCATAAAAATCTATTTTAAATATTATAGAGCTGGAACATTTGAGTCATATGAAATGTATCAACACTATATATGAATCCTGTAAGAATTCTATATGCTGTGTGAAACAGATCAATAATTTAACAGTGATGTAAAACATGTATAATTAATAGACAGCTAACATATTGTCATTACTTCTCTGACTGCCCCTACCCTGCCATGAGGCTTTCTGGAGAAAGCTGATTACTTGCAAGCCTACTAACAAAAGTAGTTATAGCTCTCAGGTGCTGCTATGCAGTGCAGTCTTCACTTGTGAATTCAAATCCCACTTTAGGCAGCTCCCCACACACATTTTTATTTCAACTTTATATATTCACAGAAGTCTCTTCCCCTTAGAAGAGGCAGAGGGGGTTGGAGTGGTCTCCCTGCTACCACCTTTCCTCCTTCCTGTTTTGTACAATGACACAGAAGTAGTCAGCAGGCGGTTGGTGTGTAGATGTCCTCGTACTATGACACAGGTGTGTGCTTGTGTTTCATGGTTCCTTTCCTCTGCCTCACACCGTAACACAGGCAGGAATCCTCCCACCATAACACTAGGTGGGAAAGGCATAGCTGGTGGTTACAGTAGAGGCGAGGAGTTATGCCTGGGAGGGCCCTATCCCACTAGCAGCTGCATTTCTACATTTTTGGTAGTTCTCTGCTAGCAGCAGGGAGAGCTGCAAACACAACTCCTATGGTTATAGTCATAGCCTAAATAAATAACATCCCTAGCTCCTAGAAAGTCCAATCTGTGTGGCAGTCAGCACTGTCAGTTTTTACTTCACCATGCTGCCTGCTGCTGAGAGGTGAGCAACTGTGACTTTGACCAAAACTACTTTTGATTCAAACAAAAAACCTGCAGTTAACAAAGTAGATGGCTCTATTCTACTCACGTTTGAGTATTGACTCAAATTGTGCTGTGAGGAGAATAGGAAAGTTAGTTTCTTTATGAAGTGCTGACTTCTCTGTGGGGCTGGAAGCTGTTTCCATGCGAGCCACCGCAGTCTCAGAGGCTGCAGTCAACACATTTGAACAGCTGGGAATTGGAGGCTCACAATATTGCTGAGATGGGGATTATTATTTATTATCCCCATTTCAGTGACTGGCCAGGGCCCTGTTCCTCCTCCTGCTGAATCAATTGCAACACTCCCATTAATTTCAATGGGTGCAGGGTTGAGACCTGAGAGATTTGTGAAAGGGAGTAAGTGGAAAGACTGAGGGGAGAACTAGATACTGGACCTCTAGTCCCTGTTCCATGTAATAGAACATGAATGCAGTGTATAAACTAGAACTAGGAGTCCAGGGGCTGAGTTAACAGGAGACATTCAAGTACTTAAGAAGGATTCCAGGAGATAGTCTGTTTCAGAGAGAGCGAGCTGAATGGTCTTCTGGCTGAGGTGGTGCAGTTAGGTCAGATAAATGTTTTAAGCAAAATCACTTTGCATCTCACCTCTCCAGCCAAAAGAGCAGGTCGCTCTGTCTGCAGCACCCCTGCAGTGTCTGACCGAGAGAGACCAGCTAATGCAGCCAAGTGAGGGGACTGCAACAGAGCAGAATTGCAGACCCTTCAAGTTGAAGGAAGAGGGTGAAGATCCCTTGCCTGTGAATGGGGCAAATTATCTGTTTCCCAGTCTCTTCCCTCTCCTCAGGTCTTCACACTCTGAGTGGGAAAAGGAAGATGCAGGGCTGGCTAGCCCAGCCTGCAGAGAACTGGGAGAAGGGACGAGGGGCTAAAGCAGCTCTTTTTGCCCTACAGTGAGCTTCTGTGGAGAAGAGACAGTGTAATGAAGCTGTCCTGTATTGTTCAGCTAGCTGCCCTTCCTCATTGCAGTCACTGGCAGTGATGGGGAGGGAAAGAGACTCTGGCAATTAATTGGGGAAGGGAGCAGAGGCTTCCGGTAACTTCTTGTTCAGAGATAAGCAAGCCAAATGGGATCATGAGTGACTGAGCTCAATCTTTCAATCAGAAACCAAACGGTTGGTTTTTGAGCACAGTGGGGAACATGAGGGATTGCTGACAAGGCTTATGGAGGAGTGTGTGCCTCTTACATGCTAAACCAACACCACTCTTACTAGTCTGCAGACTGGAACTGGAATTGGAGTCTATAAAGCTAGGCCATAAATGATCTTTGATCACTTAGCAGGCATTATTTAAAAACTATTAAAAGAATAGAAGGCTGCCACTGAAAGACCTTTCAGAACGTACTTGCCAAACTTGAGAAAGTAGCCACTGATGGTGCAGTCATAAATGAGAGAGTAACTTAAACAACTCAAACCCGGTTCAAAGATTTCCAAAATAACCCATGAAATTAAGGGCTTGATTCTCCCTTCACTTACACCAGTGCAAATCAGTGACAACTCCACTGAAGTCAATGGAGTTATGCCAGTGTAAAACTAGCACGAGAGGAAAATTAGGCCCTGTGTTTTCAGTTAATGACATACAGTTGTGTGCAAATACAGTGACTAGGAATGCTGCATCACTGGCGGTCTTCTAACTACTGGAAAATTACTTGAATCTGTGTGATACAGATTCCCTCTAATTTGATGAATCAAAGAATGTGACTGGCACAGTTTAATTGGAGATATTTGTGTGCAAGACCACAGCAGTAAGGAATTTGATGACACTGACACTGACGATGAAAACTGGAGAGAAGGATATTTATGAGTTTAAGCACTAAACAGAAAGCAATGCTAATTAACATGTTTTTTATGTCAGCTGATGGAGCACTGTTTATTACAGGGTCCAAAGCTTCATTGTTCATCATCATCAACAAGCACTCGGCAGAGAAAGCAATAAGGTTGATACATGTTATGGACATAGTGGTAAAATTGTTAGATCCTTTCAAGCCTGAGGCATTCAACAGTGTGATCCAGATTCAGCCACAAGCTCCAGCTGCTCTACAGCTATCTGGCAGTGCAAAGGTAGCCATACACCCACCCAGCTTGGTTACAGTTGCTTTGCAAAGCAGAAGCATAAAGCAACTGGAGATAACAATGAATCTGGCCATGGCTTCATTGGAAGTCTGCTTGGTAAATAGAACAGGTTGAGAAAAAACTTTTTTTTTCTCCCAGAATTTTTTTTAAAATTCCCCCAAATTTCCTCTTACAATTATTTTTTGTTTTTGTTTTTTGATGAGATACCACAAAAGTGCTAGCTTTCAGAAAACAAAACGCAGGCTTATTGGGCTTTGTAAACAGAAACATTTCCTATTTGGCTTGGATTTTGATTTTGATTGAAAATCCAGAACATTTCTAAGGAGACAAACATTTTCTGCACAAACTTGTTTTCTTCGATAAAATATTTTTTGTTGCAGGGGTGGGGAAGGGAAGATTGAGATGAAATACAGCTCTACTGATTAATATGATGCACCCTGAGGAGATCTGATTCTGCAGGCTGGGATGTGAGAGTTTAGCAAAACTTGAGTTTGACACAGTTTTTTTTTTTAAATTTGAAATTAAAAACTCTTTTACCTGGCATTGGTATATACTTGGTATGAAGAAATGGGAAGTAGGACAAGCTTTTCATGATTGTGTGATTAGCTTGATTTTGCATTACTGATCAGCCTTACTCGAAAGCTAATGAAGTCACACTCCAGGGAAAAGAAAGCATATTGTTAACAGAAGAGCAGTGAATTTGCTGAAAGGGAAGTTGGGTTTGAGGATATCACAAATGAAAAAAAAAATCATTACATAACCGCCTAACCATGAAAATAACCTAACAGGAGATTGAAGGGGACAAAAAATGAATAGGATGAAAGTCCAGGGTTGAATGTGGCTAACTTAAAAAGTAATGCAGAAGAAATGTGACATCAGATATAAAGAGTGAGAAATTGAAGCCACTGGCAATGTTTGTTTTAAACTCCTATTATGGCCATTTTTTAAACTGACTGTTGTTCTTATTTATATATTTCAGTGTTGTGAGCTCTCTGCCAAAGTGAATGAGATATGGAGAACTGGTCTGTACACACTGGAAAATTACATTGTGTTAGAATTCAGTGTTAAACACTGTGCAGACACAGACTGTGTTTGTGTTTAGTATCATGTCAGCAGGTTGTGAAATGTAGGAACGTGGATCCCCTCACTTGGTAGATAATCAATTTCTTAATCTGCAGATCCAGGGTCCAAATTGCTTTACAGGTGACATGTTTTTGATCACAATGGTCCTTTCTGGCTTCATAATTGTATGAATTAATTAATGTATTTGTCATGCTTTCTTTCCTCGGTTGTTCATCTATTTGTCCCCTTCCCCTACTCTCCTTTTCATCTCCACATTTCATTATTCTTGTGATAAATGAAGAGGGGGAGTAGCTCCCTTTTGTGAACACCCAGCCAGCCAATTAGCTGTAAAAGGGTTAAAAAAGCCCATTGGTAAAAGGAAGGGAGTAAGCACCTGACCAAAAGAGCCAATGGGAGGGCTAAAACTTTTTAAAATTGGGGAAAAATTTTTCCCATTATCCATGGTGGCTCTCTGGAGAGAGGAGACACAGAGCAGCAATGCTATAAGCAGCTTTAAGCCAGCTATGAGATCATACCTAGAGACTACTCATTTGAAACCCCAGATATGTAAGTAGATCAGATAATGTCTAGAAAGACGCAATTAGGTTTATCTCTGTTTATTTCTTATTGATGTGTGGACTCCTCTGTGCTAATCTCAAGTGCTTTTGTTTTGCTTGTAACCTTTAAACTGGACCTTGGTTATTCTTCGTGTTTAATTTTTTTAAGTGTTTTTTTAAATCTAGCAAAAGCCTAAGTTCCAGATGTACCATATATACTCGTTCATAAGCTGAATATTTTTGATAAAAAAGTGACGCATCAAAGAGCGGGAGTCGACTTATAAATGGGTCTGCACCAAAATTTGATGATTTTAAACTCTATGGAATCATTCAATTGAATATGTAATACAGGGATCGGCAACCTTTGGCACACGGCCCACCAGGGTAAGCACCCTGGCAGGCCGGGCCAGTTTGTTTACCTGCCGCATCCGCAGGTTCAGCCGATTGCGGCTCCCACTGGCCATGGTTCACAGCTCCAGGCCAATGGGGGCAGTGGGAAGCAGCACGAGCCAAGGGATGTGCTGGCCACCACTTCCCACTGCCCCCATTGGCCTGGAGCGGCGAACCACGGCCAGTGGGAGCTGCGATAGGCTGAACCTGCAGATGCAGCAGGTAAACAAACCGGCCCAGCCCACCAGAGTGCTTACCCTGGTGGGCCAAATGCCAAAGGTTACTGATCCTTGATCTAATACATTGTAGTTTTGTTTATCTGGAGTGTCTGCAGGCATGGAGCCCCTCAGCTCCCTGTAATCACCATTTGCCATTTTCAGCCAATGGCAAACCGCGGCCACAGGGAGCTGAGGGGCTCCATGTCTGCAGACGCTCCAAGTAAACAAAACGTCCCAACCCACCAGCGACTCACCCTGATAGGCCGGGAGCCAAAGTTTTGCAGCCCCTGAAATATAGGGTCTGCTTATGAAAGGGTCATACAGTTTTTGCTATTTTTACCTATCCATTTTGGGGGGTCGGCTTATAAACGAACGGGCTAATGAATGAGTATATATGGAATTTTTGTTGTTGTTGTTTTTAATAAAATTTATCTTTTTTAAGAACAGGATTGGATTTTTGGTGTCCTAAGAGGTTTGTGCCTATTTGCTTAATTAGCTGCTGGCAACAGTTGATTTCCTTTGTTTTCTTCCCAGGTCTTCCCTGGAGGGGTGAGGGTGTGAAAGAACTTGAGAGTACCTCACGGGGAGGAATTCCCAAGTACTTCTTCCTGGGTCCAAAGGGGTTTTTTGCACTTGGGTGGTGGCAGCATCTACCCATGCAAGCTCAGAGAGAAACTATAATCTTGGGAGTTAATACAAACCTGGAATGGTCAGTATTAATTTTTAGAATCCTTGTAGGCCCCCACCTTCTGCACTCGAAGTGCCAGACTGGGGAATGAGCCTTGACAATTCTCTTCTCTGCTTTTGATCCCCCTCCCACCGCCTTCCTATCTGGCCAGAGTGTGCCCCCTCCTTTTATTTATTGTCTTCTATTTTTCTCCTTTTCCTGTTTCTCTCTACTTTTCATTCTTAAAAAACATTCCCCTTGTCTCCCGTTTAAATACAACTTACTGCCTCCTCTTTGTCTTTCTCTTCACCGTTCCCTCTCTCTGCTATTTGTACTTTTTCTTTCCTCATGCTCCAATATTTTCTCTCCTATTTTTTACCCCAACCCCTTGTTCTGTTTTCTCCATTATGCTCCATTGTCAGAGCCCTCATCTCTTTTCTTTCCCATAGTTCCCTAGCTTCTTTTTTTCTCCTCACTCATCTCAGGATTATTAGCCAGGGGGTAACATGAGGGCTAGCAGACTGCCTTTTTTTTTTAACCCTGGCATATTTAGGACCTGATTCAAAGCCCTTTGAAGACAACAAGAATCTTTTCATTGACTTCAATGGACTTTGGATCAGGCTCTAAGATAATAAAGTGTCATACATCTTCCAACCCAGCAATAGCAGAGAAATACTCCCTTTTGCAGCACAGAGGTGGAGTGTGCTGCTGACATCTCATTAAAATTGAGTCTCTCTCATTGGATTGTCAGTTTGTTGCCTGTAGTTCTATAGCATCAAAAATTCAGAATAGTATGGTCCAGTGGCACTTTTGGGTAGTGAGAAGACTCTTACAAAAACATACACTATGCTAAAAATATGCTACTCTTTCATAATGTTCTGCACAGGCAAAATATGTATTTAGACAATTTCCTGGTTTTAGCACATAAAAGCCACAATGTGAAAAGCAGCAGCAGCAGTCTCCAGATCTTCATTCATAGTATTTCAACTAAGAGTGAATTAAGCCAAGAGTAAAATACTTCTTGGATCCATTGTGCTTATGTACTCCTGTGGTATCCAAATACTGAATAATCTTGCATCTGTGCTGCAATACTGATGCACAACAGGAAGGATTACAGATGGCATATCATCCTTAATTTTGAATTGCCTTTGCTCTTCTGAATTTAAATCAGATCAGACTCATAGAAATATTTAAATGTATGTTTGTTTTGTGGTTTAAATTTTTCCTATTGTGCAATGATTTACAATGGTACACTTGCTTATTTATTGTAGTTGACAAAATTAAAAATAGAATAAAATATTGGAAATATAATACAAAATTAGAAATACAGTACAGTGCACCCTCAGTAAATTCACAGATGACACTAAACTGGGGGGGAGAGGTAGATAAGCCAGATGGTAGGGATAGGGTCCAGAGTGATCTAGACAAATTGGAGGATTCGGCCAAAAGAAATCTGATGAGGTTCAACAAGGACAAGTGCAGAGTCCTTCACTTAGGACGGAAGAATCCCATGCATCGCTACAGGCTAGGGACTGACTGGCTAAGCAGCAGTTCTGCAGAAAAGGACCTGGGATTAGAGTAGATGAGATGCTGGATACAATTCAGCAGTGTGCCCTTGTTACCAAGAAGGCTAACGGCATATTGGGCTGCATTAGTAGGAGCATTGCCAGCAGATCAATGGAAGTGATTATTCCCCTCTATTCAGCACTGGTGAGGCCACATCTGGAGTATTGTGTCTAGTTTTGGGTCCCCCACTACAGAAAGGATGTGGACAAATTGGAGAGAATCCAGTGGAGGGCAACGAAAATGATTAGGGGGCAGGGGTACATGACTTATGAAGAGAGGCTGAGAGAATTGGGGTTATTTAATCTGTGGAAGAGAAGAGTGAGGGGGGATTTGATAGCAGCCTTCAACTACCTGAACAGGGGTTCCAAAGAGGTGGAGTTCGGCTGTTTTCATTGGCGGCAGATGACAGAACAAGGAGCAATGGTCTCAAATTGCAGTGAGGGAGGTCTAGGCTGGATATTAGAAAACACTATTTAACTAGGAGGGTGGTGAAGCACTGGAATGGGTTAACTAGGGAGGTGGTAGAATCTCCATCCTTAGAGGTTTTTAAGGCCTGGCTTGACAAAGCCCTGGCTGGGATGATTTGGTTGGTGTCGCTCCTGCGTTGAGCCGGGGGTTGGACTAGATGACCTAAGGACTCTTCCAACTCTAATCGTCTATGATTCTATGAAAGCACACTGTATATGCCATTCACAAACTCTTTCTGCAGTGGCAGCATTCACCGCACAATATGGGCTATTGAATTAGTTCATTTCTTCATCTTTGTTTTTGTTTTTATCAATTCTGATAGTCCAGGTGTCTTTTTAGATAATCATTGTTTTTTGGTGAGGGAGTTTTTTGCATGGGTGTATAGAAGAGAACATATGAGCTGCAACACAATTTCTTTTTTTTATATCAACCCAGGCATCTTCCCAAAATCCTAGTAAAAATAACAAGGGGATTGCAGGCTTTTATATGCCCAAATTTTCTGAGATAATATTTGATATGTTTTATATTCAATAAATAAAAAAAGACAAATATTACATCTAAGAAATATGGAGGACCAGACTCTGGACCCTACTGCATCATCTTTGGTCATCCACTGGTGCAAAGCTGCTGCAGTGATGGCTTAACTGGCTATCTAAGGATTTACCAAAACATAGTGGTTTCTGTGCCCCCTCTTCTCCACCACAACTGCAGTATAGGGCATATGACTAGGCATATGGGAGTGTGGCAGAGGAGTTAGTATACCATGCTGGTCCCCAGCTGCTGTACCAGCCTAGATTGTACCTTGAGACTGGACTGTTGCTCAGTGACCTGAAGACTGGGAGAATGTAAATGGGTTAGAGCTTCCTTCGTTTTCCACTCCCTGAGCTGCAATGGGTATCAGTGACTAGTCCCTAGACTGTTCCTGGGGCTTTTTTTGTTCTCTTGAAATCCAGGGCTATTTTGACATGGACTTCATAGGCAGCAGTATAAGGTCTCCACTCTGAACATTCCAGGTCAAATTAAGGCACCTATGATGTCAATGGCAAAATTCCTGTCGATATCAGTGAGGCCAGGATTTCACCCCTTCTCTCCAAAAATTTGCTGAACACTAACAGTGAATTTTCAATTTATCTGACATACATGTTCAACAGCAACTTCTACTGTACTTTGAATATGTTACTTAGTAATTTTTTTTTGAGAACACAAGGGAGCTCTCCTGTACTCTACCTATTGCAGTTTAAGATACAATACTTATAACGTCTATACCCCATTTACTGCTCTTCTGTAAATCTGTTATTGGTCTGCTCGCAGCTTCCAGAGCTAAACTCAACATGATCAACACAATGTCAAAAATTCGAGGGCAGGAAAAAGGACCCGGCTACCCACAGGCTGAGGCCTTATTGGCAGAAGCTATGCTGAAGTTCGGAAGAGAACTCGGAGATGAATGCAACTTTGGTAATGTGGTTTCTTCCCTTTGAATTATGCGAGTATATTAGTGCTTGTGTAGAGTAAGAGCTTTGGAGAACAGCCTGCAATAAATGCAAAGCCCAGATACTGTCAGACTGTTCAATTCCCAGCAGGCCTATGTCAATCAAGATGATGTAGATCCAGTATCTTCCCAGGATGGGAAGTGGAGATTGTTTTCTGACTGGTGAAAGCCAAGCCATTTTCATTTGGGGTGATATCTAGATAGACTTTATACCACCTTACTGTGTACATTGTGATGATGTATTCTAACCAAAAGAGTAGAATGGTCAGAAGCGATACTATTATAGGGAGTTCATACCCTCCTATAGTCATGCTAAAAGCTCTCCTGTTCTCAGACTCCTTACAGGAGGATGTCACTACCTTCACTGCAGATATGGAATAAAGGCTAACAACAAATACAAATCCAATGGACAATGATGAGTTGAAAATGTTAATTCCTCTCACTCTACCTGGTCTTTCTGCTGCATGAACTCTACATTTTAGGGTACTAGTCCACACTCATTTCTCATTCGTTATGCATCAAAACTCCCATTGAAGTCACTGGGAGTTTTGTTGGGTAAGGAATACTGAAGTTACGTTTCAACAGTGGAGGTCATCTTCAGCCTAATCAGTGAGATCACATCTACAACAGGTTCTTGTTCTGTCTCCATAACCCATTTGTGTGGAGCTCTGTGCAGACAGTTTTACACTAGTAGGTTGCTTGAACAATAGCTCAAAAATTCTCTTCTATTCTAAGCTTTAATAAAATTCTATTCCTGGCATGAAGACATCTACAGAAGAAAAGGTGCCTTCTGGTTTGGTTTAATCCTCCTAGACCGAAATTACTTACTTCTTAATTTAGCAGCCATGGACTGATTCTGCTGAACAGTGCTTTGGTTTTTTTTAAATCAATTCTCTCTCACGTGATAAATTTCAAACATCTTTTTAACAAATTGGCTTAATAAAGTGTAATCTGAACAAATTCCTGTGTAATCCTGATGATCATGCTGGCAAAATGCAGCATGGCTATACCATAGGTTCCTACCTAGTAATGCTGTTTCTAGGTATTAGTCATCATTCCTTTGGATGCCTACGGCAGGCTCTCTGGTTATACAATATGTTGATGAGGCCCTCTGTTTGGGAGACCAAACTAATGACTGGGATTCGTTGTTAGGCGGGCTTACTTTTTTTGGCGGGCAGGTCTTAAGTTTCATAACCAGCTTATTTAAAATTGGACTCTTTTCCTCCATTCCAAGTCTCAAAGCAGGCTTGGATTCTCTGCTACTGCTTCATGGGACAGATAAGAGTAGTTTTTGTGAACCACAGTTGTGGGGGAGGTTCAACAACACTGGGGCCAGATCTTGCCTGTTTGGTGGCTATACTGGGGGTGCAATGAACATCATTTCTCCCAGCAGTAGGGCTGGATTCCTACCTAGCAGCTGAGGTACTTGGAGATGGGCTAAACTACATCATCTGCTGAATACACTAGACTTCAGTTAAATTTTGAAACTGAGGATTTTAAATTTAATATATAGTTATTGAATTAACGGTAAAAATCAATAATATAGCCAGTACATGGGGATACCCTCTGCTTTTAATATTCATTTTATTTTGCACTTTCCTTCAAATCTGTATTTTCAGAGCACTGAACAATTTTTTTATTGGGCTGTGAGTAATTATAGAAGTTGTTTCTGGAGGTTTTGTCACTAGGAATATCGTAAATTACAGGATAAATAGTCAGTTTGTCAGTTTGATGTTTCTGATAAAATGCTCAGCAGTGAGATTGCTAATGATTTTGACACGTAAATGGCCAGAGTCAACACATCCCATTTAAAATTAATAGGGCTGGTCAGACCTCTGACAGAATGACTGTTTCACAAAATCTGCAGCCTACAAAAGACAACCCTGCATCAAGTGTAGATAGTTTATCTCTGGCAGGTTTTCTTTTACCACTATATGGGCCTTTGATTTTAAAAAAAGCTTGGATTCTGAAGTACAGTTCAATTTCTGTAGCAGCAAAACTGTGGCATCAATTGTGGCCTTCCCACAATGTCTCATATTTTTCTCCTATGTATTTAAAACTGAAGATTCAATTTTATTTTTAACTGAGGTCTGTGTCTCAGCTCTGTTCTGTGTTAATTCAGAACCACATCCCACTATTTGTATTTAAGGTAAACTAGACACACTCTTCTGTTCCAGGCCCAGCCTTGGGTGATGTTGGGGAAGCGATGAGAGAACTTTCTGAAGTCAAAGATTCTTTGGACATTGAAGTGAAGCAGAACTTCATAGATCCCCTGCAGAATCTCCATGATAAAGATCTGAGAGAAATACAGGTATTGCCAGAGATGAAGTTGCATGATTTTGGAAAGCCAAATAAACACCCTGTATATTTTCAAGACTCTTTCTTTAGCTGTGAGGCTCAAGGTCTTTGTAAATCCCTAAAAGGCCTCATTTTTTTCCTCTTTGAATAATGAAAGTCAGATCAATTTCCTTCCATTCAGTGGCTTTTTAAAATGATCAGGAGCAAAATGCCAACATTATTTTTAGTGACAAACCACATTGTCTGCCTTGAAAAATCCATTATTGTGCAGGCCTGTATTCTAATTCTAGCATAAAAAAATCACTTGCAGATTATAAGTGGTTTTCTAGTGTGCATTTAAATAATTTAGGTCAGTGTTAGTGGTGGCTTACCTTAGATCCAGATTTTGAATAGCTGCCTCTGAATTTGTACTTCCAGTTCTATATGCCTGGTGATTTGCACCCACAAACTCCCCAGAATTTGAAACACAATCATCATTTGTGTGTGCAAATTAGGTAGTTAGCCAGCTACTTTATTTACATGTGCAAATGCTGTATTTGCACACATTTGTTTTTTGCTGGTGCAAGTGACATCACACACATGCTTGTCGGTATAAATTTGTGTCACAATTCTGCAAACCCTTGCACATGTGAGTAACTTCACACGTGCATTCAATGACACTTCCCGGGATAAAGTTAAGTGTAGGTGTAAGTGTAGAATTGAGGCCTCAGAAGGGGACCTTGATGTTTTAAAAGTTTGGCACTCAATGTTTGCTGAGTGAATCATGTCAGATCACAAATTATTTCTTGTATTTCGGTAATGAAAACCTAAAATACTCATTCTTTAGTGCTTTACTTTCTTAGTCCCTGAGCCAGCAGTGGCATTTGTAATAATAGGACTGGAAGAGACCTCAAGATATCACCTAGTCCAGTCCCCTGCACTTATGGCAGAACTAAGTATTATCTAGACCATTCCTGACAGGTGTTTCTCTAACCTGCTCTCTAAAAAAAAAAAAAAAAAAAAAAAAAGCTTTAGTGAACCTAATATGGAATTTGCTAACTAAATACAGTGACAGCAGTGATGTTTGGTAAGTTAATAAATCACTCAGAAATTAAGATGCATTGCTGATCTTGTGAGAACTTCAAAAATTATCCCCTTAGTTGTACTGGGAAAGAAAACTAGAATGTAAGGAAAACATTGTTCCTAAACTCCTGGGGGATATGCACAATATGCAGATATTTCTAGATTATAAATAAAATTATAAATTACTATCAACTCTCATGTATCTAGGTGTCACTGCAATTTGCCATTGTGTTCTCTTTCTGTAAATCACTCTGTGATGGAGCTGCTTTGATGTTTTGACACAAAATGCCATGGTGCTCCCTTTGAAGTGTAAACCTACCTCACTTTTCTGTGCTCCTTTACTCCCATAAACCTGTGATGTATAGTAGATTGGCAGCATATATTTCCAACCTCTGTTGATTGACTGAATGTAGTGGACTTAAAGCAAAGAAAGAGGAGTTGGGAAACTGTTTCCATCATATACACACTATTTCCCTTTCATATTTTTCAGCACCACTTGAAGAAAATGGAAGGTCGACGCCTGGACTTCGATTACAAAAAGAAAAGACAAGGCAGGCTCCCTGATGAGGAGCTACGCCAAGCTCTGGAGAAATTTGATGAATCCAAAGAAATAGCTGAGTCAAGCATGTATAACCTTCTGGAGATGGATGTGAGGAAATCCCTTATTTATGTTTTGAACTGAGTTTTGAAATGAGAGGAAGAATGGTCCAGTGGTGAGGGCACTAGACTCATAGACTCTAGGACTGGAAGGGACCTCGAGAGGTCATCGAGTCCAGTCCCCTGCCCTCATGGCAGGACCAAATACTGTCTAGACCATCCCTGATAGACATTTATCTAACCTACTCTTAAATATCTCCAGAGATGGAGATTCCACAACTTCCCTAGGCAATCTATTCCAGTGTTTAACTACCCTGACAGTTAGGAACTTTTTCCTAATGTCCAACCTAAATCTCCCTTGCTGCAGTTTAAGCCCATTGCTTCTTGTTCTATCATTGGAGGCTAAGGTGAACAAGTTTTCTCCCTCCTCCTGATGACACCCTTTTAGATACCTGAAAACTGCTATCATGTCCCCTCTCAGTCTTCTCTTTTCCAAACTAAACAAACCCAATTCCTTCAGCCTTCCTTCATAGGTCATGTTCTCAAGACCTGTTGCTCTTCTCTGGACCCTCTCCAATTTCTCCACATCTTTCTTGAAATGTGGTGCCCAGAACTGGACACAATACTCCAGTTGAGGCCTAACCAGTGCAGAGTAAAGTGGAAGAATGACTTCTCGTGTCTTGTTTACAACACACCTGTTAATGCATCCCAGAATCACGTTTGCTTTTTTTGCAACAGTATCACACTGTTGACTCATATTAAGCTTGTGGTCTACTATGACCCCTAGATCTCTTTCTGCCATACTCCTTCCTAGACAGTCTCTTCCCATTCTGTATGTGTGAAACTGATTGTTCCTTCCTAAGTGGAGCACTTTGCATTTATCTTTATTGAACTTCATCCTGTTTACCTCAGACCATTTCTCCAATTTGTCCAGATCATTTTGAATTTTGACCCTGTCCTCCAAAGCAGTTGCAATCCCTCCCAGTTTGGTATCGTCCGCAAACTTAATAAGCGTACTTTCTATGCCAACATCTAAATCGTTGATGAAGATATTGAACAGAGCCGGTCCCAAAACAGACCCCTGCGGAACCCCGCTTGTTATATCTTTCCAGCAGGATTGGGAGCCATTAATAACTACTCTCTGAGTACGGTTATCCAGCCAGTTATGCACCCACCTTATAGTAGCCCCATCTAAATTGTATTTGCCTAGTTTATCGATAAGGATATCATGCAAGACCGTATCAAATGCCTTACTAAAGTGTAGGTTTATCACATCCACCGCTTCTCCCTTATCCACAAGGCTCGTTATCCTATCAAAGAATGTTATCAGATTAGTTTGACACGATTTGTTCTTACAAATCCATGCTGGCTATTCCCTATCACCTTACCACCTTCCAAGTGTTTGCAGATGATTTCTTTAATTACCTGCTCCATTATCTTCCCTGGCACAGAAGTTAAACTAACTGGTCTGTAGTTTCCTGAGTTGTTTTTATTTCCCTTTTTATAGATGGGCACTATATTTGCCCCCTTCCAGTCTTCTGGAATATCCCCCGTCTCCCATGATTTCCCAAAGATAATAGCTAGAGGCTCAGATACCTCCTCTATTAACTCCTTGAATATTCTAGGATGCATTTCATCAGGCCCTGGTGAGTTGCAGGCATCTGACTTTTCTAAGTGATTTTTTACTTGCTCTTTTTTTATTTTATCTTCTAAACTTACCCTCTTCCCATAAGCATTCACTATACTAGACATTCCTTCAGACTTCTCAGTGAAGACCGAAACAAGGAAGTCATTAAGCATCTCTGTCATTTCCAAGTCTCCCGTTACTGTTTCCCCCTCCTCACTGAGCAGTGGGCCTACCCTGTCCTTGGTCTTCCTCTTGCTTCTAATGTATTGATAAAAAGTCTTCTTGTTTCCCTTTATTCCCGTAGCTAGTTTGAGCTCATTTTGTGCCTTTGCCTTTCTAATCTTGCCTCTGCATTCCTGTGTTATTTGTCTATATTCGTCCTTTGTGATCTGACCTAGTTTCCATTTTTTATATGACGCCTTTTTATTTTGTAGGTCACGCAAGATCTCGTGGTTAAGCCAAGGTGGTCTTTTGCCACATTTTCTATCTTTCCTAACCATTGGAATAGCTTGCATTTGGGCCCTTAATAGCGTCCCTTTGAAAAACTGCCAACTCTCCTCAGTTGTTTTTCCCCTCAGTCTTGATTCCCATGGGACCTTACCTATCAGCTCTCTGAGCTTACCAGAATCCGCCTTCCTGAAATCCATTGTCTCTATTTTGCTGTACTCCCTTCTACCCTTCCTTAGAATTGCAAACTCTATGATTTCATGATCACTTTCACCCAAGCTTCCTTCTACTTTCAAATTCTCAACAAGTTCCTCCCTATTTGTTAAAATCAAGTCTAGAACAGCTTCCTCCCTAGTAGCTTTTTCAACTTTCTGAAATAAAAAGTTGTCTGCAATGCAGTCCAGGAACTTATTGGATAGTCTGTGCCCCGCGGTGTTATTTTCCCAACATATATCTGGATAGTTGAAGTCCCCCATCACCACCAAATCTTTGGCTTTGGATGATTTTGTTAGTTGTTTGAAAAAAGCCTCATCCACCTCTTCCACCTGATTAGGTGGCCTGTAATAGACTCCCAGCACGACATCACCCGTGTTTTTTGCCCCTTTTAGCCTAACCCATAGACTCTCAACACTTCCATCTCCTATGTCCATCTCCACCTCAGTCCAAGTGTGTACATTTTTAATATATAAGGCAACACCTCCTCCCTTTTTCCCTTGTCTATCCTTCCTGAGCAAACTATACCCATCCACACCAACATTCCAGTCGTGTGTATTATCCCACCAAGTTTCAGTAATGCCAACAATGTCATAGTTTTATTTATTTATTAGCACTTCCAGTTCTTCCTGCTTATTACCCATACTTGTTGCATTTGTATATAGGCATCTAAGATACTGGTTTAATCTTGCCTCCCAGCTTTGCCCTGACCCTCCTTTCTCTCTGCCATTATAGCCCATGCTCCTCCTGTTTCCAACCCATCTCCCAGGTCTTGTTCCCCACTTACCTGTGGGGTTTGCTCACCTGTCCCCGTCGAACCTAGTTTAAAGCCCTCCTTACTAGGTTAGCCAGCCTGTGAGCAAATAAGGCCTATCCCCTCCTTGAAAGACTGACTTCAAGTCCCTGCTCCACCACAGACTTCCTGTGTGACTTCGATCTTTCAGCTTTTCTGTTGCTCAGTTCCTCATCTGTAAAATGGGAATAATAGCACTTTCCTACCTCAGAGGGGATTATGAGAGACTCAGATGTCTTGCTAAAGGGGACCATATAAATACCTGAGAGAGAGAAATTATTCCACTGTTAATATTGCATTCTCGCTAATAGTTTAATGTTATTTATGGCAAAAGAAAGTATCTCCATGATCAGAATTATATAAGTGCTTGTCCACAAGTCATGATTTCCCATAAACTCTGGTACATGACTATTCAAACATGGCTTGGCAACGTAACTTCTGCTTATAGAATAGCTGAGACTTGAGCATTATGCTGGAAAAATGAGCAGCATTAACTGAAACCAAAGACATTGGGGTCTCTTTTCCCTTCATAAATAAGGTTGAAAACTGCAAAATCAAAAGAAGACAACGGTACTCCTCCTTTTGGAGGAAGGAATTCCTCTACACTACAATCTATTCTATTTCATTTCTATGCACTTGAATCTACAGATTCAATGTTTCAAGTGAAATAGATAAATGAGTGGAATTATTTAGATTTAAATTTCATACCCACTCTAAGGCCTCTGTATACTGTTAGAGCAGTGGAAAGGGGCCTTAAACTATGTATATAAAAATAAATATAGCTGTCTTGGAGTGCATACAAGTGAAAGGAGTAACTGCACAATACAATCTGGATTTTCTTTTTTTATTATTTCACCAATTTTTCCATCCATCCCCAAATGGCTAGTTTGTTTTGACCTAGATCGTACCATTTTGACACTGTCAAGAAGTTCTGTGGGGAGTCATGTTGCCCCAGAGGGAGCACTGGGAGGCGTTGGTTCTCCATAAGGAAGAGACAATGAGTGCACTTCCACTACCTACACCCCATTTTGAGGGGCGCTTTACTCTTTCCCTATGTGGCCAGCCAGCTCTACTGGCCTGTGCCTAAGGAAAGCAGAACCATGGCCCTTGTCATCCTGCATGCCTCAAACTCAGGCTACACAATACGAGGGAAGGTTCCTTCTGCCTTCCCTCCTTATTGCCCTTTTCTCATTCTTCTGTACACAGAATTCTCAGAATGAGTTGGGTCTTGAGGCCCCTTGCACAGGTGACTGAGCCCACGGAGGTGATCAGTTGAGAAAGAGCTGTAGCTGCAGCCCCCATATATGTGGTCTAGTGACCTAACCATGTGCAGTAACAAATAGATAAGCCAAGCTTAACTGGTCCCTAATTATTATCTGACTTATAAAGAGGAGGCAAGATTGCAGAGAGAAAGGAAAGGTACCTGCGATGTCAGAGCAGTAATGTTCCATGGAAGCTGTTTGAACACTGCTGCTCAACAGTATTGAACTAAGACTTGATTTTTCATGTTGATCCTTAGATTGAACAAGTGAGTCAGCTTTCTGCTCTTGTAGAAGCCCAGCTGAAGTACCACAGACAGGCAACTCAGATCCTACAGCAAGTTACTGCCAAGTTGGAAGAGAGGTAACATTCACTTCTCATCAGACTCTGGAATTTACTCTTCTTCTGTACAAAGGCAAAATATGTGCTGGATGTAAGACATTTAAAAGATCTTTTTCCATTTTATAATCATAACAGTGCTGTCCTCTAAGGCAGTTGTAAGTCTAGGTTCATGTTGGCTGGAGATATTAATAAGTAAAATTATGCACTTTTATTCAAGTGCTCCTGACTTATGCCCCAATTCAGGAAAAAAAACCTCTCCTTTTCAGTAAAGCATGTGCTTAACTGAAAGCATGCGCTTACATCCAGTTGAAGCGATGGGAGTTAAGCATATGTTTAAGTGCTTTGCTGGATGGATTGACTTAATTTGCTTTCAGGAATCAGAGCCTTGGCATGTATCAATTTTTGCATTGGCTTTCTAAAAAACAAATGAGTTGTAAATTATCCTAATTGAAGGACGCTATCTTCTTATCCTGTTCCCCATCACCCTGCACACACTGAACTCCATAACCAAAAAGGGGTCTTAAGGATCCCTATGATCTGCCAATTTAAAAAAAAAATCCCTCTTCTCAGCTCTAGTATCACAGCCACAATTCGTACAAGGGTTGTCACACTGAGTTTACTCCTTTCCACTACTCCTCTGTGGCTGTGCATATCATCTCAGAACTGACTGTGTCTTTTTAGTGTTACAAACCTGTTGTTACTTACACAGTTCTTTCCAACTAGATTAAACAGATTGGTTCCATTCGAAAAGAGGACAATTGCTGTTTAAAACGAAAATCTCCCATCCACCCCCACATACATACACTTTGGAAAACAGATCTGAGAGAGAGTCAGATAATAATGAAAAGGATTTATTTGCCTTCTCTGGTTTCATTTAATCCTGAATGACTCTTTTCCTAAAATCTTAGACATGGAAGGAAATGACCATAAATCCAAACAGCTGCTGATGTTAATATAGTGTTCTCACACATTCAGTAAAATTAATACAAAGCAAAATCTTCATGTTTTTGTTTTCTGTTGTCAATGCTATGAGTATAGTTTCTGGTAACGCTAGGCCTTGCCATTTCATTATTTGCTAACGCACACATTTGCTAGCACACACATCCTATAATGTTCTGACTCCTACATTTGTCTTAGCTCAGCTGCAGCTTGAGCATAATGTACAGAACTTGTTATGGTAGTTAGACTGCTTGGCAGGGTGGTTTTGGCTGCAGTTTACAGAACAGTGTAAGCAGCCAGCAAAGGAGGATTGCCAAGCCATTCTGCATGAATACCGTAGTTCACGTATTGATCATTAAAATGATCAGACATGTTGGGTCACAGTCCAGATGTTGTTATAAGCACAGGCCAAAGTGGACATGCCTCCTCCCCACTGCAGATTCCTCTCCCTTTAAGACCCACAGCCAGCCTCCAACCTAGTGCAGGTCCACCTCTGCTCTCATCACATGTCTGGTAAATTTCTAGAATTTTTACTTTGTTTATATAACTGGTCAGGATGCTTTCAGCATCTCGAGCACCTTGCACCAGTCTGGTCAGCAATAGTGGCTTAAATATGTTACTGTTCATCAGCACCAGTAATAAAGATTCTGCAGAACAAATTATGCCTCAGTTACATCTGGGTTTGCACAGCGTTCACACTCATAGACTTGTACAGGTGTCATTAATGGCAGGATTGGACCTACGTGATCTTTTACTGGTGGTGTTATGCAAGTAGCAAAGAACTTAAATGAATTTTCAGATTCCTGTACACTGCAAAACAATCACAGTGGGGGGAAAGCTTTTTACTTGTAAACTGAGCAGATTTGATCCTTAGGCACTGAGACACAAACATGGAATCTCACAATGCCAATTTTACAGTCACTTTTCAAGATATAGCTGCAGTTACCATTGAAAATGGTTTCATTTGGGAATGACACACATCTGCGTCCCCTAGGTCACTCATTTTTCATGGCCACAAACCTTCTGGATCCTAAAGATCCCATTGCTACCACCTCTTAATCAACCCGAGGGATTGGTGCTGAATAAGGCAAAGCGGCCCCTTCCTGCACTTTCTACCCCCAGACTCCCAGCTTCTTCCAACCTGAGACAAGAACTGTGAGTCCAGCCCAGGTCTTCCAATATTGCTAGTCCCGTGAGCTCAAAATCCGTGAGTCAAGTCCCCAGCAGTCATGATACTGGTTTAAACAATCACGAGCTTTTAAAAATAAATGTCACATTCTTTTTATTTGTTTTCTGAGCTTTTAGGGTAAATATAAGTCACGTTTCCAAGCTTTCTGCTGCAACCATGAGGGCGAGAAACTAATTTTATTTTTAAATGAAATCTGAGATTTCCGTGAAATAACACCATTCCAGGAGCTGGGGCTGTAAGAAAAATACTAAACTTCATGATACTTGCAATGAAATCATGAGAGTTTACAATACTGGACTGATGTTTTTGTTTTAGTCTTAATGAAAAAATTAAAAACAGGCTTGGATCACACTTTTGAAGACACTGACATGGTAGAGGGGTTTGACCATCACTCTGGGAGCCAGTGCTTGAGAGTTCGTGTCCTAGCTCTGATGCTGGCTCTCTGTGTGGTTTTTGACATGCCACTAAACCTAGCTGCCTCAGTTTCACAATCTGAGAGATGTGATACTTGCCTCTCTCACATGAGCTTTGTGACGATTAACCACTTCTATTATTCAGTTAATGCTTTTATAGCACTCTGAAGAGGAAAAGACCTATCTGGGGCTCAGTAATAGTATTTTAAAGGGTGATCAGACCCTGGATATAAGAATCAGAACTGCCATAAGTGAGAGACAGGAATTTTCAACAAAAGCCATATAACAGACATATTAATATATGCACTTTGTACCATTAGCACTGATGACAGCAAACCTGGCTCACACCAAAGTTTGAGCAACATTACTGACGCAAAACTCTTACTGAGTCATATCCAAAAGTCTTTACTAAGGTACAGTTCCCAGTGAAGTCTCTGAGCTAAATCCTGAAAGGCGCATAGCATATGCAGCTGCCATTGAGTCACCACCTTCCTGGATTTAGCCCCTGAAATTTGAAATTATTTTTCTAGAGATTTTTATTTTTAGCAGTCAGAATACTAGAAATGTAGGACTGGAAGGACCTCAATTGGTCATCTAGTCCAGTCTCCTGCACTGGGGCAGGACTAAGTATTAACTAGACCATCCCTGACAGGTGTTTGCCGAACCTGTTCTTAAAACCTCTAATGACACAGTGCTGAGTGGAAAAATTACTTCATGTCTCTGGCTTACAATACTCCTTCTAATATATCCCAGAATGATGTTTGCTGCTTTTTTTGGCAATAGTATTACACTATCAACTCGTATTTAGTTTGTGATCCACTATAACCCCCAGATCTTTGTCTGCAATACCCTTTCCTAGGCATTCATTTCCTACTTTGTATTTGTGCAGTTGATTATTCCTTCCCAAGTGTAATACTTTGCATTTGACTTTAATGAATTTCATCCTGTTTATTTCAGACCATTTCTCCAGTTTGTCAAGATCATTTTGAATTCTAATCCTGTCCTCGCTTCAATATGGTCTTATCTTAACTGCTAAAAAATATATATATATACACGTTTAACCTGGAAGTAACTTATATGCATAGCTATCCTAAGGCAAAAGCACAGTGAAGAATAGGCACTTCAGTTTTGCCATGAGATAAACGGCCCTTTACTGCTTCCAGGGGTTGATCTTGGTGATGTTGCCTCACAGTAAAATGAAAGTACCTGGTCTTCATTGTGTTTTCACCTGTGTTAGTTATCAGGAGGTAAAACGTTCACCTTTTGTAGCAATTGAAGACGAGGCCTATGAGTCAAAGGCAAACCAGTCTAATATGCTAATTCATAGTGGAGGAGAAGGTTAGCAGCCCCACACAGTGATGTCAAACGATGTGCTTTTTGTAGTTCAGACTAATCCAGCAGCTGTAAGCCGCTCCATGTACCAAACTCTGTTTAGTCTGTCCCATTACTGAGCATGAACTTCAGCCTTGGCAGTAAAGGAAGAAAAACCTCCATCTTTTACTAATCTCAGTGTGTGGTTTGTTGACAAGAAAATAGCTCTGTATATTTAACTTTCTTCACATTTTGCAGAATAAAAGAAGCGTCAACTCAGCCCAGAAGAGAATACCAGCCAAAACCCCGCATGAATCTGGATTTTTCCAGTGGTGACAATACCCAGTACAATGGAGGGATATCCCAGACCAGCACCCCTAAACCAACAGGTAAGAGGAATGAGGAGGGAGAATGTAGTCTTGTCTGTCTGAATCTTTTGCTATGATGCAAAAGCGTGAAGCTCACTTTTTCGACTTAGCTTTCCCACAACCAGAATGTAACCAACCACTGCAAAGGGAGGAGGGGTAAAGGTATAAGGGAGAAGAGGGCAGAACTATTGAAACAAATTATCAATTGCACTGAAGGAATTAGTCCAAGGGCCAACTCTGGCACAGTTCTCCTTATAAAGGGCTCAGTGACTATGGTGTTGGGTATAGTACAATCACCTAGATAGGTAGATGATCCATTTTATTAATTCTGTGGCTTAGTGGTCAGTGATTCCATCCAGCACAGCATCCTAAAGTGATGGTGTCACATTACATTTGCCTTAAAATTTAGATTTTGTAAAAATGGATACTTAGAAAACCTAGAGGTCAATTAAAAGATTTCCATGAAAATGTATCGCGCCCCCATCCCCAAAGTACTCCTATGCAGTCGTTGAAACTCAGATATTGCAGCTGATCTTGAAAGTGAAAATGACAATGAACAAAAGTGAAACTGATGGAACTGATGTTCATTGTTCAGATGAGAGAAATGCAAATTAAACCAAGTGCATAAACAGTGACAAATGTCTGATTAGTAACTTAAGTAATCACTTTGTTTAAAATGTTCATATGTTAAGATGACATCACTTTGCTCCTTGCAGGAATGGTTTGTCATCACACATCATTGTGATAAGGGGTGTTCTCTCTTCCTGAACCCAATCTTGCAAGGCCCTGAGTACCCTCTACTCCCATTGATACCAGGGGGAATTGCAAGCACACACCACTTTGCAGGATTGGATGTTTTCTCCCCCTAGTTCTGTAATCAGGATTTCCTTCCTCCCCATCAGACCTTGATGTGCATGTTTGAATCCTCGATGTGGATGCACAACACCACCTGCATTTTGTATTCTGTAATAGCAGCTAGAAGCTGCTCTGTAATTTCAAACACCCCTCCTCACCCCCACAGTGCCAGAGGGGATGAGATGCAGATTCCTAGTGCGTGAGTGCAGCCTGTGACCTATTAATGCTCTCCCAGTCACGACACCAGCTGTTTTTTCTTCACATTTTTTTGTGCTGGGGCTAGGACTGATGTGATGTAAGTTTAACTCTTTTCTGCTACAGAAATACAAAGAGAGTTAAATGCAGATGATGCTATATCTTCCACAAACTATATTTTCATCTCATGGTAGATACTGGCATTTTACTAAGACACTTTGCAAAGAATAGGTTGCTAAGGTTCCTCAGTAGGAGCCCCATCATGCGAAGTGCTGAGCACCTCCAGAGAGTTTAAAGCTTTGAAAGCTGTAGAATAAGAGGCTCTTCAGAAACCACTTACTACAAAAATGAGAATGGGAGAGAATTGGAAAAAAAGAGTCTCAAGGACTTTAGCCTTGTCTATGTTTAAAAGTGTTGCCAATATAGCTGTACCGGTGTATCTGTACTGCCATCTCTCCTAGTGTAGATACAGTTATACTAGCAAAAAAAAAGTGCTATTTTTTATGCTAGTTCCCTCAGTGACATGTCTACGCTAGAAAATGCTCTACTGGTATAAGAGTACCAGTTCTTGTTAGTATATGCGCAACATGCCTCAGTGCAGGGCCGTCCTTAGGATTTATGGTGCCCTAGGTGAGATTATTAAACTGGTGCCCCCGTGCCTGTCTTGCTCTTAGCAAGACAAACATAAGCTTACAGTACTGGAAAACTTGCCACATGCATGTTATTAAAACCAGTTTAACTTAATTAAGCACACTGTAATGCTGATGGACTACCACTAAAGAAGTAACACTATAGAAAAAATTCTGATTTGACAGAATGATGCAAATAATATCATTTTTTTAAATTTGTCAACATTTTATTGGAAATTTCTATGAAGAGGTATTGAAAGGATTAGTTTTTAATTAAAAGCAATCTTTCTGGCTTTTTTTGGCTGCAAAATCAGTAATAATATCATCATATGACAAAGACAAAGTGATGTCTTGTTCGATTGCAAGAATAGCAAGACCAGTCAAGTGTTCCTGACTCATTGTAGAGCAGAGATAGTTTTTAATGAGCTTTAGTTTTGAAAAACTCTGTTCTCCTGATGCTACTGTTACAGGAATTGTTAGTACAATACGAGTGGCAATGTACACATTAGGATATATGCCAACAAGTTTGCTGGTATGAATAAACTGTACAATGTCCATTATCGATTTTGCATGTGGCAACAACTCAATTTTTCATACAGTTTCAAGTCCATTTAAATCAAAACGATCACCATGCTTCAGGAGGCTCTTTAGGTCAGGGGTCCCCAACGCGGTGCCCGCAGGGGCCTCTCAGTGCACCCACGTACTGGCCAGAGGACGAGCATCTGCCGAAATGCCGCCGAAATTCGGCATCATTTCAGCAGATGCTTGTCCGCCACCACGGTTCTTCATCTGGCGCCCGCCAGACGAAAAAGGTTGGGGACCACTGCTCTAGGCTCTTGCACTTTGTCATTAGTTGCTCTTGTTTTCCTATTTCGTTGAATTTAGTTCCATCAGCCCGCTGCCAGCTGAGTGAATGGAACCCCAGGCTGACAGTAGATTGAGTGGCTCAGCCGGGGTCTCAGCCGCCAGCCTGCTCAGCCACTGCCCGCCTGGGGTTCCTTGGGGGTCCCCAGGCCAGCAATGGGTGCTGAGTGGGGCCAGCGGCTGGGACTCTGGGTGCCAATGGGGCAGCAGCCGGAACCCCAGAGCAGTGGCGGGCTGAGCTGCTCAGCTTGCCGCTGCGTGCCAACAAAAATCAGCTCACGTGCCACCTTTGGCACATGTGGCACTGGTTGCCGACCCCTGCTGTATACATTAGTAAGGAGATGAACATATTACAGTTGTGGGAGGGCTCTATTTAGCAGTAACAGGGCTATAGAAAAGTCAGTCAACATTTTTTGTTTCTCTCGA